>NC_090030.1:36177616-36477616 GCF_037176765.1 Anolis sagrei | reverse complement strand
GGAGACCAAAAAGGTTGATAGAAGCTGGCACAGCGATTCATTATGAATGCCTTTATTGTCATTAATTTTGCATGGAAATCAGTTGCATTGCAGCCTCCTTTCCTCGTTTCTGGAGACCTTTGTGTTCTGTGCACAGTCAATGAATAGGAAACAAGAGAAGGGGGATTTTCTCTGCTCCGTCATCATTAAGTCAACATGATTAAAAAGGATTGATTTTCGTTTGCGTGAAAAGTTGCCACTTTGTCTAGAGTTTTGTCAGAGAGAAGGAGCTCGGTGCAGATCATCAATTCTAGGTATTCTAGAAAACAGTTTTGGCAGGTAAGAAATACTAAGTTGTTTGAAGAACCAAGTGGAGCTTTAACCATTTTAAGGTTCCAGATCACAAGAATGTCAGAAGAGAAACTGATTATGTTTTTGGTCTGGCTTCACGCAAATTGAGGGCTAGTCTGCGTGGCTTCCTTTCTCTTCTCCAGTTGGCTAAGTCAGGACGTAAGATCTCTGCAAACCTCATGGCATTTGCATTGTCTGGCCACACAACATTCTGGAAGGATTGAGGTTCCGGGTTTTACCCTGCCAGTTTTGGACTCTTGCTTGCTGAGATGTTCCAGCAAGTGTCTCTGTAGCTCTTAGAGGACTAATAACATAGGCAAATTTAAGGTAAAGGTTTCCCCCTGACATTAAGTCCAGTCCTGTCCGACTCTGGGGTGTGGTGCTCATCTCCATTTCTAAGCCAAAGAGCTGGCGTTGTCCATAGACATCTCCAAGACCATGTGGCTGGCATGACTGCATGGAATTCTGTTGCCTTCCTGCCAGAGCAGTACCTATTAATCTACTCAAATTTGCATGTTTTTGAACTGCTAGGTTGGCAGAAGCTGGGGCTGACATCGGAAGCTCACGCCATTCCCTGGAATTGAACCTGCAACTTTTCAGTCAACAAGCTCAGCAGCTCAGCGCTTTTAACCCACTTTTAACCCATTGTGCCAATAATATAATATATATTATATAATATATAATATACAATATATAATATAATTAATACAATATAATACTAATAATAATATATTATAATTATATATTTATATTACATGTAATATTACTAATAATATTACAATATAATGATATAGTACAATATAGTAATATTTATTACTAAAAATGGAATCCTTGACGTAACGGTGGTGACGGCTGACAGGGAGCTCTGGCGTGGGCTGATCCATGAGATCATGAAGAATCGGAAGCGACTGAAAGAGTGAATAACAAACAATACTGATATTGTACTATGCTAATAATATAATAAATCATTGTATATATATCTTGTAAGCCGCTCTGAGTCCCCTTTGGGGTGAGAAGGGTGGCATAGAAATGTCGTAAATAAATAAATAATAAATATATTTCTTGATTTAAGTCATTGGCATGCTGGTTGATACCCAAACAGGGCATGGGCCGGAGATGCCCCAAAGCCGCTTCACCCGCTGCCTCCCTCGCCATCTCTTGCCTTCGGGATGAGGCGAGGGCCCATCCCGAAGGCAGAAGAAGGCCAGGCTGGGCCCAGGGAAGAGGTGGTTGATGCAGCCCCAAAGGAGGACTCACCCTTCTCCACACTTCGCGGGCCAGATAAATGCCCTTGGGGGGCCGGGGCCGACCCGCGGGCCGTAGTTTGAGGACCCCTGGGCTAAACAGTGTAATTTCTCCAGTGAAGTATGGTGCAGACACCCCGTAATAATGCAACATCTGCTGTTTTAGTGTGGTGAGATGTTTTCCACACTGGGCATGCGTACTCATCAGCAAAGTAGCCAAGCGCAAGGGCAGATGTCCTCACTGTATCTTGTTGTGATCCCCAGGTTGTTATTATTATTATTTATAAAGTCATGCTTTTCCAAAAGATTCCTGGTTTTCCCAAAAGGTTCTGAATGCCATTTCCCAAAATGTCATTTTATTTATTATTTATTTACTCTATTTATACCCCGCTCTTCTCACCCCAAAGAGGACTCAGGAGTTTCTTGGCTCCCTGGGCTCTTGACATTTGTGGAATGGGCATGCGGCGGCCATCCCACTTCCTCAGCCTGCAATGATACTGTGAACCACCACCGCCTCCTCCTGAGAAAAATGTATAATATCACAAAGGACGACCACCTCACCCGCCTCAGAGGAAACCTGCTACAAAACAGGAGCTTTTTTGTTGAGTTACAGGGCCAGAGAAGCAGATGGCGGAAACGGAAGAGCTTGCTCCATCCATGTTCAACATTTACACAAATGACCAGCCACTGCCAGAAGGGACAGAGAGTTTCAGCTATGCTGATGATCGTGCCATCACCACTCAAGGAAACCTGCTACAAAACAGGAGCTTTTTTGTTGAGTTCCAGGGCCAGAGAAGCAGATGGCGGAAACAGAAGAACGGCCTGCCTCAGGGGAGCGTGCTTGCCCCATCCATGTTCAACATCGACACAAATGACCAGCCACTGCCAGAAGGGACAGAGAGCTTCATCTATGCTGATGATCCTGCCATCACCGGCCAAGCAGAGAGATTTGAGATGGTTGAACAGAAGCTCTCCGAAGCTCTAGGTGCTCTTACTGCCTATTCCAGGGAAAACCAGCTGATCCCTAATCCATCTAAAACACAGACATGTGCTTTTCACCTTAAGAAAAGAGAAGCATCCCGAGCTCTGAGGATCACCTGGGAAGGAATCCCACGGGAGCATTGCAGCGCACCCAAATACCTGGGAGTCACTCTGGACCGTGCTCTGACCTACAAGAAGCACTGCCTGAACATCAAGCAAAAAGTGGGCACTAGAAACAATATCATACGAAAGCTGACTGGCACAACCTGGGGATCACAACCAGACACAGTGAAGACACCTGCCCTTGCGCTATGCTACTGTGCTGCTGAGTACACATGCCCAGTGTGGAACACATTTCACCACGCTAAAACAGTGGATGTGGCTCTTAATGAGACATGCCGCATTATCACAGGGTGTCTGCGCCCTACACCACTGTAGAAATTACACTGCTTAGCCGGTATCGCACCACCTGACATCTGCCGGGAAGGAGTAGCCAATAGTGAAAGGACCAAGGCAGAGACATCTCCAGCTCATCCCTTGTTTGGGTATCAGCCAGCACGTCAACGACTTAAATCAAGAAATAGTTTTCTTAGATCTACAGAGACACTCGCTGGAACACCTCAGCAAGCGAGAGTCCAAAAGTGGCAGGCCCAAACCCAGCACCTCAATCCATGGCTGATACCAAATGAGAGACTCCTCCCTGGGCACTCAGAAGACTGGGCGACTTGGAAGGCACTGAACAGACTGCGCTCTGGCACCACGAGATGCAGAGCCAACCTCAAGAAATGGGGCCACAAAGTGGAATCCTCGACATGTGAGTGCGGAGAGGAGCAAACCACTGACCACCTGCTGCAATGCAACCTGAGCCCTGCCACATGCACAATGGAAGACCTTCTTGCAGCAACACCAGAGGCACTCCAAGTGGCCAGATACTGGTCAAAGGACATTTAACCAGCTACCAAACTCACAAGTTGTGTACTTTTCTGTTTGTTTGCTTTGTTCTGTTAGAAATGTAATATAATTGACTGGTTGTCCTGACACGACAAATAAAAATAAAAGCCTGCAAGGATTGCTCTCATGCTCCGGATGTCCTCTTGACCATTTGGTGGGGACAAGTTGGATTTTGAAAGCGAATAATGTGGAGAAAACAGAAGGGAATGTAAAATTATCTTCTCTAGCTCGTGCGCTTTGTTGAGAACTGAAGTCATTCCAAGTGTGTTCTCCCATGCTTAAAGGCGAGGTCACTTATTCTTGTTTGTGGTTTGACTTCTCTCGTGTTCTCACTGCTCAACGTGTGATTCTATCTATAGTGTTCAACACCATACCCAGCCCTTCGCTTTTCCATAGGACAACAAACACTGTGACAGTATGTGCTGCGTTGAGCACTAATGTAGAGAAGGGCCCAATTTACGGAGAGGCATTTGCATGAAGGAGCCTGATGGATCTGGCTTGGTGACGCTCTGCCATAGATGGTTTCTTAATATAGCCGCTAGATTACATCTTGTTGGGTTTCATCAACAGAATCTGTCTGCACAATATGCTCCAATTGCTCATGGCTGCTGCTTTTTGACTATGGAAGAGGCTTCGCTTCCGAATTGCATTGGATCACTTTCTGCCATTGTGTTATAAATAAACTAGCTTGGGGACCCGGCAATGCCCCCGTTATTGTTTGTCTGTGCTCCAAGTTTAATCTAGGTACAATGTCATGGGTTCAATGGGTGTGGGTGAACTACAACTCCCATATACAAGTCCCATCGTCCATGGTCCTATAGAATATGATTCTATAGATTCTATAGAATCATAGAATCATAGAATCAAAGAGTTGGAAGAGACCTCATGGGCCATCCAGTCCAACCCCCTGCCAATATTCCTGCTTCTTGGCAGGGGGTTGGACTGGATGGCCCATGAGGTCTCTTCCAACTCTTTGATTCTATGATTCTATGATTCTATGGTCCATTCTCCTTCTAACTGCACCAGGATGTAGAGTGGGTCTTGGGAGTTCTGTGTGCCAAGTTTGGTCCAGGTCTTCATTCGTGGAGGTCATTGTGGGCTCAGGAGTTGAGTAAAGGTATTGCAAATCCCATCATCCATGGTCAGTTAATTTAACTAATTTACGAGGCCATAAAAATCTCCAGCAAGCTTGCAAAGAATCAGAAAATTCCTGGATCCTACGATATACAGAAAACTTAAACAAGACCCAACTTCCAAAATAACCAGAAAAACCAACACTCTGATTAAGAACTCCTCAATCAACTTCGACATATGACAACAGCTATGTCAGACCCATCGTGAGTGCCATTGGATCCCCCACGGACCACGGTTCCGGTAGCAGACACCATGGCACTCATCAACCAGAGGTTCCCAGAAGACATCACGGCTCTGTTTCACCATTGCCTCACCACCAGCTCGTTTCAGTGGGACAATGAGTTCTACGAACAGAAAGATGGAGTAGCTATGGGGAGCCCTCTCAGCCCGGTCATAGCTCATTTCTACATGGAACACATTGAAAAACAAGCCCTGGAAACAGCCACAAAAAAGTCCACAAGATGGTTTAGAGATGTGGATGACACCTTCACCATTTGGAGCCATGGAGAAGAAGAACTCATCAGGTTCCTGGACCATCTCAACAGCATCCACCCAAACATATGGTTCAGAGATGTGGATGACACCTTCACCATCTGGAGCCATGGAGGAGAAGAACTTATCAGGTTCCTGGACCATCTCAACAGCATCCACCCAAACATATGGTTCAGAGATGTGGATGACACCTTCACCATCTGGAGCCATGGAGGAGAAGAACTCATCAGGTTCCTGGACCATCTCAACAGCAGCCACCCAAACATATGGTTCAGAGATGTGGATGACACCTTCACCATCTGGAGCCATGGAGGAGAAGAACTCATCAGGTTCCTGGACCATCTCAACAGCATCCACACAAACATATGGTTCAGAGATGTGGATGACACCTTCACCATTTGGAGCCATGGAGAAGAAGAACTCCACAGGTTCCTGGACCATCTCAACAGCATCCATCCAAACATCCAATTCACAATGGAAAAGGAAAATGAAGGAAGACTGCCTTTTCTAGATGTCCTAGTCATCGACAAACCAGATCAACAATTGGGTCACACCGTTTACAGAAAACCCACACACACCGATAGATATCTCAATCAAAACTCCAACCATCACCCAAGTCAACAAAGAAGCCCCATTAAAGCCTTGGCAGAGTGTGCAAAAAGAATCTGCGAAGCCCACCTCCTCCAAGATAGACTGAACCACCTCAACTGGGCGCTCCAGGCCAATGGAGACTCCACCTCAGACATCAGAAGAGCTGCAAGACCACCGAGAAGAAGCCACGAGAGTCAAGACAAAGGTCCACCCAGAGGAAAAGTGTCCTTGCCAGACATCAAGGGAACCACTGACCGCAGAGGGAAGCTGATGAGGAAACACAACATACAAACTATCTCCAGACCCACCAAGAAAATCCAACCAATGCTCCGTTCAGCAAAGGACAAGAGGGACCCTCTCACCTCTGCAGGAGTCTACCACTGTATACCATGCAGCTGTGGACAAGAAGGCTACAGAGGGACCACCAAACGCAGCATTGCCCAAACACGCATCAAGGAACGTGGAAGGCACTGCAGACTACTTCAACCAGAGAAGTCAGCCATAGCAGAGCACCTGATGAACCAGCCTGGACACAGCATATTATTGGTGAACACCGAAATGCTGGACCACTCTCACAACCACCATGTCAGACTACACAGGGAAGCCATTGAAATCCACAAGAAGCAGGTGGACAATTTCAACAGAAACGAAGAAACCATGAAAATGAACAAAATCTGGCTACCAGTATTAAAAAACTCAAAAATTACAACAGCAAAACAACAGAGAGTAAACAATCAGGCACATCAAATCACTCTCAACAAAAGATTCCCCCCAGGCACTTCCAAGCCATTATATGCTAATCAAGGTGGTCAGTTGAAACATTCACGCCTGGCTCCAGCAGACAAAAGGCCTTTGTCCCACCCTGGTCATCATTCCACAGATATATAAACCCTTTTTTCCCCTAGTTCCAACAGACCTCACTACCTCTGAGGATGCTTGCCACAGATGCAGGCGAAACGTCAGGAGAAAATGCCTCTAGAACATGGCCATATAGCCCGGAAAAACCTACAACAACCCAGTGATTCTGACCATGAAAGCCTTCGACAATACCTTGCAAATAATAATAATAATAATAATAATAATAATAATAATAAATAATAATACTTTGTATTGTCGAAGGCTTTCATGGCTGGAATCACTAGGTTCTTGTGGGTTTTTTCGGGCTATAGAGCCATGTTCTAGAGGCATTTCGCCTGCATCAATGGCAAGCATCCTCAGAGGTAGTGAGGATGCTGGACCACACCAACAACCACCATGTCAGACTACACAGAGAAGCCATTGACATCCACAAGAAGCATGTGGACAATTTCAACAGAAAGGAAGAGACCATGAAAATGAACAAAATCTGGCTACCAGTATTAAAAAACTCTAAAATTACAACAGCAAAACAGCAGAGAGGAAACAACCAGGCACAGATTAACACCTCCCAGCAAGAGATTTTCCCAGGCTCAGGCAAGCCTTCAAATGCTAATGAAGGTGATCAGTTGAAACATTCACATCTAGCTCCAGCAGAGAAGAGCTCTTTGCCCCACCCCAGCCATTCCACAGATATATAAACCCTTTGTCCTATTTCCAGCAGACCTCACTACCTCTGAGGATGCTTGCCATAGATGCAGGCGAAACGTCAGGAGAGAATGCCTCTAGAACATGGTTCTATAGCCCGAAAAAACCCACAAGAACCTAATAATACTTTATTTATACCCTGCTACCATCATCCCCGGGACACTGAACTTGGATGACCATCATCCTCGGACTACGAGGGATCGCCTAAGTAAAGGACCTCCCCCTGTCAAGTTCCCAGCGGAGGTCATACAAGCCATTCATTGGGCAGTTTCCTTTTCCTTTCACTTTACATTTGAGAAAATTTACTTTTTAAGGAAACGAAACGATGGTGGGGTGAGTTTTGTGTTTTGTTTTGTTCTAAGTTAGAGCAAAGCTTCCAGGAAAGCTCATTCACTGGGACCTCCATCCCTGCAGGTTGAATGGGAAGGGTTTTGTTGTCGTGAATTGCCTGCTACTTGGTGGAAACCATATAGAAATGAGCCCATGCTTCAATACCCGAGAGGCTGGAAGTGTTTTTTTCATCATTAAGGACAGATCAGAAGATATATTTGAGCACGGAAGGGGGGGGGGGGAGCCTTAAGTGCTGTTGCCTGACACTATGAACTCCAATCAATGTGTCAGTATTTTGGAATTTGAAAGGAAATAGGGATCAGACCTGACAATCCAGAACTGAAATCTGATGCCCTGGTCTTTGTGATGAACTGACAGGCAGCGAAAATTGCACAAGTCTTCGGGGAATCGGGAGAAAAAGAGTTTGGTAAAAGTCTGCTTGTGATTCACAAACGCATACACACACGCCTTCTCCAGTGAGTTCCTTTTGCCAGGTTGTTTTCTTTCAGCTCTGAAGCTTTTTGCACACGGAATATTTTATGCGCACGGAGAGGATAGCATCACCTTAACGGCTCGCTGTTTGGCTTCCCACTTCTTGGAATGGCATTCCCAACTTGTGTGGAAGAATGGTACTGAAAGGGTCATTGAGTGAAATTCCCAAATGCTAAGCAAGAGGCTTTGAATGAAATTAACAGCAAAAGAGAAACATACCCTTTCTCTGTAGAAAAGGAGCAACACGGAAGAAAATGTTTTTAAGAAACAAGATGTGACATGTAGAGGTCATACAAAGTTCAAGCCTACATAGGAAGTAGTTGTGTTGTGGTTAAGTTCAAAGGTTGTGGTTAAGCGCAGAGTCTGCAGGTACAAGAAGGTACTTTCCATCAAAAGGTCAAGGGAGAGGGGCTGGAAAGAGAGTACTTTCCATGAAGCTTCTTGCACACGGAATATTTTATGCGCATGGAGAGGATAGCATCACCTTAACGGCTCGCTGTTTGGCTTCCCACTTCTTGGCATTCCCAACTTGTGTGGAAGAATGGTACTGAAAGGGTCTTTGAGTGAAATTCCCAAATGCTAAGCAAGGGGCTTTGAATGAAATTAACAGCAAAAGAGAAACATACCCTTTCTCTGTAGAAAAGGAGCAACACGGAAGAAAATGTTTTTAAGAAACAAGATGTGACATGTAGAGGTCATATAAAGTTCAAGCCTACATAGGAAGTAGTTGTGTTGTGGTTAAGTTCAAAGGTTGTGGTTAAGCACAGAGTCTGCAGGTACAAGAAGGTACTTTCCATCAAAAGGTCAAGGTAGAGGGGCTGGAAAGAGAGTACTTTCCATGAAGCTTTTTGCACATGGAATATTTTATGCGCATGGAGAGGATAGCATCACCTTAATGGCTCACTGTTTGGCTTCCCACTTCTTGGAATGGCATTCCCAACTTGTGTGGAAGAATGGTACTGAAAGGGTCTTTGAGTGAAATTTCCAAATGCTAAGCAAGGGGCTTTGAATGAAATTAACACCAAAAGAGAAATATACTGTCAGCTTTTACAATGTATTGCAATGTAATATAGCTGAGTCATGCACTGCTAATGGGCTTCTATTGGAAATGCTGAGTCATGCATTAACTGTATATAGAACTTCATTTGGGGAATGTGTTCTGGCCTAGTCCAGATGATTGTGAATGATAACTTGTTGGATTCTCTGTTCCATGTGAGTGATCTTGTCAGGTTTTACAATGTATTGTAATGTAATATAGCTGAGTCATGCACTGCTAATGGGCTTCCATTGGAAATGCTGAGTCATGCATTAACTGTATATAGAACTTCATTTGGGGAATGTGTTCTGGCCTAGTCCAGGTGATTGTGAATGATGCAATCCTGAGTCTGAGTTAAGTTAATGAGTTGTGAACCAATCAGAGATTGCTATGTGTAAATGAATTGTATATAAGGAAGTCATGTACAGTATATATCTCTCCTTGTGCTGTGATGTTGTTCGTCGAAGGCTATATGTAATTAAAAGAACCTGTCTGCTAAGACAAGATATAACTGTATGCTGTGGTAAGTTTGTAATGTCATCTAGACTGGAGGAAAGACAATGGTAAAACTGACAATGGCCGGGCATGTGCTCAAGTGTCTGTAAAAGGTTCCAGAGTGACTGCAGTTTGTGGGAGCAGTTGACTGAAAATACTGTGCAGGAAGAAGCTTCTGGAAAGCTCTGAAGTTGTGCAACTGATCTGCTGCTGAATTGTGAAGTTAATCTCCTTTCTCTGTAGAAAAGGAGCAACATGGAAGAAAATGTTTTTCAGAAACAAGATGTGACATGTAGAGGTCATACAGAGTTCAAGCCTACATAGGAAGTAGTTGTGTTGTGATTAAGTTCAAAGGTTGTGGTTAAGCACAGAGTCTGCAGGTACAAGAAGGTACTTTCCATCAAAAGGTCAAGGGAGAGGGGCTGGAAAGAGAGTACTTTCCATGACCTATTACTTGAGTATAAAAGTCAGCAGAAACAGAGGAGGGGCGCAGCAATCACTTGAAGGGTAGCATCTGCGTATGCTGCCAGGCTGTCCGTCTTCTTCATGAACAAACTAAAATAAACCTTGTTTTTGTATCTTTTTTTGGGGACTGTCTCCTTCCTTACTTGTTCCCATGATGTGGACCTAAGAAGACCCAATTTAGGGTCTCTAACAGTACGAGTGGAAGTGGGAAACTTAATGGAGAGGAACTCCGGACCTACTGCTTGGGAGCAACAAAGCCCAAACAGCCAATTACTTGCAATGTGTTGCTTTTCTGAAAAACAGGCATGCAACTACGTCACATCCTATTACAGTTACTTAAGGAATCCCACTCCTTTTCTAGTGCAACTATAATAATCGCGAATTGTTTTGGGGCACCAGTAACTCATTACTTCTATAAAATACTAGCCGTCCCCTGCCACACATTGCTGCGACCCAGTATGTGTATATGTGTTTTGTATGTTTACGTTATGTATATATGTGTGTGTGTGTTATACACATATGTGTCATGTGTATATATGTGTGTTAAGGATTCTGAAATCCTTAATGGCTTATGTGTACTTCCCTGGAATGCAAGCCATTTTCCCCCTGCAGACGCAGCTCAGGATTGCCGAGACCTGGAGGAATGCAAGCCAGTGGAGCAAAAGGAGAAGCCCATTGTGATTACTGAGCAGGAGGTCAGCTTGGGCAGCCTCCTCAGCCTCTCCCCGCACGGATAACCCATGGCAGACCCCTCCTTGGAGCATGCTGGCCCCTCTCACGCCTCCGCTCCAAGCCCTTGCAGCTGCATTACACACACTCAATGATTTAGTACTCTCTTTTCAAGATGGCCAATAAAGACCGGAAAGAAACAGCAAGCGGAGCCAAACTCTCCAGCGCTGCTGGCCAACTTTTGAAGTTGTTATTATGATGATTCCTGGTGGCCAAGCTGTGCCGTTGCGCCTGGGGGCTATAACTCGTAGTGAAAGAGGCATGGACATGACATCTTTCCTCCAGGGGATT
Source organism: Anolis sagrei (assembly GCF_037176765.1). NCBI lineage: Eukaryota > Metazoa > Chordata > Lepidosauria > Squamata > Anolidae > Anolis > Anolis sagrei. Next base: position 36,466,492 of record NC_090030.1, on the reverse strand, counting down.
GCTTCTTGCTCTCCTTTAGGAAAACTGGAACTCCCAAGGACTAAAACACTGTAGATAACTCAAAATAGGTTTTATTGTTCACAAAACGTTATCCCTTTAAGGCAATAAGCTGGAAGTTTCAAAGAGGGTAAAGGAAATATACATTACAGTCTCTGCTTGTCTTGGGTCCAAGGAGTTTTGCAGCTGAGAAGCTTTTCCAGGTCCCTCTTTCTCAATGGCTGTGAATATCGGAATAATCGCAACCCCAATTCCAATGGCCTATATTTTGAAAGCACAAAGCCTTCCTCTGGTGCCAAAGAACTGGTTTGAAGGCACTTGAGACTTCTCAACGTTGTCCAGGTAGATCTGAACATGAAGCATAAGTCTCAAGGGTAAGAACCTTAGAATTGGTGCTGAGAGGTAACTTAATCAAGGGCTTCAGAGCCAAGTCTCTCTCTCACATCCATCTGATAGAAAGTTTGATGGTGGAATGGAAAAGGAAACACTGTCCTGTTCTCTAGGAAGAGGTGGGGTCAAATAATTGAGCAGGAGGAGCAATTCAATTGGTGCAAATAACATTGATTGACAGCTATAAATAACCAATCAATCCAACTATACATTTACAGAGTAAAAAGGCAAAATCAGGCACCAAGATGTAGAGTGGGTTATGGGGGCTCTGTATGCCAAATTTCATCTTGGTCAGTCATTGATGAGTGTCACAGTGGTCTCAGGAAGTGTGTGGAGGTACTTGAAGTCCCATCATCTGTGGTCCATCCTCCTCCAAACTGCACCAGGATGTAGAGTGGGTCATGGTGGCTCTGTGTGCCAAGTTTGGTCTTTATTGGTCCTTGTTGGGGGCCACAGTGGTCTGTGGGAACCGAAGGGTTTGAAAGTACTACAAATCCCATTATCCATTGTTCATCCTACCCCAAACCTCACTAGAACATAAAGGGGGTCACGGAGGTTATGTTTGTCAAGTTTGTTCTTGATCAGTCATTGGATTAGGATCACAGTGGTCTCGGGAGGTGAGTGGAGGTACTTCAAGTCCCATCATCCATGGTCTGCCATTGTCCAAACTTCGGTAGGACGTAGAGTGGGTCATGGGGGCTCTGTGTGCCAAGTTTGGTCTTTATCGGTCCTTGTTCGGGAACACAGTGGTCTGTGGGAACCGAAGGGTTTGAATAGTACTACAAATCCCATTATCCGTTGTCCGTCCTCGCCCAAACCACACCAGGATGTAAATTGCATCATGGGGATTATGTGTGCCAAGTTTGGTCCAGGTCCGTCGCTCGTGCAAGTCTCTGTGGCCTGTGAAAGTGAGAGTCAGTCAGAAAGCTGCCACATAACTTCTGTCCTCCCTTCCTCCCTTCAGCCCTCTGCATACATACATACATACATACACTCTCTTTTATTATATGCTAGCTTGGGGACCCGGCGCCGCCCGGGCTATTTGAGAAAGGCATTGTGTGGCAAAGGTGTTCTTTATCAGTTATCAGTTAGTGAAGGCACTGCGTATCCCATAGTGCATGGTCCATCCTCCTCCAAACAGCACCAGGATGTAGAGTGGGTCATGGGGGCTCTGTGTGCCAAGTTTGGTATTGTTCAGTCATTGGATGAGGGTCACAGTGGTCTCAGAAAGTGAGTTTAGGTACTGCAAGTCCCATCATCCATAGTCTGTTCTCCCCCAAACCTCGCCAGAATGTTGAGTTGGCCATGGGGGCTCTCTGTGCCAAGTTTGGCCTTTATTGGTATTTGGATGAGTGTCGCTGTGGTTTCAGGAAGTGTGTGAAGGTACTGCAAGTCCCGTCACCCATCATCCATGATCCTTCAAACAGCAACGGGATGTAGAGTGGGTCATGGGGGCTCTGTGTGCCAAGTTTGGTCTTGATCGGACATTAGATGAGGGTTGCAGCAGTCTTGGGAAGGGAGTGGAGGTACTTGAGGTCCCATCACCCATGGTCTGTCCTCCTCGAAAGTGCACCAGGATGTAGAGTGGGTCATGGGGACTCTGTGTGCCAAGTTTGGTCTTGATCAGTCATTGGCAAGGGTCTCAGTGGTCTCAGGAAGTGAGTGAAGTGACTGCAAGTGCCATCATCCATTGCCAAATTCTTCCAAACCGCACCAGGAAGTAGAGTGGGTCATGCGGGCTCTCTGTGTGAATTGTGGTCCTGATCCATCATTGTTGGCAGTTGTAATGGTCTTAGGAAGGGAGTGCAGGTATTGCAAATCCCATCGTCCATGTTGCATCCTCCTCCAAACTGCACCAGGATGTAGAGTGCGTCCCATCATCCATAGTCTGTTCTCCCCCAAACCTCGCCAGAATGTTGAGTTGGCCATGGGGGCTCTCTGTGCCAAGTTTGGCCTTTATTGGTATTTGGATGAGTGTCGCTGTGGTTTCAGGAAGTGTGTGAAGGTGTGCCAAGTTTGGTCTTTATTGGTAATTGGATATAGATATATGAAAAATATTCTTATGGTTTATATGGTTGGATTCCATTATCGTTTGTAGTGTCCTCTTGCCCTTGATCCCCCCTTTGGCCCAGCTTCCCTCAAGCGTGGTGTGTTGGCGGAAAGATTCCCGCGCATGGCAGGGCTTCCAGAACGGTCCCAGGCAACAGGCTCAGGGATCCCAGCCATAAATCACGCCTAGCTGTGCCTGAAACAATTTCCTGCCAAGCCTAATGCAGCTGTTCCATCCTTGTGTCATATCAGGTTGTAAGCAGGGCGGCATTGTTTCGTCAGTGGTGAGCCTTTCGCGTTCTGTGTTCTTTTTCGTCTCCAACATTGCGGAGCATAATCTAAGCAGCGTGTTATGCTCTATACAAGCCACTTATGTGGAAGAATCAATAATGGCAAAGTAAGTATTGTGTTATCAAACAGGGAGGAGTGTCGTTTGGCTGCTCCTAACACGCTTACATTGTGTGCTGATGTCTCACCCGAGAGCTCATCCACCAACACGGGTGGGAAGCGGCCGGCACAAAAGGCTCCGCGCTCCCTCGCTCGGCCCCCGCTCCTCTCCTTTAACAAATAACTCGAAGGTTGTCTAGTCTCATGTCTTCCCTCCTTAATGTATATTTTCACCTTGGGGAATCGCGGCCTGTTATTGATTGAGCCAGGAAAAATATCACCCAGAATATATTAAACATGGTCGGTGCTATCTGAACTGGCAGCGCGTGTAAATTTGGAGCTCTTTAGTGGAGGAGAACGCCTGAGCCGCACTCCGCTTCCATCCTGCAGATAGATTTCTTGCAAAAGGAAGACATTGCTAGATGGCTATTGATTTCTCGGAGCGCGCACTTGTACCGTGACGTGTCTTGTTCCGGCTTTTATGAGAACGTCTTTAATGGGCGTGCAGAAATGCCGTTGCCAGCATCTGGGCCTCAATCTGCTTTTCACATCTCCTTCTCTGTTGAATTCAGTCATTTCCAGGCTTGTTTGTTTGCTCCCTTCCCAGTTTGATTTGCCTACTCTTCTAAGGCAACTCCATGCACTGCTTTTGGCTGCCATCATACTCTCAACACCTTCGCAGAAGCAAACGAGAAGCTCGGCCTGACATTGGACATCGAGAAAACCAAAGTTCTCTTCCAGCACTCATAAGATAATCCCTCTTCAATGTCAGAAATACAGCTTAGAAAATGCTGACCATGTTTGCTACCTTGGCCGCCACCACTCCAAAAAAGTCAGCATTGACACTGAAATACAACACCGCCTGAGCTCTGCAAGCGCAGCATTTTTCCAAATGGAGCAGAGAGTGTTTGAGGATCGGAACATTCTCAGGGATACCAAGGTGCTTGGTTATAAAGCCATTGTCCTCCCAACCCTGCTATACGCCTGCAAAACGTGGACAGTCTACAGGTGTCAACATTGGCACTGAAATACAACACTGCCTGAGCTCTGCGAGCGCAGCACTTTTCCAAATGGAGCAGAGAGTGTTTGAGGATCGGAACATTCTCAGGGATACCAAGGTGCTTGGTTATAAAGCCATTGTCCTCCCAACCCTGCTATACACCTGCAAAACGTGGACAGTCTACAGATGTCAACATTGGCACTGAAATACAACACCGCCTGAGCTCTGCGAGCGCAGCATTTTTCCAAATGGAGCAGAGAGTGTTTGAGGATCGGAACAATCTCAGGGAGACCAAGGTGCTTGGTTATAAAGCCATTGTCCTCCCAACCAGGCTATACACCTGCAAAACGTGGACAGTCTACAGATGTCAACATTGGCACTGAAATACAACACCACCTGAGCTCTGCGAGTGCATCATTTTTCTGAATGGAGCAGAGAGTGTTTGAGGATCGGAACTTTGTCAGGGATACCAAGGTACTTGGTTATAAAGCCATTGTCCTCCCAACCAGGCTATACACCTGCAAAACGTGGACAGTCTACAGATGTCAACATTGGCACTGAAATACAACACCACCTGAGCTCTGCGAGTGCAGCATTTTTCTGAATGGAGCAGAGAGTGTTTGAGGATCGGAACATTCTCAGGGATACCAAGGTGCTTGGTTATAAAGCCATTGTCCTCCCAACCAGGCTATACACCTGCAAAACGTGGACAGTCTACAGATGTCAACATTGAGACTGAAATACAACACCACCTGAGCTCTGCGAGCGCAGCATTTTTCCAAATGGAGCAGAGAGTGTTTGAGGATCGGAACTTTCTCAGGGATACCAAGGTGCTTGGTTATAAAGCCATTGTCCTCCCAACCCTGCTATACACCTGCGAAACGTGGACAGTCTGGATGTCAACATTGGCACTGAAATACAACACTGCCTGAGCTCTGCGAGCGCAGCATTTTTCCAAATGGAGCAGAGAGTGTTTGAGGATCGGAACAATCTCAGGGAGACCAAGGTGCTTGGTTATAAAGCCATTGTCCTCCCAACCAGGCTATACACCTGCAAAACGTGGACAGTCTACAGATGTCAACATTGGCACTGAAATACAACACCACCTGAGCTCTGCGAGTGCAGCATTTTTCTGAATGAAGCAGAGAGTGGTTGAAGACCGGGACATCCACAGGGAGACCAAGGTGCTTGTTTATAAAGCCATTGTCCTCCCAACCCTGCTATACACCTGCGAAACGTGGACTGTCTACAGATGTCACATGCAACTCCTGGAACGATTCCATCAGCGCTGACTCCCGAAAATCCTGTAAATCTCTTGGGAAGACAAGCGGACAAATGTCAGTGTGCTGGAAGAAGCAAAGGCCACCAGTATTGAAGCAGTGCTCCTCCACCATTAACTCCGCTGGACCAGCCACATTGTCCGGATGCCCGACCATCGTCAGCTGTGACCAGCAGTGCTGCAGAATTCGGAGAGGCACAAATGGAGGGCAAAAGGGAGAAATGTGCCCAGAGGAAGGCGCGTCAAGCCAATCCTGAGTGCGACCACCTTCCACCTGGAAACCGATGTCCTCACTGCGGTCAAGCATAGGGCTCTACAGTCACCTATGGAGCCACCGCCAGGACACCGATCTTGGAAGACATTCTTACCTGGACACTCAGGGATCGCCTAAGTAAGTAAGTAAGCAACTGCAAGTAGCTTTCAGCCTACTTCCAAGCCTTATTGCTAGGATGTTGGCCTTGATGTCTCAAGACTAATCTGATCTCTTTTTTCGATTGAGTTACAAGCTGTGTAGATGCGGGGAATGATGCCGTGGATGGAGCGTGTCTGGATTTCAAGAAGGCCTTCTTGGACAAGGTCCCCCACGACCTTCTGGCAAGAAAACGAGTCCAATGTGGGCGAGGCAAAACTATGGTGAGGTGGATCTGGAATTGGTTAAATGGACAAACCCAGAGGGTGATTCTCCCCAAGGCTTCGTCTTCATCTTGGAAAGAAGTGACAAGTGGAGGGCCATGCTCAGGGTTCCGTCCTGGGGACGGTCCTGTTCAGGATCTTCATTCATGACTTCTTAGAAGAAGGACGAGAAGGCAGGATCATCAAGTTTGCAGACGACACCAAATGGGGAGGGAGAGCCAAGACTCCAGAGGACAGGAGCAGGACTCAAAGGGATCTTGACAGATTAGAGAGATGATGGGCCAAAACTAACAAAATGAAGTTCAACAGGGACAAATGCAAGAGACTCCACTTTGGCAGGAAAAACGAAATGCAAAGAGACAGAATGGGGGATGATGAGGCCTGGCTCGAGAGCAGGACGTGTGAAAAAGATCTTGGAGTCCTCGTGGGGAGGAAGGGGAACATGAGCCAACAATGTGATGTGGCGGCAAAAAAAGCCAATGGGATTTTGTCCTGCATCAAGAGGAGTCTAGTGTCTAGGTCTAGGGAAGTCCTGCTCCCCATGCTCTATTCCGCTTTGGTTAGACCACTTTACCTGGAATATTGTGTCCCATTCTGGGCACCAAAATTCAAGAAAGATATTGACTCTAAGCTGGAATGTGTCCAGAGGAGGACGACTAAAATGATCAAGGGACTGAAGAACAAGCCCTATGAGGAGCAGCTTAAGGAGCTGGGCATGTTTAGCCTGAAGAAGAGAAGGCTGAGAGGAGATATGATAGCCCTGGATAAATATGTGAGAGGAAGCCACAGGGAGGAGGAGGGAGCAAGCTTGTTTTCTGCTTCCTTGGAGACTAGGACGCAGTGGGACAATGGCTTCAAACTACAAGAGAGGAGATTTCACCTGAACATGAGGAAGAACTTCCTGACTGTGAGAGCTGTTCAGCAGTGGAACTCTCTGCCCCGGAGTGTGGTTGAGGCTCCTTCTTTGGAAGCTTTTATTTATTTATTTATTTATTTATTTATTTACAGTTCTTATATTCCGCCCTTCTCCTCACCCCGCAGGGGACTCAGGGTGGATTACAGTCAACACATATATGGCAAACATTCAATGCCAGTTTGACAAACAACATTTAACAGACAAAGGCTATTTAACTTTTTTTTTCTGGCCGCCAGGGGAGCTGCTGCTTTTCATCGTCCATCAACGACACCGATGAAGTTCTTCCGCATTCCACATTCCCCGGAGTCTTCTTTCTTTATGGCCTCATAAATTAGTTAAATTTAGCCTCCCACACAAGGTGGTCCCTTATTTTCCTACTTGACAGATGCAACTGTCTTTCGGGTTGCAAAGGTCGACAACGGGCTACACAATGGCTGGACACCCACTCCAGCCCGGGCTGGCTTCGAACTCATGACCTTTTGGTCAGAGTGATCTTAATGCAGCTGACACTCAGCCAGCTGCGCCACAATCCCGGTGCAGAGGCTGGATGGCCATCTGTCAGGGGTGCTTTGAATGCAATATTCCTGCTTCTTGGCAGAATGGGGTTGGACTGGATGATGGCCCAGGAGGTCTCTCTCAACTCTTTGATTCTCGGATTCTAAGTCCGCCTGCTCTTGTGCTCAGTGTCTCAGTGGCGTGTCCGTTTGGCTCTCAGCTGGGAAGCCGGACACGTTGCATCCCCGGCTCGGTTTGACCCAGAACATTTGATCTGAGCAGGATCGTCTTTCCCATCCGCCAGTATTAAGCATCAAACGCCATCTCTTCCGCGAAGTGCTTTGCCTGCGGCTGTCCAGTGACTTTGTAACTGAGGTGAGACTTGAACTGCGGACTTCGGAGTTCACGATCTGAGCCGCTACACAATGACTTTGGTAGTGAATCATAGCTCTATTAGTTAACTGAAGTGTGAATGTGTGAACAGAGCGGGGAGAGAGGAGGCCGCTGCGGTGCTGGGAAAAAGGGCAGCCAAAATGGCTCGGTCTTTGAGAGATGGTTGGCTGCCGCAGAGCCACGTAAAAGAGAAGGAGATAATCCATGCGCCCAGCCTTCACCGTCTCCAAGGGCAGTGTGCCGTCTTCATCGTCATCTCACACATTTGGAGTGTCCAGCACTTTTTGTCTATTTTTGCCACCCCGTTGGCACCTGTATTAGTCATACTAAACATAAAGAGGCCGGCTCCCTTTCAGCCTTGAATCATGCGCTATTCATATTATCGGGGAGTTTTTCGGCACCACTCGTTGTCTAAACGAATGGTGCCGAAAAACTGGAGTCGTGGCATCTCATCGTCCAAGCTTGATTGTATTTCTATGCCTGAAAATCTTAGCAAATTCAAGTTTTTGGGGGCGTTTACACTGCCAAATTAATGCGGTTTGACTCCACTGCCATGGCTGAATGTTATGGAATCGCCGGACGCCTCACCAAACTACCAATCCCATAATTCCATATCATTCAGCCATGGAGCCCCCAGTGGTGCAGTGGGTTGAACCTCTGTGCCGGCAGGACTGAAGACCGACAGGTCGCAGGTTCGAATCCAGGGAGAGGCGGATGAGCTCCCTCTATCAGCTCCAGCTCCTCATGCGGGACATGAGAGAAGCCTCCCACAAGGATGATAAAAACATCAAATCATCCGGGCATTCCCTGAGCAATGTCCTTGCAGACGGCCAATTCTCTCACACCAGGAGTCACTTCTGACACGACAAAAAAAATCAACCATGGTAGTTAAAGCAGTGTCAAGCTGCATTAAAGCTACCGTGTAGATCAGCTGTATACTCTTTTAATAAAAAATTAACTGCAAAAAAACAAACAAACATGCAATTGTGTGTAGATCAATAGATACCACTCCAGAGGAAGATAACGCCACCCCATGCAGTCATACCAGTGGCCACATAACCTTTGAGCACTCCAACTGTAGGTCAGCTGTGACCAGCAGTGCTGTAGAATTTGAAGAGGCACAAATGGAGAGGGAAAGAGAGAAACATGCCAAGAGGAAGATGCGTCGAGCCAACCCTGACTGGGACTGCCTTCCACCTGGAAACTGGTGCCCTCACTGTGGAAGGGAGAACATGCGGGTCAAGTACAGAGCTCCACAGTCACATACGGACCCACCGCCAGGACACCAAATCTGGAAGACAGTCTGACTCGGACAATTTTTTTGATAGAGTTACAAGCTGGGTAGATGCGGGGAATGATGCCGTGGGTGGAGCGTGTCTGGATTTCAGGAAGGCCTTCTTTGACAAGGTCCCCCATGACCTTCTGGCAAGGAAACTAGTCCAATGTGGGCGAGGCAAAACTACGGTGAGGTGGATCTGGAATTGGTTAAGTGGACGAACACAGAGGGTGATTCTCCCCAAGGCTTCCTCCTCTTCATCCTGGAAAGAAGGGACGAGCGGAGGGCCATCCACAGGGTTCCGTCCTGGGCCTGGTCCTGCTCAGGGTCTTCATTCATGACTTCTTAGATGAAGGGCACGAAGGCAGAATCATCAAGTTTGCAAACGGGACCAAATGGGGAGGGATAGCCAAGATTCCAGAGGACAGGAGCAGAATTCAAAACGATCTTGACAGATTAGAGAGAGGATTGGCCAAAACTAACACAATGAAGTTCAACAGTGACAAATGCAAGGGACTCCACTTAGGCAGGAAAAACGAAATGCAAAGAGACAGAATGGGGGACAATGAGGCCTGGCTCGAGAGCAGGACGTGTGAAAAAGATCTTGGAGTCCTCGTGGACAACAAGTTAAACATGAGCCAGGAATGTGATGTGGCAGCAAAAAAAGCCAATGGGATTTTGGCCTGCATCAAGAGGAGGAGCCTAGTGTCTAGGTCCAGGGAAGTCATTCTCCCCATGCTCTATTCCGCTTTGGTTAGACCACTTTACCTGGAATATTGTGCCCAATTCTGGGCACCACAGTTCAAGAGAGATATTGACTCTAAGCTGGAATGTGTCCAGAGGAGGGCGACTCAAATGATCCAGGGTCTGGAGAACAAACCCTATGAGGAGCGGCTTAAGGAACTGGGCATGTTTAGCCTGAAGAAGAGAAGGATGAGAGGAGATATGATAGCCATGTATAAATATGTGAGAGGAAGCCACAAGGAGGAGGAGGGAGCAAGCTTCCTTTCTGCTTCCCTGGAGACAAGGACGCAAGGGAACAATGGCTTCAAACTCCAAGAGAGGAGATTCCATCCGAACATGAGGAAGAACTTCCTGACTGTGAGAGCCGTTCAGCAGTGGAACTCTCTGCCCCAGAGTTTGGTGGAGGCTCCTTCTTTGGAAGCTTTTAAACAGAGGCTGGATGGCCATCTGTCAGGGGTGATTTGAATGCAATATTCCTGCTTCTTGGCAGAATGAGGTTGGACTGGATGATGGCCCAGGAGGTCTCTTCCAACTCTTTGATTCTATGATCTCCTCTCAGCCTTCTCTTCTTCAGGCTAAACATGCCCAGCTCCTTAAGCCGCTCCTCATAGGGCTTGTTCTCCAGACCCTTGATCATTTGAGTCGCCTTCCTCTGGACACATTCCAGCTTAGAGCCAATATCTCTCTTGATTTGTGGTGCCCAGAATTGGACACAATATTATTATTCCAACTCTGATTCTATGATCAATGAGGTATTGCCTAAGTAAGTAAGTAAAGCACATCTACTTCCTTCCATTTTCTGAAACTCTCTAGCTAAATATGAAATATGGTAACTCCCTGTGGGGCCAGTTTGAGTGGCGTTCCTTGGGGTCATCCATGGCCAGATGACAGCTGCCTCTCTCGACTCTTTCGGGGAAGCTTAAACCCAACCCACCTTCAAAACACATGAATTGGAGCAGATGAAAAGTGTTTGTCTATGACGAACGGTTTGTGTGGGTGGGGACTGTTCAGCAGAAGTGAGTCAACCCTTGTTTACGAGTGAGGGTCACTCAGGGATAGGATCGCCAGCAGTCAGGACAGAATTCAAACACTGAGATCACATCATTCGCTGTCACCACAGGCATTTCTGAAAAGCCAAAAATATTCCAACAGTCACGAAAAAATATTTCTTTTTCTAGTAGTTCGAGTTGCCTATTGACTTGCAAAGGGATTCTTCTTTCTGCCAAAACGAAGGCAACAGGTTGGGTCTGCACAGCTGGTCGCGGGACTGGATAGCTTACTTACTTAGGTGGTCCCTCGTAGTCCAAGGATGATGGTCCTCCAAGTGTAGTGTCCTGGCGGTGGGTCCAGAGGCGGCCATAGGTAATTTTCAATGGTAAGCAAACAGTATTTTGCCGCCCCCCCCCCCCCCCAACCAATCATTGATATATATTTTCTGTTTGTCGTGGGAGTTCTGTGTGCCATATTTGGTTCAATTCCATCATTGGTGGAGTTCAGAATGCTCTTTGATTGTAGGTGAACTATACATCCCAGTTACTACACTTGCCGCACTTGCTCCCTTGCCTGGCCCACTTTGGGTCCGGAGGCGTGCCTGAAGACCCCGGCGTGTGCACCAAAAGTCACCTCTTCTCCTGACTTTCTCCTCAGCCATTGGGACCAAGAGAGAGAGAGAGAGAGAGAGAGGTGGAGATGCCCACCTTTACTGAAGGAAGGAGCAAAAACAAAGGAGGGAGCGGAGGTGGGAGATACCTCCAGCCGGAGGGGCTCTCTCTCTCTCTCTCTCTCTCTGGGTCCCAATGGCGTGCCTGAAGACCCCGGCGTGTGCACCAAAAGTCACCTCTTCTCCTGACTTTCTCCTCAGCCATTGTGACCAAGAGAGAGAGAGAGAGAGAGAGAGAGGTGGAGATGCCCACCTTTCCTGAAGGTAGGCACAAAAGCAAAGGAGGGAGCGGAGGTGGGAGATACCTCCAGCCGGAGGGGCTCTCTCTCTCTCTCTTGGTCACAATGGCTGAGGAGAAAGTCAGGAGAAGAGGCGACTTTTGGTGCGCACGCTGGGGTCTTCAGACACGCCTCCGGACCCGAAGCGGGCCAGACGTGGCGGCTCCGCCCCTTGGCCCACCCACGGATTGGGGAGAGGAGAGGAGGTGGGTGGAGCGCCGGGGGATCGGGAAAGGGAGCCGGTCATGGGGAAGGGATCGATCGCGGAGAACGATTGAGCGCCGGCTCTGCTCGCGCACCCGGTGGCTGGGTGGAGCAGGAACGAGAGGGGCAAGGCGAGGCTCAAGGGCCCGGCCCCTTTGCGAAGAGGATCGCCCGGCAGCGAGGCAAGGAAGCCGAGGCTCCCCCCGGACTGCGAGGGCTGTTGTGAGCTGAGGGGGCGATCCTCAAGTGGCGGTCGAGGGGCATTTAGAGGGGCGCCTCTGCACCACTGGCAAAAAAAGTGTTCTGCGACCACTTACTTCGCGTAATGGATGAGCGGCCCCTGGGTAGGTCCGTAGGTGACAGTGGAATCTTTCTGAAACTTCTGGGGATGGATGCCCTGGTTATCTAGTGAATTGTATAGAAAATTCAAGTAGCTCACTCTTGTGTTTTGTTTTTTAAAACAATCTCTATATATAAAAATGCTCTGTGCGTCATGAGTATCTTAAAAACAAAAGAACCAATGAATGAAATCACACCAAATGTGGCAACAAAAGGTCTCACAACACAAGGAGTGACCATCACTCAAAAAATTATGATTTTGTCATTTGAGAGTTGTAGTTGCTGGGATTTATACTTCACCTACAATCAAAGAGCATTCTGAACTCCACCAACAATGGAATTGAACCAAACTGGGCACACAGAACTCCCCTGACCAACAGAAAACACTAAAAGGGTTTGGTGGGTATTGACCTTGGGTTTTGGAGTTGTAGTTCACCTACATCTAGAGAGCACTGTGGACTCAAACAACGATGGATCGGGAGCAAACTTGGCACGAATATGCAATATGCCCAAATATAAACACAGATGGAGTTGGGGGGTAATAGACGTTGATATTTGGGAGTTGTAGTTACTGGGATTTATAGTTCACCTACAATCAGGGAACATTCTGAACCCCACCAAGGACAGAATTGGGGTAAACGTCCCACACAGAACCCCCATGACCAACACAAAATACTGTGTTTCCTGGTGGTCTTTGGCGACCCTCCTGACACCACCCTGGTGACCCCCACCCCGGGGTCTTGACTTCCCAGGTTGAGAAATGCTGCCTTAAAGCCATCCAGTCCAACTCCCATCACCAGGGCAAGAAAACATAATCAAAGCCCTCCTGACAAAGGGCCATCCAGCCATTCACACACACACACACATATATATGTATTTGACAGATGCAATATCAAAGGGAGCCCTAAAGAAGGACAATGATATGTTGCATGTTCCAGCGTAGGCAAACCAGGCGCTCTCCACATCAACACTGGCAAAGACACAGCAAGAAATGCTGTTGACCCACAAGCAGAAAGACATGACATAGATTAGAAACCAACACTTTCTCATTACTTTATTTTCCAGATCACCAGACTGGGCCACAGCAACGCCTGGCAGGGGACTGCTAATTGTTTAGAAAAACTTGGACATTTCCCCAAAAATCCGTGAATAAGTGAAACGTTCTGAAAATGGGTGGGCTAACAGTGGTAAATGTGTTCTACCGTTGTATCAAGCTTCACTTCAATCAATTTAAAAACGAGGGAGAAAGGAACCCCTGAAGTTTCCACAATTAGGGTAATTATGCGCAATTACTATAACAAAATAGTAATGAAATTTCCCCAAAAATCCGTGGATAAGTGAAACGTTCTGAAATTGGGTGGGCTAACAGTGGTAAATGTGTTCTACCGTTGTATCAAGCTTCACTCCAATCGCTTTAAAAATGAGGGAGAAAGAAGCCCCTGATGTTTCCACAATTAGGATAATTATGCGCAATTACTATAACAAAATAGTAATGTAATTTCCCCAAAAATCTGTGGATAAGTGGAACATTCTGAAATTGGGTGGGCTAACAGTGGTAAATGTGTTCTACCGTTGTATCAAGCTTCACTCTAATCGCTTTAAAAATGAGGGAGAAAGGAGCCCCTGAAGTTTCCACAATTAGGGTAATTATGCACAATTACTATAACAAAATAGTAATGAAATTTCACCAAAAATCCGTGGATAAGTGGAACATTCTAAAATTTGGTGGGCTAACAGTGGTAAATGTGTTCTACCGTTGTATCAAGCTTCACTCCAATCGCTTTAAAAATGAGGGAGAAAGGAGCTCCTGAAGTTATAATTAATTAAGTGCAATTACTAGAACGAAATAGTAACAAAATTTCATTACTCTTGTTACAGTTAGTTTTTCACTAACTATACTTTAGAAACACTTTCAAAATAAAATGCCAGCATTTCTCAGTTTTGTAATGGCCTTTGAACCATTTTTTGAATGGGTTGCACATCCCTAAAAGCGACTCCCCCGAGAACGGGGCTTTTTCCCGAAGAGAAGGAACGTGTGTGTGTGTGTGTGTGTGAGTGTGTGAACAGATGTAACTTAAGCCGAGCCATGTCCTTTCAGTCTTGAGGTTTCTCCAGAAAGTAAAAAAGCAAGGAAATGTGGTAACAGATGAATGCAGTGAGGCTGTGAGGGTCATCGAGGGCATCCCAGACCCCTGATCTGACCAGCAGCAGGGAGTTCCACAGTTCCTGGATGCCAGGTTGGGCCAAACTGATGAAATGTGCCCCAGCAGCAGCAGCCTCAACCAGGGACTCTTCACAGTCGTATGCTCTCTCCTTTCACTCCTTTACTAGCCCCAACTATGTAACCAATCCCTCAATAAGGATTAATCAAATTGTAACTCTTAAACTCTCCAGCTTGATACTTTGTGTCCCTTTCTTGTCTGAAACATGAAACTATCCTTTTCCGGGCCGCGGGAGACTGCAGGCCTGCCCGGGATGCCTCCCTGGCGTCCTGGGGAGGCCGAACCTGCGCCCCCCCCAAACCGCGGATACGGAAACCCCTCGGGGGCCCGTATCTGCGAGATGGCGAATCGGCTCAATTTTGATGGCATATTTTTCCTAGCTAAATTCTTTTGAATTTTAAGAATACAATTTCAAGGAAACAGCTGATTGTCATGAGTAGAATACGGAAGCCCAAACCAGGGTGTTGTTGTTTTTCTTTTGGTGGTATTTGGGCTGCGGAAGGGTTTCCAGGCTCTAACACAATGCCGCAAGTGTTGTGTCCTTCCCACTTCCAGAAAAGCTTCAAAAACATTGCAGGGTTTGAAATCAGTGCAAAACAAGGAGCCATTCCAGAAATCCTGTCCTTTCCATGCACTTGTTCTTGGCCTTCATAGTCCGCAAATGAAGTTTTGTCTAGACTGTGTGATGAAAAGCAGGTGAGGTGGCTCTCTCTCTCTCTCTCTCTCTCTCTCTCTCGTAGTTGAGTTAGGAAAAGAGAATTCAGCAACAGAGATTACATTTTCATATGAAATTCAATTGGTAGAAGAAGATGAGCAGCACCTGACAGATTTTCCACATTTTGGGATAGTCTCAAAAAGAAAAACTACACCAAGTGTACAAGGTATGACATGAAGTGGTGGACTCCCTGGAAAATCTGTGATATATCCATCGCTATGCGTTGGTTTGCCCTCAGCCTCTTGATCCAGAAGGAGAAGGCAAGGCAAGCGGAGGCTGCTCCTCTCTCTTCTCTTCTTTGTTATTCTTTCCCTTCCCAATCCCTTCCTTTACCTTTTTTTCCCTTCTCTTTGCTATTCTCATCATTGCTCTTCTCTTCCCTTCTTTTCCCTTTCCCTCTTTTCTCTTCTCTACTTTGCTCTTCTCTTCTACTCCCTTGCCTTCTTTCCCTTCTCTTTGATCTTTTCTTCTTTGCTCTACTGTTCTCTTCTTTTTCTCTTCTTTTCTATTCCCTTCCCAATCCCTTCTCTTTGCTCTTTTCTTCTTTGCTCTTCTCTTTTTTACTCTTCTTTTCTCTTCTCTCACTTTCTGTTCTTTGCTCTTCCCTTCCCTTCTTTGCGCTTCTCTTCTTTACTATTTCCTTCCCTTCCTTTCCCTTCTCTTTGCTCTTCTCTTCTTTGCTCTTCCCTTCCTCCACCTTCTGTTCTTTGCTTTTCTCTTCTTTGCTCTTCTCTTCTTTGCTGCTTCCTTCCCTTCTTTTCCCTCTCTTTGCTCTTCTCTTGTTTGCTCCTCTCTTCTCTCACTTTCTGTTCTTTGCTCCTCCCTTCTCTTCTTTTCTTTACTATTCCCTTCCCTTCTTTTCCCTCCTCTTTGTTCTTTTCTTCTTTACTCTTCTCTTCTTTGCTCTTCCCTTCCCTTCTCTCACTTTCTGTTCTTTGCTTTTCCCTTCTCTTCTTTTCTTTACTATTGCCTTCCCTTCTTTTCTCTTCTCTTCTTTTCTCTTCTCTTCTTTTCTCTTCTCTTCTTTGCTGCTTCCTTCCCTTATTTTCCCTCTCTTTGCTCTTCTCTTCTCTTCGTTGTTCCTCTCTTCTCTTCTCTCACTTTCTGTTCTTTGCTCCTCCCTACTCTTCTTTTCTTTACTATTCCCTTCCCTTCTTTTCCCTCCTCTTTGTTCTTTTCTTCTTTTCTCTTCTTTGCTCTTCCCTATGATGAAACCCATCAGGAATCACCCCTGCCTTTCTCAGGTCACTGGAGAGGGCCAAGCCTTGGCCTGGGGACTTGACCAAAAGGCAGCAAGTACATTTCCAAAGGAATGAGTTAACTTTGGAGAAGTGAAGGCCGGACTGTCGTGAGCCAAGTGGGTGAGCATTGGTGCAGCTGTGCAACAAAGGGACCCAAATGCAGAGAGAAAGAGAGGTAGAGCCATGCCTAAGCCCAGGGGCGGCTCAACCATTACGCAAAGTAAGCATTCGCGGTAGAGTTGATGTTGCCCAGGGGCGCTCTTGAGGCGCTTTTGGGGGAAAATAGACCTTGACATAGGCGAGTTGTAGCGAGTTGAGGATTCTGAACTCCACCAATGATGGAATTGAACCAAATAGGGCACACAGAACTCCCACGACAAACAGAAAATATATATCAATGATTGGCTGGTGGGAGGGCACCAAAATACTGTTTGCTTACCATTGAAAATTACCTAGGGCCGCCTTATAGTAAGCCAGTTGAGTTGAGTTGAAACTTCACGAGGCATTGAATGCCTGGCTGGGTGGACACCCCCATTTCCCTCCCAGGAGGACGAGAGAGGCATTCAGGGCTGGCAAGAATGTGGCTCCGGATTCCTTCCTCATTCATGAGCTGTCATTTTGCTGCACTCCCGTCACAAATGTCTAAATAGGAGCAAAGAAAAGAACTGCCACATCAGACAAATGCGGCCTCCGCCACAAAAGTTCTCCTTCAGAGAGAGGCAGGCGTTCCCCTTGGAGCGCATGGGGGGGAAGCGGAGGCGCATGAGAGATATGTTGGGGGGGGGGAGTCAGGCTTTGCATCCCTCCCCAAGAATATAAACATCCAATTACAAAGAGATTGTGGCAATATGGAATTTAGCTCGGTTGCTGCAAACAAAAAGAAATTTTGGGACAGATTTTGCAATTTCAGATTAATTTCCCAGCTCTGAAATGTTTGGAATCTCTTGGTCTGTGTCTTACGGTTGTAAGAAAGAGGAAAGTGTTGTCCTAAGAAAGGGAAAGAATGCACTCACCACCTGTCTTAAGGCACAAGCAAACCTTTCACTTCATCCAATACCCCATGTTTAACTCTCTGGCCATTTATTTATGTATTTATGATTCAAACGTATATGCGGCCACTCCCCTGGGGCTCGGAGCGGCTTACAAGAACAGGCTCAAATCGAACACAATTTAAAAACAATGTAAAAACAGCAATATCAAAGATCAAAGGCCTGTCGAAACAGGTATGTCTTCCATGCCCTGCGGAAAGCTGGTAAGTCCCGCAAGGCACGGACTTCAGGTGGCAGAGTGTTCCAGAGTGATGGTGCCACTGCTGTGAAGGCTCTGCGTCTGGTTGCTGTTAGACGCAAGGTCTTGACACTGGGGACTTCCAACAGATCTTGGTCCTCAGAACGGAGGGATCTCTGGGGTTGGGAGGGGGTGAGGCGGTCCCTCAGGTACATCAGCCCCAGACCATGCCAGGCCTTCAAGGGGAGTCCCATCCCTTTGAAAGTGATCCGGTGCTCAATGGGTAACCAATGCAGCTGCAGCAAGATTGGGATGATGTGGCATCTCATCGGAATTCCCGCAAGAAGCCGAGCAGCTGCATTTTGGACCAGCTTGAGCTTCCGGATCACCGACAGAGGAAGGCCAATGTAGAGGGCGTTACAGTAGTCCAGTCTGGAGATGACCGTGGCCTGGATCACCGTAGCGAGGTCGTCCCTGGACAGGGAGGGGTCAGCCGTCTAGCCTGCCGCAGGTGAAAGAAAGAAGGTGGTTCTGCTCACGGCGGAGAGAGACCTGGGCCTTCATCCTCAGCAGAGGGTCCAAAAGGACTCCCAGGCTCTTGACCAACGAGGACGGGCGTAGCGCCTCGCCATCCAGGGTAGGCAGCTGGATATCCCCACTGCCCAGTCGACCCAGCCATAGGATCTCCGTCTTTGCTGGATTCACCCTCAACCTGCTGGCACGCAGCCATCCAGTCACGGCCTCGAGGCATTGATGGAAACAATCGGGTCCAGAGTCCGGTCGGCCTTCCATCTTCAGCACCAGCTGAGTGTCATCCACGTACTGGTCACACTCCAGCCCAAAACCTCGGACCAGCTGAGCAAGTGGGCGCATATAGATGTTAAACAAGAGAGGGGAGAGTGACCCCCTGAGGAGGAACCCCACAAGAGAGAGAGAGAGGGGGGACCTCTCGGAGACCATGCCTCCCCTCTCCACTCGCTGTCCACGGTTGTGAAGAAAGGAGGATGGCCAATTCAAAGCTCCCCCCCTGACTCCAACAGCAGCAAGGCGGTGGGTCCAAAGATGGTGGTCGACTGTGTCCAATGCTGCTGTGAGATCCAATAACACAAGCAGTGCTGACCCGCCCTGGTGAAACTGGCATCGAAGGTGATCCGTGATGGAGACCAGCACAGTCTCTGTCCCGTGCCCCGCACGCAAGCCGGACTGGAAGGGATCTCGTCCGGCAGTGTCATCTAGGAATTGCTGCAACTGCTCCGCGGCTGCCCTCTCCATCCCCTTGCCCAGGAACGAGGGGTTCGAAACTGGGTGGTAACTGGAAGGAACCAAATAATCTAAGTCTGGTTTCTTCAGCAGGGGAGAGAGAGAGACCACCGCCTCTTTTAAACCCTCTGGAAAGACTCCTTGCTCAAGGGAGCTGTTTATGATCTTCAACAGAGGGTCACAGAATCCCTCCAAGCAGGATTTCACCAACCACACCTTCTGCTGTCAAGAATTCAGAGATTGGACATTGCTTATGTCACATTGACCAACCGTCTGTGCAGGGTTCCATACTTTGCACTTTAACAACACAATTGTTCAATGCTAAGGCTTCCCACCAAAATGGAACTGTAGAGGAGAGTCTACAGAACAAGTCAGTACCTGCCACATATTTTCCTTAAGTCACATTGATTGACTGTCTGCGCAGGGTTCCATACTTGGCACTTTAACAACACAACCGTTCAATGCTATGGCTTCCCACCAAAATGGAACTGTAGAGGAGAGTCTACAGAACAAGCCAGTACCTGCCACATACGTTGTTAAGTCGCATTGACTGACCGTCTACGCAGGGTTCCACACTTGGCACTTTAACAACACAACCATTCAATGCTTAGGCTTTCCACCAAAATGGAACTGTAGAGGAGAGTCTACTGAACAAGCCAGTACCTGCCACATATGTTGCTTAAGTCTCGTTGACTGACTGTCTGCGCAGGGTTCCATACTTTGCACTTTAACAACACAACCATGCAATGCTAAGGCTTCCCACCAAAATGGAACTGTAGAGGAGAGTCTACTGAACAAGTCAGTACCTGCCACATATGTTGCTTAAGTCTCATTGACTGACCGTCTGCGCAGGGTTCCATACTTTGCACTTTAGCAACACAACCATGCAATGCTAAGGCTTTCCACCAAAATGGAACTGTAGAGGAGAGTCTACTGAACAAGTCAGTACCTGCTGCGTACGTTACTTAAGTCGCATTGACTGACTGTCTATGAAGGGTTCCATACTTTGCACTTTAACAACACAACCATTCAATGCTAAGGCTTTCCACCGAAATGGAACTGTAGAGGGGAGTCTATTAAACAAGCCAATACCTGCCACATACTGCCATCCGTTGAGGAGTTACGAAGGTGGAGGCATTACTTTTCATTCAACTCTCATAATTGGTGCTATAGGGGTCCTTGATCTATTTTCATGTCTCTAAAGACACCAGTGCAGCTCATGTCCAAATTAATGTCTCTGAAAATATGAGTTCTCTCCCCCATCCCATATTTTGCCTTTCTTAGTCGCTTCTTGTGCGTGCCTCTCTCTCTCTCTCTCTCTCTCTCTCTCTCTCTCTCTCTCTGTTTGGTTTTGAAGGTGCTGTAGATAATTCTCTTAGAAAGTTCACAGGGCCTGTTTTAATTCTGCAGAGTTAAATGGAAACGGAGGGAGAGCTGCGCCCAACGATCTGAAGGAGAGTCGTGCTTCTCCGCTCTCGCCACTCCTTTGGCCATCACCATATCATTTTCTGCTTCTATTTCTTTAATTGGTTTTGCAAACTATTCTGGGAAAGTTTTGAGAGCTTTACATGCAAGTCCTTTTCTGTTGGAGTTCTACCAACAGAAGCACAATATGGCTTGGAACCCCTCTCCAAAGGAAGAGACCCCACATGCTGCCAAAGGGTTTCCACCCACTCTTTCAGGCGTGAAAATGAAGTTGAACATGACCCCCCCCCCACCACCACCATAAGAGATAGTAACTTATAGTCTTGGTAATGATGGCCCCCCATCTCACAAACCAGGGACTGTCTTTCCCTCTCATGGATATATTTCCCTTTATGGACCTTCCTATGAATCATATGAACTATGGACACTGGGGGAAGGTAGTTGGGTTTCTATATTGAACGGCAAAAGCTCTGGCGGCATAAACCAGTCCAGGTGGTCCCAGTGGTCATAATGGGCACACTGGGTGCCGTGCCAAAAGACCTCAGACGGCATTTGGAAACAATAAACATCGACAAAATCACAATCTGTCAACGGCAAAAGGCCACCTGACTTGGATCTGCGCACATCATTCGGAAATACATCACACACTCCTAGATGCTTGGGAAGTGCTCGACTTGTGATTTTCTGATACAAAACCCAGCAGGGAGATCTCGCTTGCTGTGACATACTGTGCTTTTATGTCAGTAAAATAATAATAATAATAATAATAATAATAATAATAATAATTGACACCAGTCAATTGTATTACATTTCTAACAGAACAAAACAAACAGACAGACAAAACACAAAATTTGCAAGTTTGGTAGTGGGTTAAATGTCCTTTGATGAGCATCTGTCCCCTTGGAGTGCCTCTGGTGTTGCCGCAAGAAGGTCCTCCTTGGTGCATCATGTGGCAGAAGGGCTCAGGGTGCATTGCAGCAGGTGGTCAGTGGTTGGCTCTTCTCCACACTTGCAGGTCGGGAACTCCACTTTGTGGCCCATTTCTTGAGGTTGGCTCTGCATCTCGTGGTGCCAGAGCACAGTCTGTTCAGCGCCTTCCAAGTCTTCTGTGTGCCCAGGAGGAAGTCTCTCATGTGGTATCAGCCATTGGTTGAGGTTCTGGGTTTGGGCCTGCCACTTTTGGACTCTTGCTTGCTGAGGTGTTCCAGCGAGTGTCTCTATAGATCTTAGAAAACTGTTTCTAGATTTAAGTCGTTGACGTGCTGGCTGATACCCAAACAAGGGATGAGCTGGAGATGTCTCTGCCTTGGTCCTTTCACTATTGGTTGCTACTTCCCGGCGGATGTCAGGTGGTGCAATACCGGCTAGACAGTGTAATTTCTCCAGTGGTGTAGGGCACAGGCACCCCGTGATAACGCGACATGTCTCATTAAGAGCCACATCCACTGTTTTAGTCCTCTGTGTGCCCAGGAGGGGGGGGGGAGGGAGTCTCTCATTTGGTATCAGCCATTGATTGAGGTTCTGGGTTTGAGCCTGCCACTTTTGGACTCTTGCTTGCTGAGGCGTTCCAGCGAGTGTCTCTGTAGATCTTAGAAAACTATGTCTTGATTGAAGTCGTTGGTGTGCTGGCTGATACCCAAACAAGGGATGAGCAGGAGAAGTCTCTGCCTTGGTCCTTTCACTCTTGGCTGCTACTTCCCAGCGGATGTCAGGTGGTGCAATACCGGCTAGGCAGTGTAATTACTCCAGTGGTGTAGGGCACAGACACCCCGTGATAATGCGGCATGTCTCATTAAGAGCCCTAGGGCTGAGAGTGGCGGTCAATAAGTGCAAGAAATAAATAATAAATAAATCCACTGTTTGAGCGTGGTGAGATGTGTTCCGCACTGGGCATGCGTACTCAGCAGCAGAGTAGCATAGCGCAAGGGCAGATGTCTTCACTGTGTCTGGTTGTGATCCCCAGGTTGTGCCAGTCAGCTTTCGTATGATATTGTTTCTAGCACCCACTTTTTGCTTGATGTTCAGGCAGTGCTTCTTGTAGGTAAGAGCATGGTCCAGAGTGACTCCTCCCAGGGATTTGGGTGCGCTGCAATGCTCCAGTGGGATTCCTTCCTTCCCAGGTAATAATCCTCAGAGCTCGGGATGCTTGTCTGTTCTTAAGGTGAAAAGCACATGTCTGTATTTTAGATGGATTAGGGATCAGCTGGTTTTCCCTCTAATAGGCAGTAAGGGCACCTAGAGCTTCGGAGAGCTTCTGTTCAACCATCTCAAAGCTCCCTGCTTGAGCGGTGATGGCACGATCATCAGCATAGATGAAACTCTCTGTCCCTTCTGGCAGTGGCTGGTCATTTGTGTCAATGTTGAACATGGATGGAGCAAGCACGCTCCCCTGAAGCAGGCAATAATAATAATAATAATAATAATAATAATAATAATAATAATAATAACTAGCTGTCCCCTGCCACATGTTGCTGTGGCCGTCTGTTGATCTGGAAAATAAAGTAATGAGACAGTGTTGGTTTCTAATATATGTAATTTATTTCTGCTTGTGGGTAAACAGTATTTCTTGCTGTTTCTTTGTTGGTGTTGGTGTTGGTGTGGAGAGTGTCTGGTTTGACTACTCCGGAACATGCAATGTATCATTGTCCTTCTTCAGGGGTCCCTTTCAAATCTATGACACTATATCTCTCTGTGTGTGAATCATATCTCTCTATATCTATGGCTGGATGTCCCTTTGTCAAGAGGGCTTTGATTACGTTTTCTTGCCCTGATGAAGGGAGTTGGACTGGATGGCCTTGAGTATTTTCTGTTGGTCAGGGAGGTTCTGTGTAGAAAGTTTGCCCCGATTCTGTCGTTCATGTGGTTCAGAATGCTCTTTGATTGTAGGTGAACTGTGAATCCCAGTACTACAATTCTCAAATGTCAAGGTCTATTTCCCCCAAACTCCACCAGTGTTCATATTTGGGCATATTGAGTATTCATGCCAAGTTTGGTCCAGATCCATCATTATTTGCGCCCACAGTGCTCTCTGGATGTAGGTGAACTACAACTCCCAAACTCAAGGCCAATGCCCACCAAACCCTTCCAGTATTTTCTGTTGGTCATGGGAGTTCTGTGTGCTAAGTTTGGTTCAATTCCATCGTTGGTGTAGTTCAGAATGCTCTTTGATTGTAGGTGAACTATAAATCCCAGCAACTACAACTCCCAAATGACAACATCATAATTTTTTTGAGTGATGGTCACTCCTTGTATTGTGAGACATTTTGTTGCCAATTTTGGTGTGATTTCATTCATTGGTTCTTTTGTTTTTAAGGTACTCATGACGCACAGAGCATTTTTATATATATAGATAATATTATTATTATTATTATTATTATTATTAATAATAATAATAATAATGGGAAGATGATAGGTAGGCCATTGAATTCAGAAGTTCACCTGATATATCACAAATCTGTGGCCTAGGTGATTCATTGGAACTAATGTCACAAGGACCCCCTGCCAGCAGTAAAGAATTGGTAAAGGGATCATTAACCCTCAAAGGTCGTGGAAAATGAACACACATCCAAAGCACCCCAATCCTGAATCATAGAATCCTAGAATCCTAGAAGAGTTGGACGAGACCTCCTGGGCCATCATCCAGTCCAACCCCATTCTGCCAAGAAGCAGGAATGTTGCATTCAAATCACCCCTGACAGATGGCCATCCAGCCTCTGCTTAAAAGCTTCCAAAGAAGGACCCTCCACCACACTCCCTACGGGGCAGAGAGTTCCACTGCTGAACGGCTCTCACAGTCAGGAAGTTCTTCCTCATGTTCAGGTGGAATCTCCTCTCTTGTAGTTTGAAGCCATTGTTCCCTTGCGTCCTAGTCTCCAAGGAAGCAGAAAGGAAGCTTGCTCCCTCCTCCTCCCTGTGGCTTCCTCTCACATATTTATACATGGCGGCAAAAAAAGCCAATGGGATGTTGTCCTGCATCAAGAGGAGCCTAGTGTCTAGATCTAGGGAAGTCATGCTCCCCATGCTCTATTCCGCTTTGGTTAGACCACACCTGGAATATTGTGTCCAATTCTGGGCACCACAATTCAAGAGAGATATTGACTCTAAGCTGGAATGTGTCCAGAGGAAGAGGGCGACTAAAATGATCAAGGGTCTGGAGAACAAGCCCTATGAGGAGCGGCTTAAGGAGCTGGGCATGTTTAGCCTGGAGAAGAGAAGGCTGAGAGGAGATATGATAGTAGCCATGTATAAATATGTGAGAGTTGACAAGTTGGACAGTGTCCAGAGGAGGGTGACTAAAATGATCAAGGGTCTGGGGAACAAGCCCTATGAGGAGCGGCTTAAGGAGCTGGGCATGTTTAGCCTGAAGAAGAGAAAGCTGAGAGGAGATATGATAGCCATGTATAAATATGTGAGAGTTGACAAGCTGGAATGTGTCCAGAGAAAGGTGACTAAAATGATCAAAGGTCTGGAGAACAAGCCCTATGAGGAGTGGCTTAAGGAGCTGGGCATGTTTAGCCTGGAGAAGAGAAGGCTGACAGGGGATACGATACCCATGTAGAAATATGTGAGAGGAAGCCACAGGGAGGAGGAAGGAGCAAGCTTCCTTTCTGCTTCCCTGGAGACTAGGACGCAATGGAAGAATGGCTTCAAACTACAAGAGAGGAGATTCCATCTGAACATGAGGATGAACTTCCTGACTGTGAGAGCCGTTCAGCAGTGGAACTCTCTGCCTCGGAGTGTGGTGGAGGCTCCTTCTTTGGAGGCTGGATGGCCATCTGTCAGGGGTGATTTGAATGCAATATTCCTGCTTCTTGGCAGAATGGGGTTGGACTGGATGATGGCCCAGGAGGTCTCTTCCCACTCTAGGATTCTATGATCTCGTCTCAACCTTCTCTTCTTCAGGCTAAACATGCCCAGCTCCTTAAGCCTCTCCTTATAGGGCTTGTTCTCCAGACCCTGGATCAGTTGAGTGTGGTGGAGGCTCCTTCTTTGGAAGCTTTTAAGCAGAGGCTGGGTGGCCATCTGTCAGGGGTGATTTGATTGCAATATTCCTGCTTCTTGGCAGAATGGGGTTGGACTGGATGATGGCCCAGGAGGTCTCTTCCAACTCTTGGATTCTATGACTTCCTCTCAGCCTTCTCTTCTCCAGGCTAAACATGCCCAGCTCCTTTAGCCGCTCCTCATAGGGCTTGTTCTCCAGACCCTGGATTAGTTTAGTCGCCCTCCTCTGAAACACAATCCCAGGCTGAACTCCAACACTCTCCACAGCTGTTTCAAATGTCTCCATCTCAGAAGCAATGTTGCTCAGGTGTTCAAAAATGACCTGGAACATTGTCAACAAGGAAAGGCAGAGGAAGGATGTTGCAAGTCCCTTCCTTTTGCAGATTTGCTGCATCCTGCAAGACTTTGTTATGGGGGTCCTCTGCGAGCGCACCGTTTGTCCAGGTATTGCCTTGTTTATCTTAATTATGTATTTTTTGGAATGGTGCCCCTGCTTTCCTGCTGTGAATTGCAAGGAATATTTGGGCCCACTTGCATTATGCATGGAAGAGCAGGAGAAGTAGAGCCCCAATTATACCACCTGATTGTATTATGCAAATTGAAGAAATTATTTAGGTCACTGTAGCGGCAGAATTTGTCATGGAAGGAGACATTGCTTCTGCATCGGCTGGAGAGCCTTTAGCGCCTTGTGATCCGCGATTGTGAGAAAAATTACAGACAAACCAAAAAAAAATTGTATCGGTTAATAATACAAATAATACAGCATTTGCAGAGAGATTTTAAATATTCTAAATATATCAAGCTTAATGTATTGTCAAAGGCTTTCATGGCCGGAATCACTGGGTTGTTGTAGGCTTTTTTGGGCTATATCGCCATGTTCTAGAAGCATTCTCTCCTGACGTTTCGCCTGCATCTATGGCAAGCATCCTCAGAGGTAGTCAGGTCTGCTGGAAGTAGGAAAATGGGTTTATATATCTGTGGAATGAGCAGGGTGGGACAAAGGACTCTTGTCTGCTGGAGCCAGGTGGGAATGTTTCAACTGATAACCTTGATTAGCATTTGATGGCCAGGCAGTGCCTGGAACAATCCTTTGTTGAGAGGTGATTTGATGTCCTTGTTTGTTTCCGCTCTGTTGTTGTGCTGTTGTAATTTTAGAGTTTGTTCAGTGGGTTGTTGTAGGTTTTTTGGGTCTATATGGCCATGTTCTAGAAGCATTCTCTCCTGACGTTTCGCCTGCATCTATGGCAAACATCCTCAGAAGTAGTGAGGTCTGCTGGAAGTAGGAAAGTGGGTTTATATATCCGTGGAATGACCAGGGTGGGACAAAGGACTCTTGTCTGCTGGAGCTAGGTGGGAATGTTTCAACTGAGGACCTTGATTAGCATTTGATGGCCTGGCAGTGCCTGGAGCAATCCTTTGTTGAGAGGTGATTTGATGTCCTTGTTTGTTTCCGCTCTGTTGTTGTGCTGTTCTAATTTTAGAGTTTTTTAAATTATGTATTGCTGAAAGTTTTCATGGCCTGAATCACTGGGTTGTTGTAGGTTTTTTCGGGCTATATGGCCATGCTTGTGTATTTCCATGGCTTCTCTGTGTCGTCTGACATGGTGGTTGTGAGAGTGGTCCAGCATTTCTGTGTTCCCAAATAGTATGCTGTGTCCAGGTTGGTTCATCACTGGGTGGTTGTAAGTTTTTCGGGCTATATGGCCATGGTCTAGAGGCATTCTCTCCTGACGTTTCACCTGCATCTATGGCAAGCATCCTCAGAGGTAGTGAGGTCTGTTGGAACTAGGAAAATGGGTTTATATGTCTGTGGAATGACCAGGGTGGAAGAAAGAACTCTTGTCTGCTGGAGCCATTTGATGGCTTGGCAGTTGTTTGGTGTGGCTTGTCGGTGCCTGGGGCAATCTTTTGTTGAAAGGTGATTAGATGTCCCTGATTGTTTCATCTCTGTTGTTGTGCTGTTGTAATTTTAGAGTTTTTAAATACTGGTAGCCAGATTTTTTTCATTTTCACAGTTTCCTCCTTTCTGTTGAAATTGTCCACATGCTTCTTGTGGATGTCAATGGCTTCTCTGTTTTGATCTTTCAAACCTGAAAATTCCTATAAAATGCCTACTTTGTAGGCGAATGATTGCTACGTCGCATCCTTTTCATCTGAATCGCTAATAAAAACACCTCGGTGCCTTTTCTTCAACTTTGGTGGGCTTCGTTCTGAATCTTTAATCTAAATAATATTGCTGAAATCAGGCTGCTCTGGCTCGCCAAAGTAGCGGACCCTCTTTGGTGGGGTCTTAGGGTCCCTCCTCCTGGGGAAGACCCTCCTAAAGCTCCTGTCGGCTTCAGTGCCTACATGCATGGTCAGAGGACGGTGTGGGTTCTGAGGTGTAGGAGTGTGGTTGTGTAGTTGTGGGCATGCATCAAAATGTGGGATACAGGGGTCTGACTAATAAAGCTAGTGCCGTGGAACTCTGGAAGGCTTGGTTTTGCAATCGGAAACTGTGAGCGAGACGGAAAAGGAGGGCGAGAGAACTTGAGGAGCGGCATCCTCCTTCTTTACAATTTCGAAAAGCATATTTGCCTGCTGATATGGTGAAATTAAAAAAAAATCTCCTTTGTGTATATAAGAGAAAGGGTGGCTGCCAGTTTGTCGTCTTCTTCAGCAGCCAAATCGCAGCAGATTTAAATGAGTGTTTCTGCTGCAGATTTGTCACTTTCCCCATCTTGGAAGGGTTGCGCGCGGAGGATATTTTTACCGCTTAGGCAAACATTCCTCCTGCTCAAATGAACATGTTTTTCTGCACATTTCCTCTGGTTATCTCTGCAGATGGCAAAGCAGGCTCTCGCTTAAAACATTGCCACAGGAAAAAGAAGAACACGAGCTCCCCCCACGCAGATTAATCACACCGTTTGGAGGAAACGGCGTGATTAATTTATTTGCACCGCTGCAAATATGATTGTGGAGAAGGATCCCTGCCTGCTCTCTCAGGCCACTGAACACTGGAGCGGTTACTTGCTTACTTAGGCGATCCTTTGTTGTCCAAGTAGGATAGTCTTCCAGGGTCAGTAGGTGACTGTGGAGCCCGACCACCGTCTCCCAAAGCAGTTGCTCTATTCCAAACTCAAGAACGGAAAACAGAATGTTGGGCTCAAAGATGGCCTCAAAGCCAACCTTCAAAACTCTGGCATAGACACTGAGAACTGGGAAGCCCTGGCCCTGGCGGGATCGAGAGCAGGGCCTCCCCGGAAGATCTCAAAGTCCGGGTGGGTTCATAGGCCGAGATGCGGTCAGATAGGTATCTTGGGCCGGAACCGTTTAGGGCTTTATAGGCCAGTACCAACACCTTGAATTGGGCCCGGTAGCAAATCGGCAGCCAGTGGAGCTGGTGCAACAGGGGGGTTGTGTGCTCCCTGCGCTCCGCTCCTGTTAGAATCATGGCTGCCGCGCGTTGGACTAGTTGCAGCTTCCAGGCCGTCTTCAGGGGCAGCCCCACGTAGAGAGCATTGCAGTAGTCTAGGCGGGATGTGACAAGAGCGTGTACCACCGTGGCCAAGTCAGACTTCCCAAGATACGGGCGCAGCTGGAGCACGAGCCTGAGCTGTGCAAATGCTCCCCTGGTCACTGCTGAGACCTGGGGTTCCAGGCTCAGCGATGAGTCCAGGGTCACACCCAAGCTGCGTCTTCAGGGGGAGTGCGACCCCGTCCAACACAGGCTGTAACCCTATGCCCTGTTCGGCCTTGCGACTGACCAGGAGGACCTCTGTCTTGTCATTTAATAGAATACCAAGTCTGCAATCTTTGTGTTTTGTTTGTTTGTTTTTAATGCAATACAACTGATTTGGTTCGCTCCTGACATGATAAATAAATACCTGGAATGCTGTGTCCATTCTGGGCACCACAATTGAAGGGAGATGATTGAAATTTGGCCTATCTACGACAAAAAGCCTGCCCTGTCCAAGTCAGGCAGTCATTTGCTTTGTATTGAGTGTTTGCTTGCAGTCCAAGGTTTCAGGGACTCTGCAGAAAGGTGGCTTCCTTTGGTTGCAGTCATAGGGCAAGTCACCTGTCCATCATCGTTAAGTTTTGGTTCCGCCCCTTGCTCAGGGCAATTGGGAAGGGAAGGGAGCTATTTTTAGTTAGTCTCAGCAAGGAAAGCTAATGTGGAGGACGTGTGCAAGCTTCCCCTGTACAAAAGCTTCAACCCTTAAGACTTTCCAGGGGAGAACAGTCTTAAGAGCACCCAAAGATTTCCAGGGAAGCAGTCGTAAAGCTTTGAGGAATTTTGGAGGGTGAACAATTTGAAAGACCAAAGAACTCCAGCTGGAGAGTATCTAAGCTTTTACTGGTAGGTCCACTCGGTGCTTCGAGACGCAGTTCGACCCGGTAGTGATGAGGAGATATTGGAAAAATATTATTTATTATTGCAGCCCAAATACTTTTCCCAGATGTTATCTCTAACGTTCCAGCTCCGAAGCGATATGTGTTTAAGAGACAATAACACTGATTGGATTTCAATATCACTCAAGGAAAAATCAGTCCAAACAGCTCACTTGAGGAATGGTTTTCCGAGGAGCATCTTAGGTAAATCCGTGGCAGCCCTGTCCTTGTTCGGGATACCTTTGTGCTCGATGCGCAGCCGTGGAGCGCCACCGCTCTAGCACTTTGTTCCGCAGCCAAGGCCTGCAGCTTGACAGATAAGTAATGTTCTCCTCCCGCCTTTCCTTGTAAAACGGAAAGAAAGTGGATAATTTAATATAGATGTGACAAGGAGGCGAGAGATGTCTGGCCTGCGTGGATTGCCGGATTCAGCTCGGATTTGAAAATATCCTTGACAACAAAGACAAAAGTTTCCAGTCCCGTGCAGCTGCTCCTCCTGCAAATACATTGGAGGATCTATAAAGAGAGCGAGAGAGACTTGGACCCTGTTCAGAGAAGGAGCTCCTTAAGCCAATGTGAGGTATTGATTTAGTGCAGAATTTGAGGATAAGGCTGCTCACTTAAGACCATATCATACATTACACAGAGATGCTGCACATCAGCAGTGAGCTGCAAACCATTCCAGATCTCAGCCGGAGGAGTTTATCTCTGCGGGAAAGGGTTATAGAATCATAGAATCCTAGAATCCAAGAGTTGGAAGAGACCTCCTGGGCCATCCAGTCCAACCCCATTCTGCCAAGAAGCAGGAATATTGCATTCAAAGCACCCCTGACAGATGGCCATCCAGCCTCTCATAGAATCCTAGAATCCAAGAGTTGGAAGAGACCTCCTGGGCCATCATCCAGTCCAACCCCATTCTGCCAAGAAGCAGGAACATTGCATTCAAAGCACCCCTGACAGATGGCCATCCAGCCTCTGCTTAATAATAATAATAATAATAATAATAATAATAATAATAATAGAATCCAAGAGTTGGAAGAGACCTCCTGGGCCCTCATCCAGTCCAACCCCATTCTGCCAAGAAGCAGGAATACTGCATTCAAATCACCCCCGGCAGATGGCCATCCAGCCTCTGCTTAATAAATAATAATAATAATAATAATAATAATAATAATAGAATCCAAGAGTTGGAAGAGACCTCCTGGGCCACCATCCAGTCCAACCCCATTCTGCCAAGAAGCAGGAATACTGCATTCAAATCACCCCCGACAGATGGCCATCCAGCCTCTGCTTAATAATAATAAATAATAATAATAATAATAATAATAATAATAATAATAATAATAGAATCCAAGAGTTGGAAGAGACCTCGTGGGCCACCATCCAGTCCAACCCCATTCTGCCAAGAAGCAGGAATACTGCATTCAAATCACCCCTGACAGATGGCCATCCAGCCTCTGCTTAAAAGCTTCCAAAGAAGGAGCCTCCACCACACTCCGGGGCGGAGAGTTCCACTGCTGAATGGCTCTCACAGTCAGGAAGTTCTTCCTAATGTTCAGATGGAATCTCCTCTCTTGTAGTTTGAAGCCATTGTTCCGCGTCCTAGTCTCCAGGGAAGCAGAAAACAAGCTTGCTCCCTCCTCCTCCCTGTGGCTTCCTCTCACATATGTATACATGGCCCTCATCATATCTCCTCTCAGCCTTCTCTTCTTCAGGCTAAACATGCCCAGCTCCTTAAGCCGCTCCTCATAGGGCTTGTTCTCCAGACCCCTGATCATTCCAGTCGCCCTCCTCTGGACACATTCCAGCTTAGAGTCAATCTCTCTCTTGTATTGTGGTGCCCAGAATTGGACACAATATTCCAGGTGTGGTCTAACCAGAGCAGAATAGAGCATGGGGAGCATTACTTCCTTAGATCTAGACACTAGGCTCCTCTTGATGCAGGACAAAATCCCATTGGCTTTTCTTGCCGCCACATCACATTCCTGGTAGGGCTGGGCGGTTTCGTTCGTTAATTTCGTAATTCGTTATTGATTCGTATTTAAATTAGCTTACGATCCAATATTGAGCCATGCAGGAGCAACTAAAAGTCGAAACGAATTTTTCAATTTATTTCGTAATTGGTTCGAAATCGTTTCAAAATCGTTTCAAAATCGTTTCGAAATTGTTTCGTAATTATTTCCGTATGTCTGGTGCAAGTTTTACGGTTGTTGTTTGTTTAATCAGTGAAAAAAAAAAATTATCACACCAACTGTCAACAACAGAGGGAGAGGGAAGCTTCAGAAGTTCCCCCCGTCCCATTTGGAGTGTTTTTTAGCATATTGCGCTATTGCGTCCGCCATTAACGAAACAATTCGTAATTTTACGAAATTTCGTATATTTCAAAGTTTTTTAAAGGAAAATTTCGGAGTTCTTTAAAAAAACGAAACGCAAGGGCCCCCTAAAAACGAAACGAGTTTAGAACCAAATTTTTCCGTAGTTACCCAAGCCTAATATTTATCCATGGCCCTCATCATGTCTCCTCTCTGCCTTCTCTTCTTCAGGCTAAACATGCCCAGCTCCTTAAGCCACTCCTCATAGGGCTTGTTCTCCAGACCCTGGATCATTTGAGTTGCCCTCCTCTGGACACATTCCAGCTTAGAGTCAATATCTGTCTTGAATTGTGGGGCCCAGAATTGGACACAATATTCCAGGTAAAGTGGTCTAACCAAGGCGGAATAGTGCATGGGGAGCATGACTTCCCTGGATCTAGACACTATGCTCCTCTTGATGCCTGAGGCCAAAACCCCATTGGCCTTTTTTGCCGCCACATCACATTCCTGGCTCATGTTCCCCTTCCTCCCCACGAGGACTCCAAGATCTTTTTCCCACGTCCTGCTCTCGAGCCAGGCCTCAACATCCCCCATTCTGTCTGTTTGCATTTCGTTTTTTCTGCCAAAGTGGAGTATCTTGCATTTCTCACTGTTGAACTTCATTGTGTTAGTTTTGGCCATTCATCTCTCTAATCTGTCAAGATCCCTTTGAGTCCTGCTCCTGTCCTCTGGAGTCTTGGCTCTCCCTCCCAATTTGGTGTCGTCTGCAAACTTCATGATCCTGACTTCTAGCCCTTCATCTAAGTCATTAATAAAGATGTTGAACAGGACCGGGCCCAGGACGGGATTTATAGTTCACCTACAATCAAAGAGCATTCTAAATCCCACCAATGATGGAATTGAACCGAACTTGGCACGCAGAACTCCCATGACCGACAAAACACTGGAAGGGTTTGGTGGGCATTGACCTTGAGTTTGGTAGTTCACCTATACCCAGAGGAGTGCTGTGGATTCATGCAATGATGGATCTGGACCAAACTTGGCACGAATACTCAATATGCCCAAATTGACACAAATACTCAATATGACCAGATATGGACACTGGTGGAGTCTGGGGAAAATAGACCTTGACATTTGAGAGTTGTAGTTGTTGGGATTTATAGTTCACCTACAATCAAAGAGCATTCTGTACTTGACCAACAATAGAATTGGTTCGAACTTCCCACACAGAATCCCAATGACTAACAGAAAATACTATGTTTTCTGATAGTCGTTGGCGACCCCTTTGACACCCCCTCACGACCCCCTCAGGGGTCGCGACCCCCAGGTTGAGAACCACTGATTATAGATGATAAACTGCCCTTGAGGAAGATTCAGTTAAAAGGTGGGATATAAATCTAAAACAAATAATTCCTAAATCCCAATAACATTAGACAGCTGTGGCCCTGAAAGGCATAGAGTAGAGATGTGGGCATTTTCCTCTGACCGCATGGCGGTTTCCTTTGGCCTCTTAGAATGGATGTGCGCTAAAGCTTGTGCGCCAGCTGCGCCCGTACCTTGGGAAGTCTGACTTGGCCACAGTAGTCCATGCTCTGGTTACATCCCGTTTAGACTACTGCAACGCTCTCTACGTGGGGTTGCCTTTGAAGACAGCTCGGAAGCTCCAACTAGTCCAACGCTCGGCAGCCATGATTTTAACAGGAGCGGAGTGCAGGGAGCATACAACCCCCCTGTTGCGCCAACTCCACTGGCTGCCGATCTGCTACCGGGCTGAATTCAAAGTGCTGGCGTTGGCCTTTAAAGCCCTAAACTGTTCCGGCCCAAGCTACCTATCTGACCGCATCTCTGCCTATGAACCCACCAGGACTTTGAGATCTTCCGGGGAGGCCCTGCTCTCGATCCCGCCTGCTTCTCAAGCTCGGCTGGCGGGGACGAGAGATAGGGCCTTTTCGGTGGTGGCCCCTCGGCTGTGGAACGCCCTTCCCACGGACATTAGACTAGAATCATAGAATCATAGAATCAAAGAGTTGGAAGAGACCTCCAGGGCCATCCAGTCCAACCCCATTCTGCCAAGAAGCAGGAATATTGCATTCAAATCACCCCTGACAGATGGCCATCCAGCCTCTGCTTAAAAGCTTCCAAAGAAGGAGACTAGCTCCATCATTAATGGAGCCAGATCTGGCCACGGTGGTCCACGCTCTTGTCACATCCCGGTTGGATTACTGCAACGCACTCTACGTGGGGTTGCCTTTGAAGACTGCTCAGAAACTACAACTAGTCCAGCGAGAAGCAGCCAGATTGCTCACCGGAGCGACGTACAGGGAGCATACCACCCCCCTGTTGTGTCAGCTCCACTGGCTGCCGATCCAATTCCGAGCACAATTCAAAGTGCTGGTTTTGACCGACAAAACCCTATACGGTTCGGGCCCAGTGTATTTGTCCGAACGGATCTCCCTCTACGTCCCACCTCGAAGTTTAAGATCTTCTGGGGAGGCCCAGCTCTCGACTCCGCCACTGTCACAAGTGAGGCTGGCGGGGACGAGGAGCAGGGCCTTCTCAGTGGTGGCCCCCCACCTGTGGAACTCACTCCCCAGGGAGATTAGATCGGCATCTTCCCTTCTAGCGTTTAGGAAAAAACTGAAGACCTGGATCTGGGATCAAGCCTTTGGTCATTCTGATAGCTAACTGAAGGATCTGATGATAGACAAGGACAAGTGGAATGGAACGAATATATGGACTCTGAACCCTGAGCATGAGATTGTTTTATGATTTTATTATGTATTGTTGTTTTTAATTAATTGTTGAATTGTTTGTATTTGTATTGCTTGTGAATTGTTTTGGGCATCTAATTGTGCCCCCACTGTAAGCCGCCCTGAGGTCCCCCCCCCCCCCCCCGGGGTGAGAAGGGCGGGGTATAAGTAAATGAAATAAATAAATAAATAAATATTCTGCAAAAAAGTGTAGACCTGTTTGTTTGAGCAGGCGTTCGAATAGTCAGCGCAATGAGTGTAATGAACATAGGATTGGAACAATGGATGACGGATCTGGATCACGTTTTTAGTGATGAGACGCTAGCGAATGGCTATTGGTGTTAATTGTATATTGTTGTTAATTGTATACTTTTCTATAATATGTTATGATGTTAACTGTTTTTTATACCATGTGTTGATAGCATTGAATTTTTGCTGGTCTTGTTGTTAACCGCTGTGAGTCGCCTAAGGGCTGAGAACAGCGGTATACAAATAAAGTAACTAAATAAATAAATAAATAAATGTGAAACAGCCCTTTGGGGCGTCCTGTGGGGTCTCTGAATGTGCCGCGCTCCCCAGGTGTGCATTTATATGCACATGTGGAATCCCGCCCTGCCTCTTGCCCCCCAATTCATAATATATTTATTTATTTATTTATTTATTTATTTATTACTTGCACTTATTAACCGCCGCTCTCAGCCCTAGGGCGATTCGTGGCGGTGTACAATAACATAGAAAAAGACAGTTTACAATAAATCAAGACAGTAACCAACATTCTACTACTACAAACATCTACTTATATTAAAAATCCGCTTCGTCATATCATGGGGACATAATCATTCTCATAGTCGTAGTCCATTCCGGTCGTCATTTCCAATAACATAGCACTCAATTGAAGGCCATCTCAAAAAGCCATGTTTTCAGGCCCTTACGAAAGGCCAAAACGGAGGGCGCCTGTCTAACTTCAGCAGGGAGGGAGTTCCATAGCCGGGGGGCCACCACCGAGAAGGCCCGCTCTCTCGTCCCTGCCAGGCGTGCCTGTGAGGCAGGCGGGACCGAGAGAAGGGCCTCCCCAGATGATCTCAAGGTCCTCGTGGGCTCGTAGGCCGAGATGCGGTCAGACAGGTAATTTGGGCCGGAACCGTTTAGGGCTCTGTAGGATAACACCAGCACCTTAAATTGGGCCCGGTAGCAAATCGGCAGCCAGTGGAGCTGGGACAGCAGGGGCGTTGTATGCTCCCTGCGCCCTGCTCCGGTTAACAACATGGCTGCCGCGCGCTGGACTAGCTGGAGCTTCCGGGCCGTCTTCAAGGGCAGCCCCACGTAGAGAGCGTTGCAGTAGTCGAGGCGGGATGTGACCAAAGCGTGTACCACCGTGGCCAAGTCAGACTTCCCAAGATACGGGCGCAGCTGGCGCACGAGCCGAAGCTGTGCAAATGCTCCCCTGGTCACCGCTGAAACCTGGGGATCCAGGCTCAGCGATGAGTCCAGGGTCACACCCAAGCTGCGAACCTGCGCCTTCAAGGGGAGTGCGACCCCGTCCAGCACAGGCTGTAACCCTATACCCTGCTCGGCCTTGCGACTGACCAGGAGGACCTCTGTATGATGCAAGTGCAAACGAGAAGCATCGTTAAAGTTAAACAAACATTTCCTTTATACATCTTGATGGATCTGAAGTGGCAGCGACATCCAATCCCAACAATCTGGAGGCCAGGAAGTGATTTACATTCATTAAGCCGCTTCTGATTTACAGAAAAACAGGCATGCTGTGGCTGGAAGGGAAAGCTCTCCCTTGGGCGGCTTTGAGGAGAAGTCGCAGCCCAGTGAATTCGGGTCACATTTGCAATGGCCTAAGCCACTGGTTCTCAACCTTCCAAACACCACGATCCCTTGATACAGTTCCTGATATTGCGCTGACCCCCGACTATCACATTATTTTCGTTGCTGTAATTTTGCTTGTGAATCGTCATATAAATATCTGATACGCAGGATGCCTTTTCATTCACTGTGTTGCAACCCAGAGTAAGAAACGGGACCTTCAGACAACAATCCACCACACTTGACTTCAGGAAGAACAATCCTTCTTTATGAAAGAAAGATGAGTACAAAAATAGAGGAAATATGCAAGGTAAAAAGCCACAGTAAAAATCAGCAACAAGAAATGTGCATGAATCATAGAATCATAGAATCACAGAATCCTAGAGTTGGAAGGGACCTCCTGGGCCATCATCCAGTCCAACCCCATTCTGCCAAGAAACAGGAATATTGCATTCAAATCACCCCTGACAGATGGACATCCAGCCTCTGTTCAAAAGCTTCCAAAGAAGGAGCTTCCACCACACTCCCTCCGGGGCAGAGAGTTCCACTGCTGAACGGCTCTCACAGTCATGGCCATCATCCAGTCCAACCCCATTCTGCCAAGAAGCAGGAACGCTGCATTCAAATCACCCCTGAGAGATGGCCATCCAGCCTCTGTTTAAAAGCTTCCAAAGAAGGACCCTCCAGCACACTCCCTCCGGGGCAGAGAGTTCCACTGCTGAACGGCTCTCACAGTCATGGCCATCATCCAGTCCAACCCCATTCTGCCAAGAAGCAGGAATATTGCATTCAAAGCACCCCTGACAGATGGCCATCCAGCCTCTGTTTCAAGGCCTCCAAAGAAGGAGCCTCCGCCACACTCCGGGGCAGAGAGTTCCACTGCTGAACGGCTCTCACAGTCAGGAAGTTCTTCCTCGTGTTCAGATGGAATCTCCTCTCTTGTAGTTTGAAGCCATTCTTCCGTTGCGTCCTAGTCTCCGGAGAAGCAGAAAACAAGCTCCCTCCCTCCTCCTCCCTGTGGCTTCCTCTCACATATTTATACATGGCTATCATATCTCCTCTCAGCCTTCTCTTCTTCAGGCTAAACATGCCCAGCTCCTTAAGCCGCTCCTCATAGGGCTTGTTCTCCAGACCCTTGATCATTTTAGTCACCCTCCTCTGGACACATTCCAGCTTGTCAACATCTCTCTTGAATTGTGGTGCCCAGAATTGGACACAATCTTCGAGGTGTGGTCTAACCAGAGCAGAATAGAGCATGGGGAGCAGGACTTCCTTAGATCTAGACACTAGGCTCCTCTTGATGCAGGCCAAAATCCCATTGGCTTTTTTTGCCGCCACATCACATTCCTGGCTCATGTTTAACTTGTTGTCCACGAGGACTCCAAGATCTTTTTCACACGTACTGCTCTCGAGCCAGGCACCCCCCATTCTGTATCTTTACATTTCGTTTTTCCTGCCAAAGTGGAGTATCTTGCATTTGTCACTGTTGAACTTCATTTTGTTAGCTTTAGCCAATCATCTCTCTAATCTGTCAAGATCGTTTTGAATCCTGCTCCTGTCCTCTGGAGTATTGGCTATCCCTCCCAATTTGGTGTCGTCTGCAAACTTGATGACCCTGCCTTCTAGCCCTTCATCTAAGAAGTCATGAATGAAGATCCTGAGCAGGACCGGGCCCAGGACGGAACCCTGCTGATGGCACTCCACTCGTTACTTCTTTCCAGGATGAAGAGGAGGAAGCCTTGGGGAGAATCACCCTCTGGGTTCGTCCACTTAACCAATTCCAGATCCACCTCACCGTACTTTTGCCTCGCCCACATTGGACTAGTTTCCTTGCCAGAAGGTCATGGGGGACCTTGTCCAAGAAGGCCTTCCTGACATCCAGGTATGCTCCATCCATGGCATCATTCCCCGCATCTACCCAGCTTGTAACAAGATCAAAAACCCACAGTAACACTGCTAAATCCTGGAACCTGTTAGCAAACCACTAATCGTACTTGAAGCAACTAGGAAGCCTCTTAGGAATAAGGCCACTGGAATCAGGAGACCTGCCAAGGATGATGCCTGAATCTGGAACGATGCCTGGTCTGAAGATGCATCCAGGCAAGAGGTACTTAAGGCCAAGAAATCTGTTACGTGACACGCCTGCAGGCTTTGTTTGCATTTCTCTCAGTCTAGCTGACCTTCGTACACTTTGAGATTCTCCCCTACTCTGCCAAATTTGCCCTCTCCTATCCTCATTAGAGAGACCGGGTGTCAGATTCTCTGGAGAGCTAAGACTGGGAGGAAAAGGGAGTGAAAGTTCATCGCTTGGCTCTGAAATATTCTCATGGGAATTTGGACTTTCACTTTCCAAGGCTGCAGGAGTTTCACTACACAAACCGTCCTCTTCTACATTGCCCTCAGAATCAATATCTTCACTAGCATCAGGAAATACAATCAGAGAATCAGATTCAGGTTCACACACAGGCTGAACCCCAACACACTGGACCAAATTTGGCACGCTCACATTTGAATACTGGTGGGGTTGGTGGAGGGGGGGGGGTGATGTTGTCATTTGGGAGTTGTAGTTGCTGGGATTTATAGTTCACCTACAATCAAAAAGCATTTTGAACTCCTTCAATGATTGAATTGAAGCAAATGTGGCACACCGGTGGCGCAATGGGTTAAAGCACTGAGCTGCTGAACTTGCTGACCAAATGGTTGGTGGTTTGAATCTGGGGTGCAGGGTTTACTTTGAAGACCTGATCAAAATGCATGCTTGGTTTGAAGGCAACAGGAGCAGAGATTTATTGCTTTCAGGCCTGAAAGGATGTCTGCTATAGAGTTTGTGCCCAAAAGGATCATTATTTATTATTTATTTCGGGTACTTCTACCCCACCCTTCTCAGCCCCCGAGGGGGGACTCAGGGCGGCTTACAGAAAGGCACAATTTGATGCCTGCACATCATACACATAACGTATAAAACCATAGTTAAAACAATTATCACAGTTAAAACAATCAGTATATAACACATCAATAAAACTATTCTCATGCTCAGCGTTCGTCTTTCAGAGTTCCATAATTCTATTCCATTAGTCAATTCCTGTACGTTGTCAAAGTCCTTTCTTTATCTGCCAGATTGTCTGAATGCCTGGCCCCAAATCCATGTTTTCAATTTTTTCCTGAAGGAAAGGAGTGATGTCGCTGATCTAATTTCCCCGAGGAGTGAATTCCACAGGTGGGGGGCCACCACCGAGAAGGCCCTGCTCCTTGTCCCTGCCAATCTCACTTGTGATAGAGGTGGGATTGAGAGCAGGGCCTCCCCAGAAGATCTTAGATTCCGGGGTGGGACGTAGAGGGAGATCCGTTCGGACAGATACACTGGGCCGGAACCGTACAGGGTTTGGTAGGTCAAGACCAGCACCTTGACTTGTGCTCGGAACTTGATCGGCAGCCAGTGGAGCTGACATAACGGGGGGTGGTATGCTCCCTGTATGACGCCCCTGTGAGCAGTCTGGCCGCCTCCCGCTGGACTAGTTGGAGTTTCCGAACAGTCTTCAAAGGCAACCCCATGTAGAGCGTGTTGCAGTAATCTATTCGGGATGTAACAAGAGCGTGGACCACCGTGGCCAGATCCGACTTCCCAAGGTACGGGCGCAGCTGGCGCACAAGTTTTAATTGTGCATAAGCTCTCCCGGCCACCGCCGAGACCTGGGGTTCCAGGCTCAGCGACGAGTCCAGGATCACTCCCAGGCTGTGAACCTGCGTCTTCAGGGGGAGTGTAACCCCTTCCATCTAACACAGGCTGTAACCCTATGCCCTGTTTGGCCTTGCGACTGACCAGTAGGACCTCTGTCTTGCCTGGATTCAGTTCCAATTTGTTAGCTCTCATCCAGTCTGACACAGCAGCCAAGGTCTGGACAGCCTTGGTGACAGGTGGGAAGGAGTGACAGATCTGGACATCATCTGCATAGAGATAACACCTCAGTCCGAAACTGCGGATGATCTCCCCCAGCGGCTTCATGTAGATGTTAAACAACATCGGGGACAAGATTGAACCCTGTGGGACTCCACACAACAACGGTCGTGGAGCCGAACAGGTGTCACCCACAGTAACACCTTCTGGGTCCGTCCCTCAAGGAAGGATCGGAGCCACCGCAGAGCAGTGTCCCCGAGCTCCATGTCCATGAGGCGCCCCAGAAGGATACCGTGGTCGATGGTATCGAAGGCCGCTGAGAGGTCCAGCAGAACTAACAGGGACACACTCCCCCTGTCCAGCTCCCGGCGAAGATCATCTACCA
Source organism: Anolis sagrei (assembly GCF_037176765.1). NCBI lineage: Eukaryota > Metazoa > Chordata > Lepidosauria > Squamata > Anolidae > Anolis > Anolis sagrei. Next base: position 36,425,827 of record NC_090030.1, on the reverse strand, counting down.
AGGCGACCAAGGCTGTTTCCGTTCCATGTCCCGGCCTAAAGCCAGACTGTGCCGGGTCTAGATAATCAGTGTCTACCAGAAACCCCTGGAGTTGTGTTGCCACCACACGTTCCATGACTTTGCCCAGATAGGGGAGATTGGAAACTGGCCGATAGTTTCCGAATTGAGTGGGGTCCAGTGATGGTTTCTTCAACAGCGGTTTTATTACAGCTTGTTTTAAGCCATAAATAACAATAGTAATAATAATAATAATAATAATAATAATAATAATAATAATAATAAGCTATATAAATAAAAAATGGATTGTTTGTTTGTGGGATTAACATAAATCAAAAACCACTGGACGAATCGACATGAAATTTGGACACAATACACCTAACAGTCCAACAAGTGTCCATCCACCCTAAACACACACACACACACAAAACCCCAGCGGAACAGACTTCAAAACTCAAAAATACACCACATATACATATACACATACACTCATATACATATATACATGCACACATTCATACACACACACGTATATATATGCACAAACACTCACAAATAGACACACATACATATGCATATACAAATATATACATATACACATGCACACATACACATATACATATACACATGCACACACATATACATATACACATGCAAACACACACATATACACACAAATATGATTATAGACAAGCACACACATATACACAATATGCATGTACACATATAAACACACAAATACACAAATATATACAGACATCTATATAAATAAAAATGTAATGTTCGTTGGTGGGATTAACAGAACTCAAAAAACACTGGAAGAATTGACACCAAATTTGGACACAAGACACCTAACAACCCAATCTATGTCCTTCACTCAAAAAAATTGATTTTGTCATTTGGGAGTTGTAGTTGCTGGGATTTATAGTACACCTACAATAAAAGAGCATTCTGAACCCCACCAATGATGGAATTTAACCAAACTTGGCACACCGTTCTCCCATGACCAACAGAAAATACTGGAAAGGTTTGGTGGGCAGTGTCCTTTGGTTTGGGAGTTGTAGTTCATCTCCATCCAGATATCACTGTGGACTCAAATAATAATGGATCTGGACCAAACTCTACACGAAGACTCAATATGCCCAAATGTGAACACTGGTGGAGTTTGGGGAAAATAGAATATTGACATTTGGGAGTTGTAGTTGCTGGGATTTGTAGTTCACCCACAATCACAAAGCATTCTGAACCCCACCGATAGAATTGGAACAAACCTCCCAACCAGAACCCCCATGACCAACAGAGTCCGCCACAGCAACACGTGTCAGGGGACGGCTAGTAGCTTTATAAACTAGCACCTTGGTATCCAGATGTCCTGGTCCTCAAGCACTCTCTGCTTTATTTGGAAGAATGCTGCACTTGCAGAGCTCAGGCGGTGTTGCATTTCAGTGTCAATGTTGACATCTGTAGACAGTCCATGTCTCGCAGGCGTAGAGCAGGGTTGGGAGGACAATAGCTTTATAAACAAGCCCCTTGGTATCCCTACTGATGTCCCGGTCCTCAAGCACTCTCTGCTTTATTTGGAAGAATGCTGCACTTGCAGAGCTCAGGCGCTGTTGCATTTCAATGTCAATGTTGACATCTGTAGACAGTCCATGTCTCGCAGGCGTAGAGCAGGGTTGGGAGGACAATAGCTTTATAAACAAGCCCCTTGGTCTCCCTACGGATGTCCTGGTCCTCAAACACTCCCTGCTTCATTTGGGAAAATGCTGCACTCGCAGAGCTCAGGCGGTGTTGTATTTCAGTCTCAATGTTGACATCTGTAGACAGTCCATGTCTCGCAGGCGTAGAGCAGGGTTGGGAGGACAATAGCTTTATAAACAAGCCCCTTGGTATCCCTCCGGATGTCCTGGTCCTCAAACACTCTCTGCTTTATTTGGAAGAATGCTGCACTCGCAGAGCTCAGGCAGTGTTGTATTTCCGTCTCAATGTTGACATCTGTAGACAGTCCACGTCTCGCAGGCGTAGAGCAGGGTTGGGAGGACAATAGCTGTATTAGCAAGCCCCTTGGTCTCCCTACGGATGTCCCGGTCCTCAAACACTCTCTGCTTCATTCGGGGAAAATGCTGCACTCGCAGAGCTCAGGCAGTGTTGTATTTCAGTCTCAATGTTGACGTCTGTAGACAGTCCATGTCTCGCAGGCGTAGAGCAGGGTTGGGAGGATAGTAGCTTTATAAACAAGCCCCTTGGTCTCCCTCCGGATGTCCTGGTCCTCAAACACTCTCTGCTTTATTTGGAAAAATGCTGCACTCGCAGAGCTCAGGCGGTGTTGTATTTCAGTGTCAATGTTGACATCTGTAGACAGTCCATGTCTCGCAGGCGTAGAGCAGGGTTGGGAGGACAATAGCTTTATAAACAAGCCCCTTGGTCTCCCTCCGGATGTCCCGGTCCTCAAACACTCTCTGCTTTATTTGGAAAAATGCTGCACTCGCAGAGCTCAGGCGGTGTTGTATTTCAGTGTCAATGTTGACATCTGTAGACAGTCCATGTCTCGCAGGCGTAGAGCAGGGTTGGGAGGACAATAGCTTTATAAACAAGCCCCTTGGTCTCCCTCCGGATGTCCCGGTCCTCAAACACTCTCTGCTTTATTTGGGAAAATGCTGCACTCGCAGAGCTCAGGCGGTGTTGTATTTCAGTGTCAATGTTGACATCTGTAGACAGTCCATGTCTCGCAGGCGTAGAGCAGGGTTGGGAGGACAATAGCTTTATAAACAAGCCCCTTGGTCTCCCTACGGATGTCCCGGTCCTCAAACACTCTCTGCTTTATTTGGGAAAATGCTGCACTCGCAGAGCTCAGGCGGTGTTGTATTTCAGTGTCAATGTTGACATTAATGTTTCCTTCCTGAGATCTCCCTTTCCTAATTTCTCTCTTCTTTCCTTTCTTTTGAAGTCATCCATGTGTAAGCAGCAGTGGGTGTCTTGTATTGTAGAGTCATTGCCGGTGTTGTTGTGAATGCTGCCTTCCTCTGGCGGCAGGCTTAAAGCCACTTAGTCCAGAATGGCCCTTTTGCCTCCCTGGGACTGACTCGCTCAGAGAAAAGCAATCCGAAAAGCGCCGGCTGTGTCGAGTATCAATTCCCTGGCGTCGTTCTAAAAGCCCTTTGATTCCCTCCAGCCTCCCCGCTTCCCCTTTTGGCTGCCTTTCCGTTGTTCTGATCCTTTAAATGTAGGAAGATATTAATAAAAGATGATTTAAACAATATGATCAGAGTTTTCCTTGAGTCTGTGACTCAATGGAAACTTTTCCTTCCAGTGCTGACAACTTGCAAAACCACTCGGAGGACCCGAGCCACACATTTCTCGTCGCAAGAACTCCGCAGTAGATTATTCCAAAGTGTGTTTGTGTGTTTTTCTCCTCGTGCTAAACAAATACTTTGTGGTAATAGATGCGCGGCACAAATGCGCCTTTGAACTCACCAAGTCTTTCTTTCACTTGAGCCATTTGCGAATTAATCAGTGTGAAATATCTATTTGATTGCACACTGGAAACAAGAATTCGGTTAAAATGGCCACTTAATGAGATCCCTAGGAGAACCTAGAACATCTAGAACCTCTTTCATAGAATTATAGAATCATAGAATCCTAGAGTTGGAAGAGACCTCCTGGGCCATCACTCAGTCCAACCCCATTCTGCCAAGAAGCAGGAATATTGCATTCAAATCACCCCCGACAGATGGCCATCCAGCCTCATAGAATCATAGAATCCTAGAGTTGGAAGAGATCTCCTGGGCCATTATCCAGTCCAACCCCATTCTGCCAAGAAGCAGGAATATTGCATTCACATCCCCCCTGACAGATGGCCATCCAGCCTCTGTTTCAAAGCCTCCAAAGAAGGAGCCTCCACCACACTCCGGGGCAGAGAGTTCCACTGCTGAACGGCTCTCACAGTCAGGAAGTTATAGAATCCTAGAATCCTAGAGTTGTAAGAGACTTCCTGGGCCACCATCCAGTCCAACCCCTTTCTGCCAAGAAGCAGGAATATTGCATTCAAAGCACCCCTGACAGATGGCCATCCAGCCTCTGTTCCAAAGCTTCCAAAGAAGGAGCCTCCACCACACTCCGGGGCAGAGAGTTCCACTACTGAACGGCTCTCACAGTCAGGAAGTTCTTCCTCATGTTCAGGTAGAATCTCCTCTCTTGTAGTTTGAAGCCATTGTTCCCTTACGTCCTAGTCTCCAGGGAAGCAGAAAGGAAGCTTGCTCCCTCCTCCTCCCTGTGGCTTCCTCTCACATATGTATACATGGCCTTCATCATATCTCCTCTCAGCCTTCTCTTCTTCAGGCTAAACATGCCCAGCTCCTTAAGCCGCTCCTCATAGGACTTGTTCTCCAGACCCTTGATCCTTTTAGTCGCCCTCTTCCTCTGGACACATTCCAGCTTGTCAATATCTCTCTTGAATTGTGGTGCCCAGAATTGCACACAATATTCCAGGTAAAGTGGTCTAACCAAAGCGGAATAGAGCATGGGGAGCATTACTTCCCTAGATCTAGACACTATGCTCCTCTTGATGCAGGCCAAAATCCCATTGGCTTTTTTTGCCGCCACATCACATTCCTGGCTCATGTTTAACTTGTTGTCCACGAGGACTCCAAGATCTTTTTCACACGTACTGCTCTCGAGCCAAGCGTCCCCCATTTTGTATCTTTGCATTTCGTTTTTCCTGCCAAAGTGGAGTATCTTGCATTTGTCCCTGTTGAACTTCATTTTGTTAGTTTTGGCCCATCTCTCTAAACCAATAGATTGTGGTAATAGATGCGCGGCACAAATGCGCCTTTGAACTCACCAAGTCTTTCTTTCACTTGAGCCGTTTGTGAATTAATCAGTGTGAAATACCTATTTGACTGAACACTGTGAAGTCGAACATGACCCCCCCCCCCATAAGAGATAGTAACTTATAGTTTCCCAAGGACCAAGGACTACCTTCGATCTCAGCGCTGCAAGACCCCACCCTTTGGCTCAGTGGACATCCCTAAACTCCTTTTTGTGACTTTGGACTCTCTGCCAAGTGTTTTGGACTTCAAAGGACCTGTTTTTACCTATGAATTCCCCCTGAATGAACTATGAATTTCTTGTGATTCCTTTATTTCCACATGTATTTCCCCTCACATTCCTGACCTTACCCTGAACCTTTTGCCCCCTTCCCCTCTCTTTGGGGGAAGTCTACAGGGAAGCTGCCCTGGCTCTGAAAAGGCAATCAGCAATCATAAAAGAACTCTTATCTTGCAACATGTTTGCATGGAAACTAGAACAGAAATTCCTTTTTGACATTGGAATTGGGCCATCAGATGGGATTTTTGCTTGGCAAACTTCTAATCACATGACAAAGGGGGCGAGACGACCCTCGAAAAGTCTCTTTCCCCCAACCCCGTTTTTTCCTTTCAAACCTCTCCACAATGGACATCCACCCCAACTTCTTTTTTGTATCATATCTGATTGCGACAGGAAAACTCGGATTAAGTAATCATTACTTATCACAGACCCATCTAAAGACAATAAAGTTAGTTTCTTTAGAAGGCCGATCCCAGACTCAAGAAGCCCTAGGACATTGGAATTCCATAATCCACTCAAGAAAGCATTGTTTCTTTTCATCCCGCCTCCCTTTCTCCTGATTCGCCAGAGTGCCGAGGTGGTAGGAGCTTTCTTATAGGCACCAGCACACCACAGGAGCTCTGTGATTGGCTCTGGCACGGGGAGGGCGGCTGAGCCTCCTCCCAGCTGTTATCATGCCAGCCAATCACCATTGAGCCGGGAGGAGGGCGGGGAGTTTTATTTCCTATAAAAATGCCATTATTTTCTGTAACCACATGTTCTGCTTGGCGAATGATTGCTGCTCTGCATCCTTTTCAGCTGAATCGCTGAAAACATGTTCCAAGATAAGAGTTCATTTATGATTGCTGATTGCCTTTTCAGAGCCAGGGCAGCTTCCTGGTAGACTTCCCCCAAAGAGAGGGGAAGGGGGCAAAAGGTTCAGGGTAAGGTCAGAAACATGAGGGGGAATACATGTGGAAATATAGGAATCACAAGAAATTCGTATCAGGCACCCACTCCCTTTCCCACCCACCAGAGAAATTGATTAAAGTTACAATTTCAGCAAAACATGAGTCCATAGTTCATTCAGGGGGAATTCATAGATAAAAACTAGGCTTGGGCGGTTTCGTTCGTTAATTTCGTAATTCATTGTTAATTCGTATTTAAATTAGCTTACGATCCAATATTGATCCATGCTGGAATTGTGTGAGGAGTAATAAAGATTCGAAACAATTTTTACAATTTATTTCGTAATTATTTCGTAATTATTTTGTAATTATTTCCGCACGTCTGGTGCAAGTTTTATAGTTGTTGTTTGTTTTATCACACCAACAGTCAACAACAGAGGGAGAGGGAAGCTTCAGAAGTTCCTCCTGTCCCATTTGGAGGATTTTTTTAGCATATTGCGCAATCTCGTCCGCCATTAACGAATCGATTCGTAATTTTACGAAATTTCGTAAATTTTGAAATTTTTTAAAGGAAAATTTTGGAATTATTAAAAAAAACGAAACGCAAGGGCCCCCTAAAAACGAAATGAGTTTAGAACCAAATTTTTCTGTGGTTACCCAAGCCTAATAAAAACAAGTTCTTTTGAAGTCCAAAACACTTGGCAGAAAGTCCAAAGTCACAGAAAGGAGTTTAGTGATTTCCACTGAGCCAAAGGATGGGGTCTTGCAGCGCTGAGATCAAAGCTAGTCCTTGGTCCTTGGGAAACTATAGCTCCCTCCAAGGACTGAAGCCTGGTGGCCAGACTGTTCCCTAGAAGCCTCGTGGGATAACCGCACCAAGTCTCCAGGGCAGTGGGCTTCACAAGGACAAAGAAGTGGCGAAGGCAGCGGCAGCGCAGCAGCAGCAAGGCTTGGATTTTGACAATCAGCTGTTTCCTTGAAATTATATTCTTAAAAATTCAAAAGGTTATTCCCCAAGCACAGGGGCCCAAAATACAAAAAGCAAGATGGCAGATAGTGTTAGAATTTAGCCAGGAAAAATATGCCATCAAAATAGAGCCGATCCACCATTTCGCGGATATGGGGGCCCGAGGGGTTTCCGTATCCGCGGTTTGGGGAGCTCAGGTTCAGCCTCCCCAGGACGCCAGGGAGGCATCCCAGGCAGGTCTGCAGTCTCCCGCGGCCCGGAAAAGGTTAGTTTCATGCACTTTGATAGTTTCATAGAATCATAGAATCATAGAATCAAAGAGTTGGAAGAGACCTCATGGGCCATCCAGTCCAACCCCATTCTGCCAAGAAGCAGGAATATTGCATTCAAATCACCCCTGACAAATGGCCATCCAGCCTCTGCTTAAAAGCTTCCAAAGAAGGAGCCTCCACCACACTCTGGGGCAGAGAGTTCCACTGCTGAACGGCTCTCACAGTCAGGAAGTTCTTCCTAATGTTCAGATGGAATCTCCTCTCTTGTAGTTTGAAGCCATTGTTCCACGTCCTAGTCTCCAAGGAAGCAGAAAACAAGCTTGCTCCCTCCTCCTCCCTGTGGCTTCCTCTCACGTATTTATACATGGCTATCATATCTCCTCTCAGCCTTCTCTTCTTCAGGCTAAACATGCCCAGTTTCCTAAGCCACTCCTCGTAGGGCTTGTTCTCCAGACCCTTGATCATTCTAGTCGCCCTCCTCTGGACACATTCCAGCTTGTCAATATCTCTCTTGAATTGTGGTGCCCAGAATTGGACACAATATTCCAGATGTGGTCTAACCAAAGCGGAATAGAGCATGGGGAGCATTACTTCCTTAGATCTAGACACTAGGCTCCTCTTGATGCAGGCCAAAATCCCATTGGCTTTTTTTGCCGCCACATCACATTCCTGGCTCATGTTCAACTTGTTGTCCACGAGGACTCCAAGATCTTTTTCACACGTCCTGCTCTCGAGCCAGGCATTGTCCCCCATTCTGTATCTTTGCATTTCATTTTTTCTGCCAAAGTGGAGTATCTTGCATTTGTCACTGTTCAACTTCATTTTGTTAGCTTTGGCCCATCTCTCTAAACCAATAGATTGTGGTAATAGATGCACGGCACAAATGCGCCTTTGAACTCACCAAGTCTTTCTTTCACTTGGGCTGTTTGCGAATTAATCTGTGTGAAATACCTATTTGACTGAACACTGTGAAGTCGAACATGACACCCCTCCCCCCCATAAGAGATAGTAACTTATAGTTTCCCAAGGACCAAGGACTAGCTTCGATCTCAGCGCTGCAGGACCCCATCCTTTGGCTCAGTGGACATCCCTAAACTCCTTTTTGTGACTTTGGACTCTCTGCCAAGTGTTTTGGACTTAAAAGGACTTGTTTTTACCTATGAATTCCCCCTGAATGAACTATGGACTCATGTTTTGCTGAAATTATTTCTGGCATTGGAGAGGGATTGGCCGGTGACTGCTGGAAGAAACTTTGGTTTCCTCGATGTTCAGTGACAGGCCGAGCTTCTCATACGATTCTGTGAAGGTGTTTAGAGTGGCTTACAATAGCAATATATGCCAGTGTTTCTCAACCTGGGGGGTCAGGGCCCCTGGAGGGGTCGTGAAGGGGTGTCAGAGGGGTCGCCAAAGACCATCAGAAAACACAGTATTTTCTGTTGGTCATGGAGGTCTCTGTGTGGGAAGTTTGGCCCAATTCTATCATTGTTGGGGTTCAGAATGCTCTTTGATCAAAGCTGAACTATAAATCCCAGCAACTACAACTCCCAAATTTCAAGGTCTATCTTCCCCAAACCCACCAGTGTCCCCATTTGGGCATTTCGGATGGAGGGCGATTAATAAGTAATTAAAGATGATAATGATGATGATGATGATGATGATGATGATGATATTGTTGGGGTTCAGAACACTCCTTGATTGTAGGTGAACTATAAATCCCAGAAAGTACAACTCCCAAATCTCAAGGTCTATTTTCCCAAAACCCCACGAGTGTTCACATTTGGGCATATGGAGTATCCGTGCCAAGTTTGGTCCAGATCCATCATTGTTTGAGTCTAGAGTGCTCTCTGGATGTAGGCGAACTTCAACTCCCAAACTCAAGGTCAATGCCCACCAAACCCTTCCAGTATTTTGTGTTGGTCATGGGAGTTCTGTGTGCCAACTTTAGTTCAATTCCATTGTTGGTGGAGTTCGGAATGCTCTTTGTTTACAGGTGAACTATAAATCCCAGCAACTACAACTCCCAAATGGCAAAATCAATCCCCCCACCAACCCCACCAGTATTCAAATTTGGGCATACCAGGCATTTGTGCCAAATTTGCTCCAGTGAATGAAAATACATCCTGCAGATCATTATTTACATGGCGATTCATAATGTTCGGGTTCTGGTTGGGGGTCACCACAACAGGAGGAACTGTATTAAGGGGTCGCGGCATTAGGAAGGTGGAGAACTACTGATATATGCAAGGCTGGAAGAAGTTGGGAGTTCCAAAGAGAGCACAAGATCAGAATCCTAGAGTTGGAGGAGACTGGGTGGGCGATCATCCAGTCCAACCCTGTTCTGCCAAGAAGCAGGAATATTGCATTCAAAGCACCCCCGTCAGATCTTGCTATACTGTGCCGCATTTAAAGAAATGTGAAAGAGCAGACCCGCTGTTGTGAGCATTTGCTAAAATCCCTGCACACCAAATCCTCACGCCGCGCTCTGCCCAGTTCTAATAAGGAACCATTGTAGTCAGGGGGTGAGATCACTTTGAAAAGCAAACAAGTTGAAATGGATCCATGCCTACCGGGAAAGGGCAGCCAACGACCAGAGAGGAGTTTCCAGCGTGCATCGGAATTAGCTTTGAAAATGTCCCTTGCCAGTGGAGGGCACACCCTCGAATCCGGGGCAGTCGTGCCAAGAGGGGAAAATGGGCCCAGAGTTCAGGCCGAGAGGAGAAAGAAAGGCTCGTGGGATTTTGCCAAAATGGCCAGGCAGGAAATGTGAGCTGGGACGGAAGGCACGAGGGCTGCTCACTATTCAGCCACAAAGAAGCCAAGTGAAGAAACTCCACCAGAAGAACTCTTTAATCGTGATATTGTTATTGTTTTCCCGAGTTGCTCAGAAATACTTTTTTAAAGGTATGCGACACATGTAAACAACCTAAAGCAGTGTTTCTCAACCTGGGGGTTGGGACCCCGGGGGGGGGGGGGTCGTGAGGGGGTGTTAGAGGGGTCGCCAAAGACAATTAGAAAAAACAGTATTTTCTGTTGGTCATGGGGGTTCCGTGTGGGAAGTTTGGCCCAATTCCATCATTGGTGGAGTTCAGAATGCTCTTTGATCATTGTTCTGTCGTGCGCTGTAACAACACAACCATTCAATGCTAAGGCTTCCCGCCAAAATGGAACTGTAGAGGAGAGTCTACTGAAAAAGCCAGTACCTACCGCATACCAGTATTACCATCTGTTGAAGAGTTACGAAGGTGGAGGCATTCCTTTTCATGACTTTTGGGGTGACACCTTCTGCTGTCAAGAATTCAATGACTGCACGTTGCTTAAGTCGCATTGACCGACCATCTGTGTAGGGTTCCATATTTTGCACTTTAACAACACAACCATTCTATGCTAAGGCTTCCTGCCAAAATGGAACTGTAGAGGAGAGTCTACTGAACTAGCCAGTACCTGCCGCATATGTTGCTTAAGTTGCATTGACCGACCATCTGCGCAGGGTTCCATACTTCACACTTTAACAACACACCCATTCAATGCTAAGGCTTCCTACCAAAATGGAACTGTAGAGGAGAGTGTACTGGACTAGCCAGTACCTGCCGCATACGTTGCTTAAGTCGCATTGACCGACCATCTGTGCAGGGTTCCATACTTCACACTTTAATAACACACCCATTCAATGCTAAGGCTTCCCACCAAAATGGAACTGTAGAGGAGAGTCTACTGAACAAGCCAGTACCTGCCGCATACCAGTACTGCCGCCTTTTGAGGAGTCACGAAGGTGGAGGCATTACTTTTCATAACTTTTGGGGTGACACCTTCTGCTGTCAAGAATTCAATGGCTGCACATTGCTTAAGTCGCATTGACCGACCATCTGCGCAGGGTTCCATACTTCACACTTTAACAACACACCCATTCAATGCTAAGGCTTCCCACCAAAATGGAACTGTAGAGGAGAGTCTACTGAACAAGCCAGTACCTTCCGCATACCAGTACTGCCATCTGTTGAGGAGTTACGAAGGGGGAGGTATTACTTTTCATTCAACCCTTGTATATACCCTTTAAACTGCTAATAGTATCTCTGGTGGCTAAGTAAATACATGCATGTTTACAATAAGGATTTTCAGATTCCATCTTGAGAATTTGATGTCAAGTGTTCAAATTGCCGCCCCTGCACTGTGGTCAATTTAACTCTGCTCACTGTCGACTTCACCTTGTCACTCTTCCATAGAAAACCCTTTTCTTTCTTGGATTCTTCTGTGTTTCATTTGGAGGGCATCCTGATGGTGCGCAGGGGCAGTTCGTCCATTACGCGAAGTAAGTGGTCGCAGAACACTTTTTTTGCCAGGGGTGCAGAGGCGCCTCTGTAAATGCCCCTCGACCGCCACTTGAGGAGCGCCCCCTCAGCTCACAGCAGCCCTCGCAGTCCGGGGGGAGCCTCGGCTTCCTTGCCTCGCTGCCGGGCGATCCTCTTCCCAAAGGGGCCGGGCCCTTGAGCCCCGCCTAGCCCCTCTCGTTCCTGCTCCACCCGGCCACCAGGTGCGTGACCAGAGCCGGCGCTCAATCATTCTCCGCGTTCGATCCCTTCCCCATGACCAGCTCCCTTTCCCGATCCCCCGGCGCTCCACCTGCCTCCTCTCCTTTCCCCAATCCGCGGGTGGGCCAAGGGGCGGAGCTGCAAGCACTTGGCCCGCTTTGGGTCCAGAGGCGTGTCTGAAGACCCCAGCGTGCGCACCAAAAGTCGCCTCTTCTGCTGACTTTCTCTTCAGCCATTGGGACCAAGAGAGAGAGAGAGAGAGCCCCTCGGGCTGGAGGTATCCCCCACCTCCGCTCCCTCCTTTGTATCCCCCACCTCCGCTCCCTCTGAAGACCCCAGCGTGCGCACCAAAAGTCGCCTCTTCTCCTGACTTTCTCTTCAGCCATTGGGACCAAGAGAGAGAGAGAGAGAGAGCCCCTCGGGCTGGAGGTATCCCCCACCTCCGCTCCCTCTGAAGACCCCAGCGTGCGCACCAAAAGTCGCCTCTTCTCCTGACTTTCTCTTCAGCCATTGGGACCAAGAGAGAGAGAGAGAGAGCCCCTCGGGCTGGAGGTATCCCCCACCTCCGCTCCCTCCTTTGTTGTTCAGGAAAGGTAGGCATCTCCACCTCTCTCTCTCTCTTGGTCCCAATGGCTGAAGAGAAAGAGAGAGAGAGAGCCCCTCGGGCTGGAGGTATCCCCCACCTCCGCTCCCTCCTTTGTTGTTCAGGAAAGGTAGGCATCTCCACCTCTCTCTCTCTCTCTTGGTCCCAATGGCTGAGGAGAAAGTCAGGAGAAGAGGTGAGTTTTGATGCACATGATGGGGTCTTCAGGCATGCCTCCGGACGCAAAGCAGGCCAGGCAAGGGAGCAAATGCGGCAAGGTGAACTATTTTGTTGTTCATTCGTTCAGTCGTCTCCAACTCTTCGTGACCTCATGGACCAGCCCATGCCAGAGCTCCCTGTGGAGCTCTTCCCCCAAAGCTCCTTCAAGTTCAGTCCAGTCACTTCAAGGATGCCATCCATCCATCTTGCCCTTGGTCGGCCCTATTATTGGGATGTATAGTTCGCCTACAATCAAAGAGCATTCTAAACTTCCAATGATGGAATTGAACCAAATATGGCACACAGAACTCCCACGACGGACAGAAAATATATATCAATGATTGGTTGGGGGGGGGGGGGCGCCAAAACACTGTTTGCTTACCGTTGAAAATTACCTCTGATGGTGGGTATGCTAGTTTTGTAAATCTGCAAAGGCAATGATATTTTGGATGATAGCCAGCTTGAAGCCTGCTGCGTCCTTCCCACACACATCTGCGCGCACACAGTTCTTTGGCCCTTGACAACAATGTCTGGGAAGGAGGTTTTGCTGCAGTGTGAATGCCGCCACTCCCAAAGGAGAGGAGAATTGATGACTCTGCACAAGTTCCCTGCTGGCCATGGCTGCAGAGTGCTGAGTCACGGATAATATTTCCTGCTGATCTGTTCTCTCTGCAGCCAGCTTGCAAATGGTGGAGAGGGGAAGGGAAAGGAGACGGGCATCTGACTCGGTGGAGACCATTAGTTTCCCCTCCATGCTCCTTTCCTTCTCCTTTCCAGAGCACTTAATGTGTAGCCAACTCCCCTTCCTCTGCCTATTGTTTCTCACGGTGTCTTTGTCTGAAATGCTCCAAAGTGCAGGCGTGCATCTCTGAAAAAGGGGACTTGGTCTGACTGACATGTGAGTCACGTCTACGAAAGCCTTTTGCAAAATTCACTTTGCTGCTCGAAGCACAGCAGCATCATGCGGAGGCATTGTACACACAACCCCATTTGGAAACTGCAAGTCACTTTCTTGCAGTTTCTCAAGTTGCTCCTGACACACACACATACACAAAATAATAATAATAATACTAATAATACTACTACTACTAATAATAATAATAATAATAACCACTAAATACTAAATACTACTACTACTAATAATAATAATAATAATGACCACGGAACAACAGACTGGTTCAAGATTGGGAAAGGCGTCCGGCAAGGCTGCATCCTCTCACCCAACCTTTTTAACTTGTATGCAGAACACATCATGCGAGGATGTGCGGGGCTGGATGAATGCAAAGCTGGGGTGAAAATGGCTGGAAGAAACATTCACAACCTCAGATATGCAGATGACACCACTCTGATGGCCGAAAGCGAGGAGGAGCTGAGGAGCCTTCTCATCAAGGTGAAAGAAGAAAGCGCAAAAGCCGGGTTGCAGCTAAACGTCAAAAAACCCAAGATTATGGCAACAAGAATGATTGACAACTGGGAAATAGAGGGAGAAACCGTGGAGGCCGTGACAGGGTTTGTATTTCTAGGTGCAAAGATGAGTGCAGATGCAGACTGTGGCCAGGAAATCAGAAGACGCTTACTTCTTGGGAGGAGAGCAATGTCCAGTCTCGATCAAAGAGTGAAGAACAGAGACATCAGACTGGCAACCAAGATCCATTGCCTAGTCAAAGCCATGGTATTCCCTGTAGTCACCTATGGATGTGAGAGCTGGACCTTCAGGAAGGCTGAGCGAAGGAAGAGAGAGGCTTTTGAGCTGTGGTGTTGGAGGAAAGTGCTGAGAGGGCCTTGGACTGCGAGAAGATCCAACCAGTCCATCCTCCAGGAAAGAAAGCCTGACTGCTCACTGGAGGGAAGGAGACGAGAGGGAAAGCTGAAGTCCTTTGAATGCCACATCATGAGGAGACAGCAAAGCCTAGAGAAGACAATTATGTTGGGGAAAGTGGAAGGAAAAAGGAAGAGGGGCCGACCAAGGGCAAGATGGATGGATGGCATCCTTGAAGTGACTGGACCGACCTTGAAGGAGCTGGGGGTGGTGACGGCCGACAGGGAGCTCTGGCGTGGGCTGGTCCATGAGGTCACGAAGAGTCGGAGACGACTGAACGAATGAACAACAACAACAACAACAACAACAACAACAACAACTAATAATAATAATAATAATAATAATAATAATAATAATAATAATAATAATCCTTTATTTCAGTGGTTCTCAACCTTCCTAATTTCGTGACCCCTGAATACGGTCCCTCCTCTGGTGGTGACCCCCAACCATAACATTGTTTTCGTTGCTACTTCAGAACAGTCATTTTACTACTGTTATAAATCATAATATAAATATCAGATATGCAAGATGCATTTTCATTTACTGGACCAAACTGGGCACAAATAAATACCCAACGCACCCATATGTAAATGCTAGTGGGGTTGGGGGAGGATTGATTTTGTAATTTGGGAGTTGTAGTTGCTGGGATTTATAGTTCACCTACAATCAAAGAGCATTCTGAACTCCACCAGCAATGATTTTGAACCTAATTTGCCGCACAGAACTGCCATGACCAAAGGAAAAACCTGGAAGGGTTTGGTGGGCATTGACCTTGAGTTTGGGAGTTGTAGTTCACCTGTATTCAGCGAGCACTGTGGACTCACACAATGGTGGATCTGGACCAAACTTGGCACAAATACTCAATATGCGCACTGGTGAAGCCTGCGGAAAATAGACCTTGACTTTTGGGAATTGTAATTGCTGGGATTTATAGTTCACTACAATCAAAGAAAATTCTGAACTCCACCAACGATAGAATTGGCTCAAACTTCCCACATGGCATCCCCATGACCATCAGAAAATACTGTATTGTTGAAGGCTTTCATGGCCGGAATCACTGGGTTGTTGTAGGGTTTTTTTTCGGGCTGTATGGCCATGGTCTAGAGGCATTCTCTCCTGACGTTTTGACTGCATCTATGGCAAGCATCCTCAAAGGTCTGTTGGAACTAGGAAAAAGGGGTTTATATATCTGTGGAAAGACCAGGGTGGGACAAAGGACTATTGTCTGCTGGAGCTAGGTGTGAATGTTTCAACTGACCACCTTGATTAGCATTTGATGGCCTGGCAGTGCCTGGGGCAATCTTTTGTTGAGAGGTGATTAGATGTCCTTGTGTGTTTCCTCTCTGTTGTTGTGCTGTTGCAATTTTAGAGTTTTATAATAATGGTAGCCAGATTTTGTTCATTTTCATGGTTTCCTCCTTTCTGTGTTTTCTGATGGTCTTTGGCGACCCCTTTGACACCCCTTTGTGACCCCCTCAGGGGTCCCAACCCCCAGGTTGAGAAACACTGCTTTATTTATACCCCACTACCATCTCCCGGAAGACTCGGTGCGGCTTACAAGAGGCCGAGCCCAAATACATCAATAAAACAACACAGAAATACAGACAATAAATAAACACATAAACTAAGCAATACACAGTAACAATATCAACCAGAGAAGTCAGCCATAGCAGAGCACCTGATGAACCAGCCTGGACACAGCAGATTATTGGAGAACACAGAAATGCTGGACCACACCAACAACCACCATGTCAGACGACACAGAGAAGCCATTGACATCCACAAGAAGCATGTGGACAATTTCAACAGAAAGG
This sequence comes from Anolis sagrei, assembly GCF_037176765.1. Taxonomy (NCBI): domain Eukaryota; kingdom Metazoa; phylum Chordata; class Lepidosauria; order Squamata; family Anolidae; genus Anolis; species Anolis sagrei. The sequence continues at coordinate 36,409,637 of NC_090030.1, read as the reverse complement.
AAGAGACCATGACAATGAACAAAATCTGGCTACCAGTATTAAAAAAAACTCTAAAATTACAACAGCAAAACAACAGAGAGGAAACAACCAGGCACAGATTAACACCTCCCAGCAAGAGATTTTCCCAGGCTCAGGCAGGCCTTCAAATGCTAATGAAGGTGATCAGCTGAAACATTCACACCTAGCTGCAGCAGGGAAGAGCTCCTTGCCCCACCCCAGCCATTCCACAGATATATAAACCCATTGTCCTAATTCCAACAGACCTCACTACCTCTGAGGATGCTTGCCATAGATGCAGGTGAAACGTCAGGAGAAACGCCTCTAGAACATGGCTCTATAGCCCAAAAAAACCCACAAAAACTATTTCCCGGGCGTAGGGATCCAAAATAAGAAAAGCAAGATAGCAGATAGGTTTAGAATTTAGTACAGAAAAATAAGACATTAAAATTGAGCCATCCGCCATTTTGTGATTTTCGCGGATACCAAGATCTGAAAGGAAAAACTCCGTATCCGCGGTTACAAGCGGCGCGGATTCGGCATCCCCGGAACGCCACGGAGGCATTCTGGGCAGGCTCGCGGTTCCCTGGAGCCTGGAAAAGGTTAATTTCATGCAATTTGATAGTTCAGGTAGGGAGAGACACAAAGTATAAAGTGGGAAAGTTAAAAAGTTGCAATTTCAAGTATCTTTATTAGGGGAACAGTTACAATGTTAGGACTTGGGGGAAAGTGATGGGAAGGCATAGAGGTTGAGTGCAGTCCCAGTTTGAGCTGTCTGTTGGGGCACATTTCATCAGTTTGTCCCAATTGTGGCTTCTAGGAACTGCGGAACTCTCCGCTGCATGTCAGACCAACTTGAAGGCGAGGGCCTCCGCTGCCCTCGATGACACTTTGAGCTCTTTCAAAGAAAGGAAGCAATGAGCTTTGCGCACTGGCTGCTGGTATCGCCTCTCAGGTTCTCGTGCTGTCATTCAAAGGGCTTCCGAGCCAACCCTGAATGTGCCATCATTGCAATCAAAAACAAGGAAAATATGAATGTGTTGTTATTTAGAATACATACAGTTGGTTGCATTTGCAAAATAATTACATTTGCTAGCTAACTTGACCTTAGCCAAGTTAGCGACTAGCATGAAGAATCGGAGCCGCTCCGGATGTGGTGGGGGAAGGGCATTCAATTTTAATCTAAATGTTAATTTTTTAAATGGTTAAGCAGTTTGGAGCTCCTCTCACAAACATTCCCACGGCATGGCATTGGGCATCAAGGCTCCTGCCTGAAAGAGCGCTTGAGCTCCTTTAGTACACAATTCACAGGAATCTCGGCTTTCTTTTCGTGATTTGCTCAATTTCGTTTCTTGCTTGGATGGATCAATAGGAGAGGCTGGAAATGGGTTGCCAGGAGGCGGAGTCTGGTTTCTGGGGTCATAGAATCCTAGAGTTGGAAGAGACCTCCTGGGCCCTCATCCAGTCCAACCCCATTCCGCCAAGAAGCAGGAATATTGCATTCAAAGCACCCCTGACAGATGGCCATCCAGCCTCTGCTTAAAAGCTTCCAAAGAAGGAGCCTCCACCACACTCCGGGGCAGAGAGTTCCACTGCTGAACAGCTTTCACAGTCAGGAAGTTATAGAATCCTAGAATCCTAGAGTTGAAAGAGACCTCCTGGGCCATCATCCAGTCCAACCCCATTCCGCCAAGAAGCAGGAATATTGCATTCAAATCACCCCTGACAGATGGCCATCCAGCCTCTGTTTCAAAGCTTCCAAAGAAGGAGCCTCCACCACACTCCAGGGCAGAGAGTTCCACTGCTGAACGGCTCTCACAGTCAGGAAGTTCTTCGTCATGTTCAGATGGAATCTCCTCTCTTGGAGTTTGAAGCCATTGTTCCTTGTCCTAATCTCCATGGAAGTAGTAAACAAGCTTGCTCCCTCCTCCTCCTTGTGGCTTCCTCTCACATATTTCTACATGGCTATCATATCTCCTCTCGAGAGAGAGAGAGAGAGAGAGAGAGAGAGCCCCTCCGGCTGGAGGTATCTCCCACCTCCGCTCCCTCCTTTGTTTTTGCGCCTACCTTCAGGAAAGGTGGGCATCTCCACCTACCAAAAAGTCACCTCTTCTCCTGACTTTCTCTTCAGCCATTGGGACCAAGAGCTAGAGAGAGAGAGAGAGAGACTCTCCGGCTGGAGGTATCTCCCACCTCCGCTCCCTCCTTTGTTTTTGCGCCTACCTTCAGGAAAGGTGGGCATCTCCACCTCTCTCTCTCTCCCTCTCTCTCTCTCTCTTGGTTCCAATGACTGAGGAGAAAGTCAGGAGAAGAGGTGACTTTTGGGGCACACGCCGAGGTCTTCAGGCACGCCTCCGGACCCAAAGCGGGCCAGGCAAGGGAGCAAGTGCAGCAAGTGTAGTTGTTGGGATGTATAGTTCACCTACAATCAAAGAGCATTCTGAACTCCACCAATGATGGAATTGAACCAAATATGGCACACAGAACTCCCACGACAAACAGAAAATATATATCAATGATTGGTGGTGGGGGGGGGGGGGTGCCAAAATACTGTTTGCTTACCGTTGAAAATTACCTGCTCACACCAGTTCAAGACTTCCCCACAAAGGAAATGCAAGAGGCATGTTCTAAGCCCGATGCCTGGCCTCTTTCTCCTCCAGAATGTTGGCACAGAAATGCATTATGTTGATCATGTTGAAAAAAAAATCCCTTTGCCGGCAAATGTAGTAATGCCTAATAAATTATGTAAAGTATTGCAACACACGCTGCACCAGTGTGACTGTTTCGAGAGACTGTAATTGTTTTCCAGCGCTTACCCTGTCAGTTGGCCTGGTTTCCAACTGAGGGAGAAGTGAATAACAAGCCCATCAGCATGCAAAATGGAGAACAGGGGAGCGCGGTGCGCGGCCGCCAGCCGAAGAAGAGATTAACATGTGCCTGAAGTGAAGGGCTGGCACTCCTTGCTTTCCTCTTTCTCGGCACCATTAAGAACGGCTTCCCTTCCACTTGCCTTCAGCTGACCCATTTACTTCTGCAGAGTCAAGGCAGGTGAAGTCTTAACTCTGCCTTTGTTGGGACTCAGCCTGTGTCTGAACCCGAGCCTGAATCTCTAATTGTGTTGCCTCATGTTGATGCCAATGTTGATGGGCCTAGTTTGGATAGTGAGGCTGAAGGGATCAATGAGGACGAGGCTCAAGATGGAGAAATCCTGCAGGCTTTGATTTAGAGGCTTCAAGGGAAAAGCCAAGTTCTCATGAGAAAGTTCCTGTAAGGGCTAGAAGGCATGATCATCAAGTTTGCAGACGACACCAAATTGGGAGGGAGAGCCAATAGTCCAGAGGACAGGAGCAGGATTCAAAACGATCTTGACAGATTAGAGAGATGATGGGCCAAAACTAACAAAATGAAGTTCAACAGTGACAAATGCAAGATACTCCACTTTGGCAGGAAAAACGAAATGCAAAGATACAGAATGGGTGACGCCTGGCTCGAGAGCAGTACGTGTGAAAAAGATCTTGGAGTCCTCGTGGACAACAAGTTAAACATGAGCCAACAATGTGATGTGGCGGCAAAAAAAGCCAATGGGATTTTGGCCTGCATCAATAGGAGGAGCCTAGTGTCTAGATCTAAGGAAGTCATGCTACCCCTCTATTCTGCTTTGGTTAGACCACATCTGGAATATTGTGTCCTGTTCTGGGCACCACAATTCAAGAGAGATATTGACAAGCTGGAATGTGTCCAGAGGAGGGCGACTAAAATGATCAAGGGTCTGGAGAACAAGCCCTATGAGGAGCGGCTTAGGGAACTGTGCATGTTTAGCCTGAAGAAGAGAAGGCTGAGAGGAGATATGATAGCCATGTATCAATATGTGAGAGGAAGCCACAGGGAGGAGGAGGGAGCAAGCTTGTTTTCTGCTTCCTTGGAGACTAGGACGCAATGGAACAATGGCTTCAAACTACAAGAGAGGAGATTCCATCTGAACATGAGGAAGAACTTCCTGACTGTGAGAGCCGTTCAGCAGTGGAACTCTCTGCCCCGGAGTGTGGCGGAGGCTCCTTCTTTGGAAGCTTTTAAGCAGAGGCTGGATGGCCATTTGTCAGGGGTGATTCGAATGCAATATTCCTGCTTCTTGGCAGAATGGGGCTGGACTGGATGACGGCCCAGGAGGTCTCTTCCAACTCTTTGATTCTAGGATTCTATGATTCTATAATAACGAGAGAAGAGAATTCATTCCCTTTTCCTCCTGGCCCGAGCTTGCAAGATAACTTGACACCTGTTCGGTAGGCTTGATTGATCTGGTTCGGAAGTTTCTAAAATCGGAATGAATTTGTATTTAAATGACTTTTAAAAGAATTTCGAGCCATGCTGGAATAGTGTGAGGAGTAATAATGAATTGAAACAATTTGCCCATTTTTCGGAATTATTTTCGTATGTCTGGCCAAGGTTTACAATCTCGCAGTTTCCCTGGCGACAAGCGGCTATGCGGCAGGGCGAGGTGGGTGTGGCCACGCCCAGCTCTTCCTGAAGGTCACACCCCACCTCATTCCCCTGCCATCCATCGCCCTTTGTAGTCACACAGAAAAGGGAAACTGCAAGATTTTAAAAGTACCTGGTTGTAACAGCTCCACTGGCTGCCGATTTGCTACCGGGCTCAATTCAAGGTGCTGGCGTTGGCCTATAAAGCCCTAAACGGTTCCGGCCCAAGATACCTGTCCGACCGCATCTCAACCTACGAGCCCACCAGGACTTTGAGATCATCTGGGGAGGTCCTGCTCTCGATCCCGCCTGCCTCACAGGCACGCCTGGCAGGGACGAGAGATAGGGCCTTCTCGGTGGTGGCTCCTTGGCTGTGGAACACCCTTCCCGTGGACATCAGACTGGCTCCTTCCCTGATGATATTCCGCAGGAAACTAAAGACTTGGCTGTTCAAGAAGGCGTTTGAACAAGAAGTGCAATAATTGGTAATGACGACAGGAATGGAACAACGGAAAATGAGACTGGATTGTGGTTTGGACGATGAGACGACGCAGAATGGCTTTTGTAGTATTGATGATGTTTTTTGATGATGATGTTTTTGGTTAATGCTGGACTGATTATTTTAGATTGTGTCTTGAATTTTGAACCTTTCTATGTTGTACACCGCTGTGAGTCGCCCCCGGGCTGAGAACAGCGGTATAGAAGCAAAGTAAATAAATAAACAAATAAATAAATGGGCGTGGCTACACCCAGGTGACTGCAAAGGGCCAATGGATGGCAGAGGGAGGAGGTGGGCATGGCCATGCCCAGCTCTTCTTGACGGCCACTGGGGGAAACCGCATTGCCACTTGTCGCCAGGGAGGCCAGGAAAACTGCGAGATTTTAAACTAATGGCGGAGGGACACCTTCCATTAACGAAGTAAACGAAGCTATTCAGATTTTTGCTATTTCCGATCTTTTTTTTCAAGAAAATTTGAGAAATAATTTTAAAATCGAAACGCCAACGAGTTTAGAACCATTTTTTTTCTTGATCAACCAAGCCTACTGGTCGGGTCGATGATAACAGCGGCAGTTTGGAGATAAGCCAGAACCGCAGGGAGGCTCAATGTTTACGTAGGTCTGAGAGAATCCGAAACTGAAACCAAAGATTAGAGTTAACCGGAATCAGTTTTTGGGATTTAAGAGTGCTCGTGAGGGGATTTCCTCAGACCAATAATAATAACAACATAAGACTTTATTTGTACCCCACTACCATCTCCCCAAGGGACTCGGTGCGGCTTACATGAGGCCGAGCCCACAACATAACAATAAACAATAACAACAATAATACAAAACTAATACATAACTCATAAGCAAAATAAGCAAAAACAATAACAATGACACGACGCATTTAAAAAACTATGGCTGGGCCAAATATAATAATTAAGATTTAAAAAATAATGCTGGGCATGAACAGGTAACATGTAATTGGGAGAGAGGCTTTGGAGAGGGGAGAAATGTGCAGACAATCTAAAGACATTATTAAAGTGCATTTAAGGACATATTGCTGGGAGTTTAAGGACATATTGCTGGGAAGGCTCACTGAAACAGCCACGTTTTCAGGCTCCTCCTAAAGACTGCCAGAGTTGGGGCTTGCCTAATATTCCTGGGGAGTAAGTTCCAGAGTCGAGGGGCCACCACCGAGAAGGCCCTCTCCCTCATCCCCACCAATCGCGCCTGCAATGCTGGTGGGAGTGCAAGCAGGGCCTCTCCAGATGATCGAAGAGATCGTGTGGGTTCATATATGGAAATGCGGTCACGCAGGTTGGTGGGTCCCAAACCGTTCAGGGCTTTGTAGGTGGGAACCTGCACCTTGAATTGGGACCTGTAAATGAACGGCAGCCAATGGAGCTCCTTAAACAGGAGGGTTGACCGCTCCCTGGAAGGAGCTCAAGTTAGCAACCTGGCCGCCGCTGACATTGTTTAGTATCAAGTACAAACCTCCTGGGTTTTCCAGTTTCCAGTGGTCTGGTCTCTAAGGGAATTCCTGGCTTCAAGTGAGAATTAGCTGGTGCTAATCTGTTCATGGATTTCTATTGAGAGTTTTCTGGACAGTAATGTCCAAGCTTTCTGGACATTACTGTTTGCGGTTTCATTTTGGCTTTTTTTTAAACCTTTGGACGTCAATCTATTTTATATTCATCATTCAATAAAAAGGATTGCATTTTTCCTAAACCAAGGTGTGGTGTATTAATGACAAGAGGGCCCTGTTTCCAGCTCTGGAGTCCACGTCTTGCAGGCGTATGGCAGGGTTGGGAGGACAATAGCTTTATAAACAAGCACCTTGGTCTCCCTACGGATGTCTCGGTCCTCAAACACTCTCTGCTTCATTCGGGAAAATGCTGCACTCGCAGAGCTCAGGCGGTGTTGTATTTCGGTGTCAATGTTCACTTTGGTGGAGAGGTGGCTGCCAACAGAGTGGAAATAGTCAACATTTTCTAATGTAATGGACATTTGTCCGCCTGTCTTCTCAAGAGATTTGCAGGATTTTCCGGAGGCAGCGCTGATGGAATCGTTCCAGGAGTTGCGTATGATGTCTGTAGACAGTCCACGTTTTGCAGGTGTATAGCAGGGTTAGGAGGACAATGGATTTATCAACAAGCCCCTTGGTCTCCCTATGGATGTCCCGGTACCCAAACACTTTCTGCTTCATTCGTAAAAATGCTGCACTTGCAGAGCTCAGGTAGTGTTGCATTTCTGTTGACAATCTGTAGACAGTCCACATTTTGCAGGTGTAGAACAGGGTTGGGAGGACAATGGCTTTATCAGCAAGCGCCTTGGTATGCCTACGGATGTCCCAGTCCTCAAACACTCTCTGCTTCATTCGGAAAAATGCTGCACTCGCAGAGCTCAGGTGGTGTTGTATTTCTGTAGACAGTCTGTAGACAGTCCACGTTTTGCAGGCGTATAGCAGGGTTGGGAGGACAATCGCTTTATAAACAAGCCCCTTGGTATCCCTATGAATGTCCCGGTCCTCAAACACTCTCTGCTTCATTTGGAAAAATGCTGCACTCGCAGAGCTCAGGTAGTGTTGCATTTCTGTAGACAATCTGTAGACAGTCCACATTTTGCAGGTGTAGAACAGGGTTGGGAGGACAATGGCTTTATCAGCAAGCGCCTTGGTATCCCTATGGATGTCCCAGTCCTCAAACACTCTCTGCTTCATTCGGAAAAATGCTGCACTCGCAGAGCTCAGGCAGTGTTGTATTTCTGTAGACAGTCTGTAGACAGTCCACGTTTTGCAGGCGTATAGCAGGGTTGGGAGGACAATCGCTTTATAAACAAGCAGTTTGGTCTCCCTACGGATGTCCCGGTCCTCAAACACTCTCTGCTTCGTTCGGGAAAATGCTGCACTTGCAGAGCTCAGGCGGTGTTGTATTTCGGTGTCGATGTTGACTTTGGAGGAGAGGTGTCTGCCAAGGGAGCGGAAATCATCTTTCTCCGAAAACCCTATCCTAATTTGCCTTACCTTGTTCATACCCAGCACTTTTAATTTTTTAATTTTAAATTTGAATTATTACACTTGGCCCGGCCATAGGTTTTTAAATGCTGTATGTTTTGATATTGTTATTGTTTATTGTGTATTTTCTGTTTTGAGTTTATTTTAATTGTTTTGTATTGGTTATTGTTATTGCTTTTGTTTATTGATGTGCTGTGGGCATCGAGTCCCTTGGGGAGACGGTAAAGTTTTATTATTATTATTATTATTATTATTATTATTATTATTATTACTATTAATGGTCAACATTTTCTAATGTTATACCATTAAGCTGCATTTCTGGCATTGGAGTGGGATTGGCCAAATACTGAGCCAAATACTGAGAGACAAAGTTCAAAGGGGAGGAAAAAGAGAAACAATAAAGTTGGAGCAGGAGCATCGTTGCCATTTTCCTTAAAACGAAAGCGATGGACAATAGGGCTGGGTAACCACAGAAAAATTTCTTTCTAAACTTGATTCGTTTTTAAGGGGTCCATCACGTTTTGTTTCTTTAAAGAATTCCGAAATTTTCCTTTTAAAAATTTTAAAATATACGAAATTTCATAAATTTCGAATCGATTCGTTAATGGCGGACGCGATTGCGCAATATGCTAAAAAAACCTCCAAATATGCTACAAATATGCTGAAAAAAACCTCCAAATGGAACAGGGGGAACTTCTGAAGCTTCCCTCTCCCTCTGTTGTTGACTGTTGGTGTGATAAAGCAAACAACAACTATAAAACTTGCACCAAGCATGCGAAAATAATTACGAAACAATTTCGAAACCATTACGAAATAATTACGAAATAAATTGAAAATATTGTTTCGAATCTATTTAACTCCTCACACTATTCCAAAATGGCTCAATATCGGATCGTAAGCTAATTTAAATACGAATTAATAACGAATTACGAAATTAACGAACAAAACCATGGTAAAGTTTCATTATTATTATTATTATTAATGGTCAACATTTTCTAATGTTATACCATTAAGCTGTATTTCTGGCATTGGAGTGGGATTGGCCAAATACTGAGCCAAATACTGAGAGACAAAGGGGGGGAAAAAGAGAAACAATAAAGTTGGAGCAGGAGCATCGTTGCCACTTTCCTTAAAACGAAAGCAATGGGCAATAGGGCTGGATAACCACGGAAAATTTTCTTTCTAAACTCGATTCGTTTTTAAGGGGTCCATCACATTTTGTTTCTTTAAAGAATTCCGAAATTTTCCTTTGAAAATTTTTGAAATATACAAAATTTCGTAAATTTCGAATCGATTCGTTAATGGCGGACGCGATTGCGCAATATGCTAAAAAAACCTCCAAATATGCTACAAATATGCTGAAAAAAACCTCCAAATGGAACAGGGGGAACTTCTGAAGCTTCCCTCTCCCTCTGTTGTTGACTGTTGGCGTGATAAAACAAACAACAACTATAAAACTTGCACCAGGCATGCCAAAATAATTACGAAACAATTTCGAAACCATTACGAAATAATTACGAAATAAATTGAAAAAATTGTTTCGAATCTATTTAACTCCTCACACTATTCCAAAATGGCTCAATATCGGATCGCAAGCTAATTTAAATACGAATTAATAACGAATTACGAAATTAACGAACGAAACCATGGTAAAGTTTCATTATTATTATTATTATTATTATTATTATTATTAATGGTCAACATTTTCTAATGTTATACCATTAAGCTGTATTTCTGGCATTGGAGTGGGATTGGCCAAATACTGAGCCAAATACTGAGAGACAAAGTTCAAAAGGGAGGAAAAAGAGAAACAATAAAGTTGGAGCAGGAGCATCGTTGCCACTTTCCTTAAAACGAAAGCAATGGACAATAGGGCTGGGCAACCACGGAAAAATTTCTTTCTAAACTCGATTCGTTTTTAAGGGGTCCATCATGTTTTGTTTCTTTGAAGAATTCCGAAATTTTCCTTTTAAAAATTTCAAAATATACGAAATTTCGTAAATTTCGAATAGATTCGTTAATGGCGGACGTGATTTCGCAATATGCTAAAAAAACCTCCAAATATGCTAAAAATATGCTGAAAAAACCTCCAAATGAGACAGGGGGAACTTCTGAAGCTTCCCTCTCCCTCTGTTGTTGACTGTTGGCGTGATAAAACAAACAACAACTATAAAACTTGCACCAGGCATGCGAAAATAATTACGAAACAATTTCGAAACCATTACGAAACAATTATGAAATAAATTGAAAAAATTGTTTCGAATCTATTTAACTCCTCACACTATTCCAAAATGGCTCAATATCAGATCGTAAGCTAATTTAAATACGAATTAATAACGAATTACGAAATTAATGAACGAAACCGCCCAGCCCTAATTTATTTATTTATTTATTTATTTACGGCACTTGTAGACCTCCGTTCTCAGCCCTAGGGCGACTCACGGCGGTGTACAACATGTAAAAACAAATTACAACATAGGCAATATCATAAACAACAATAACAACATCACTATCAATAATACAATTACACTAAATCATTCGCGACGTCTCATCATAGAATCACAATCCAAGTCTCGTTATCCATGTTCCGTTCCAATCATCATTGCCAATTGTTGATTGTTGTAGCACTTAGTCAAACGCCTTCTCGAACAACCACGTCTTTAGTCTCTTGCGGAATGTCATAAGGGAGGGCGCCAGTCTGATGTCCACAGGAAGGGTGTTCCACAGCCGGGGGGCCACCACCGAGAAGGCCCTGTCCCTAGTCCCCGCCAGGCGTGCCTGTGAGGCAGGCGGGATCGAGAGCAGGGCCTCCCCAGACGATCTCAAGGTCCTCGTGGGCTCATAGGCCGAGATGCGGTCAGACAGGTATTTTGAGCCGGAACCGTTTAGGGCTTTGTAGGCCAACACCAGCACCTTGAATTGGGCCCGGTAGCAGATCGGCAGCCAGTGGAGCTGGAACAACAAGGGCGTTGTATGCTCCCTGCGTCCTGCTCCCATGGCTGCCGCGCGCTGGACTAACTGGAGCTTCCGGGCCGTCTTCAAGGGCAGCCCCACGTAGAGAGCGTTGCAGTAGTCAAGGCGGGATGTGACCAGAGCGTGTACTACCGTGGCCAAGTCAGACTTCCCGAGGTATGGGCGCAGCTGGCGCACAAATGGACAAACCTTGCCGAGAGCGTTTCCTGCTCGCACCGAGCCCTGTATCGTGTTGGTTCATTTCCTTCCCATTGAACTAAAATGTATATACAGAGGCCTTTTAATGCCCCGTTATAGTGTATACCAAAGCATTCGGGCCTGAGACTATTACTGATAAAGAAACCGCAAGCATATTTGCAGAGACTGAATGTCTATAAAGAGACGATCAAGGGAGTCTCTTGAGAAAATAAAGTCCCATATCAGATTATGTTGTGAAAGGGCTGAAACCCGTGTGCTCAGCTCAATTACGGCACCAATTGTGTGCGAGGAGAGTAGGGGGGGGGGGGGGTCCTTGAAAAAAAAAGGAGACAGTCCTGGTTTGTATCACACCATCATTCCTTAAGCCCGCGAACATTAAATAAATTAAAATGTAAGATAAGGGTCATTTGGCGCCAAACAAGCTCGGCGCTGTATATAAAAGCTTTGGATAATAATTAGAGGGGATTTAGTCGTATAATCAGTTAATATTAATATGCATTATTCAGAGAGTCTGTGATGCGCTTGTGTATCCATAGCAAAGGCACAGTGTCATTGAGAGAAGCCGCGGTGGAGAGGCTTCAGGTGGGGAGGCAGCCCAATTCATACCTGTTACTGTGTCTGTGGGTTGATTTCAATCATTGCCTATCTCTTGCATGCTGGTCGCTTCCGTGGCGAGAGAATCTGCCGTCTACGAAGACGTTGCCCAGGGGACGCTCGGATGTCTTGCAATCCTGTGAGGAGGCTTCTCTCATGTCCCCTGGCACAACCTGGGGATCACAACCAGACACAGTGAAGACATCTGCTGCTGAGTATGCATGCCCAGTGTGGAACACATCTCACCACGCTAAAACAGGATGTGGCTCTTAATGAGACATGCCGCATTATCACAGGGTGTCTGCGCCCTCCACCACTGGAGAAATTACACTGCTTAGCCGGTATTGCACCACCTGACATCCGCCGGGAAGGAGCAGCCAATAGTGAAAGGACCAAGGCAGAGACATCTCCAGCTCACCCCCTGTTTGGGTATCAGCCAGCACGCCAACGACTTAAATCTAGACATAGTTTTCTAAGATCTACAGAGACACTCGCTGGAACACCTCAGCAAGCGAGAGTCCAAAAGTGGCAGGCTCAAACCCAGCACCTCAACCAATGGCTGATACCAAATGAGAGACTCCCTCCTGGGCACACAGAAGACTGGGCGACTTGGAAGGCATTGAACAGACTGCGCTCTGGCACCACGAGATGCAGAGCCAACCTTCAAAAATGGGGCCACAAAGTGGAATCCTGGACATGCGAGTGTGGAGAAGAACAAACCACTGACCACCTGCTGCAATGCACCCTGAGCCCCGCCACATGATGCACAATGGAGGACCTTCTTGCAGCAACACCGGAAGCACTCCAAGTGGCCAGATACTGGTCAAAGGACATTTAACCAGCTACCAAACTCACAAGTTGTGTACTTTTCTGTTTGTTTGCTTTGTTCTGTTAGACTGGTTGTTCTGACACGACAAATAAAATTGCCCATCTCTGTGGTTCGGAGTCTTTGGCCTTTCCTAGACAGAGCTAATTTAGTCACCGTCTTTCATGCCTTGGTAGCTTTGCTACTGCAAAGTAGCTAGGCTACTGCAAAGCACTCTGTGTGGGGCTGCCTTTGAAGAAGACCAGAAACTACAGTCAGTGCAAATGCAACAGCTAGACCAGTGTTTCTCAACTTTCCTAATGCTGCGACCCCTTAATACAGTTCCTCCTGTTGTGGTGACCCCCAACCATAACATTATTTTCATTGGTACTTCCGAGACGGCTTTGGTCGCCTTGGTGGATGACCTCCGCAGGGAGCTGGGCAGGGGGAGTGTGACCCTGCTGGTTCTGTTGGACATCTCAGCGGCTTTCGATACCATCGATCATGGTATCCTTCTGGGACGACTCTCCGGGATGGGCCTTGGAGGTACGGTTTTGTTGTGGCTCCGGTCCTTCCTGGAGGGACGAACCCAGATGGTGAAGTTGGGAGACACCTGCTCGGACCCCTGGCCTTTGACCTGTGGGGTCCCGCAAGGCTCCATTCTATCTCCCATGCTCTTTAACATCTACATGAAACCACTGGGAGAGGTCATCCGGAGTTTTGGATTTGGGTGCCTGGCGGGGACAAGAGACAGGGCCTTCTCAGTGGTGGCTACTCGGCTGTGGAACACCCTTCCCGTGGACATCAGACTAGCTCCTTCCCTGATGATATCAATAGGAGCATAGTGTCTAGATCTAAGGAAGTAATGCTCCCCAGGCTCTATTCTGCCTTGGTTAGACCACTTTACCTGGAATATTGTGTCCAATTCTGGGCACCACAATTCAAGAGAGATATTGACTCTAAGCTGGAATGTGTCCAGAGGAGGGCGACTAAAATGGTCAAGGGTCTGGAGAACAAGCCCTATGAGGAGCGGCTTAGGGAACTGGGCATGTTTAGCCTGAAGAAGAGAAGGCTGAGAGGAGACATGATGAGGGCCATGTATAAATACTCAAGAGGAAGTCCTAGGGAGGAGGAGGAGGGAGCAAGCTTCCTTTCTGCTTCCCTGGAGACTAGGATGCAAGGGAACAATGGCTTCAAACTACAAGAGAGGAGATTCCACCTGAACATGAGGAAGATCTTCCTGACTGTGGGAGCCGTTCAGCAGTGGAACTCTCTGCCCCGGAGTGTGGTGGAGGCTCCTTCTTTGGAGGCTTTGAAACAGAGGCTGGATGGCCATCTGTCAGGGGTGATTTGAATGCAATATTCCTGCTTCTTGGCAGAATGGGGATGGACTGGATGATGGCCCAGGAGGTCTCTTCCCACTCTTTGATTCTAGGATTCTATATTCCGCAGGAAATTAAAGACTTGGCTGTTCAAGAAGGCGTTCGAACAAGAAGTGCAATAATTGGTAATGACGACAGGAATGGAACAACGGAAAATGATACTGGATTGTGGTTTAAACGATGAGACGACGTGGAATGGCTTTTGTATTATTGATGATGTTTTTTGATGATTATGTTTTTGGTTAATGCTGGATTGATTATTTTAGATTGTGTCTTGAATTTTGAACCTTGTTCCTTCTATGTTGTACACCGCTGTGAGTTGCCCCCGGGCTGAGAACAGCGGTATAGAAGCAAAGTAAATAAATAAATAAATAAATAACTCTACTACTCTTTTCCACCGAACTCCAAGGAAGCCCCTCGAGTGCTGGACGAGTGCCTGACCGCTGTGTCTATCTGGATGAGGAGGAACAAGCTGAAGATCAATCCCGACAAGACAGAGGTTTTCCTGGTCGATCGTAAGTCGGATCGGGGTGTACGGTGGCAACCTGTGTTGGACGGGGTCACACTCCCCTTGAAGCCACAGGTCCGCAGTTTGGAAGTCCTCCTGGACTCATCACTTACGTTTGAGGCTCAGGCGTCAGCGGTGGCCGGGAGGGTCTTTGCACAATTAAGACTCATGCGCCAACTGTGACCCTACCTCGTGAAGGCTGATCTGGTCGGGGTGGTCCATGCCTTAGTCACCTCTAGACTGGACTACTGGATTACACCACTCTGATGGCCAAAAGCCATCAGAGTGATTCTATGATGAGACGTCGCGAATGATTTAGTGTAATTGTATTATTGATAGTGATGTTGTTATTGTTGTTGTGATATTGCCTTTATTGTAAATTGTGTTTTTTTATATGTTGTACACCGCCGTGAGTCGCCCTAGGGCTGAGAACGGCGGTCTACAAATGCAGTAAATAAATAAATAAATAAATAAATAAATAAATAAAAGCGAGGAGGAGCTGAGGAGCCTTCTCATCAAGGTGAAAGAAGAAAGCGCAAAAGCCGGGTTGCAGCTAAACATCAAAAAAACCAAGATTATGGCAACAAGAATGATTGACAACTGGAAAATAGAGGGAGAAACCGTGGAGGCCGTGACAGGGTTTGTATTTCTAGGCGGGAAGATTACTGCAGATGCAGACTGTGGCCAGGACATCAGGAGACGCTTCCTTCTTGGGAGGAGAGCAATGTCCAGTCTCGATCAAATAGTCAAGAGTAGAGACATCAGACTGGCAACCAAGATCCATTGCCTAGTCCAAGCCATGGTCTTCCCTGGAGTCACCTACGGATGTGAGAGCTGGACCTTAGGGAAGGCTGAGTGAAGGAAGATCGATGCTTTTGAGCTGTGGTGTTGGAGGAAAGTGCTGAGAGTGCCTTGGACTGCGAGAAGATCCAACCAGTCCATCCTCCAGGAAATAAAGCCCGACTAAAGCTCATTGGAGGGAAGGAGACTAGACACAAAGTTGGAAGTCCTTTGAATGCCACATCATGAGGAGACAGGAAAGCCTAGAGAAGGGAATGATGCTGGGGAAAGTGGAAGGCAAAAGGAAGAGGGGCCGACCAAGGGCAAGGTGGATGGATGGCATCCTTGAAGGGACTGGACTGACCTTGAAGGAGCTGGGGATGGCCACGGCTGACAGGGAGCTCTGGCCTGGGCTGGTCCATGAGGTCACGAAGAGTCGGAGACGACTGAACGAATGAACAACAACAACACTCTATGTGGGGCTATCCTTGAAAATGGCTCGGAAATTCCAGATGGTCCAACGGGCAGCAGCCAGGTTGTTAGGCTGGGATTACATAGCAGGCTGGGATTTATAGTTCACCTACAATCAAAAAGTACTCTGAACCCAACTAATCATAGATTTGGGCCAAAGTTCCCAAACAAAACCCCCATGACCAACAGAAAATACTGGAAGGGTTTGGTGGGCATTGTCCTTAAGTTTGGGAGTTGTAGTTCACCTACATCCAGAGAGCACTGTGGACTCAAACAATGATGGATCTGCACCAAACTTGGCATGAATATCCCATATGACCAAATATGAACACAGCTGGAGTTTGGGGGAAATAGACCTTGACATTTGGGAGTTGTAGTTACTGGAATTTATAGTTCACCTACAATCAAAGAGCATTCTGAACCCTACCAACGACAGAATTGGGGCAAACTTCCCATGAAGAACCCCCATGACCAACAGAAAATACTTAAGGCCATCGAGTCCAACTGCCTTCACTAGGGCAAGAAAATGTAATCAAAGCCCTTCTGACAAAAAACAACCTCTGTGGATGCTTGCCATAGATGCAGGCGAAGTGTCAGGAGAGAATGCTTCTAGAACATGGCCATATAACCCCGAAAACCTACTACAGCCCAGTGATTCCAGCCATGAAAGCCTTCGACAACACAGAATCTTGATATTGTATTGTCGAAGGCTTTCATGGCCGGAATCACTGGGTTGTGGTAGGTTTCTTCGGGCTATATGGCCATGTTCTAGAGGCATTCTCTCCTGACGTTTCACCTGCATCTATGGTAAGCATCCTCAGAGGTAGTGAGGTCTGTTGGAACTTGGAAAAATGGTTTATATATCTGTGGCCACATCATGAGGAGACCGGAGAGCCTAGAGAAGGGAATGATGCTGGGGAAAGTGGAAGGCAAAAGGAAGAGGGGCCGACCAAGGACAAGATGGATGGATGGCATTCTTGAAGTGACTGGACTGACCTTGAGGGAGCTGGGGGTGGTAACGGCCGACAGGGAGCTCTGGCGTGGGCTGGTCCATGAGGTCACGAAGAGTCGGAGACGACTGAACGAATGAACAACAACAACATATCTGTGGAATGACCAGGGTGGGACAAAGGACTCTTGTCTGTTGGAGCTAGGTGGGAATGTTTCAACTGACCACCTTGATTAGCTTATAATGGCCTGACATTGCCTAGAGTAATCTTTTGTTGAGAGGTGATTAGATGTGCCTGATTGTTTACTCTCTGTTGTTTTGGTGTTGTAATTTTAGAGTTTTTTTAATACTGGTAGCCAGATTTTGTTCATTTTGATGGTTTCCTCCTTTCTGTTGAAATTGTCCACCTTTTTGTGGATTTCAATGGCTTCTCTGTGTAGAAAATGCCTTTAGAACATGGCCATATATCTTGATATTGGATGCTGAAATGGGCGCCAGGATGGATGCTCCCGCGATAGCATGCGCCAGCCACCAAAGACACAGTGAGCTTCCACGACTTCCAGATGAACCCTGCCTCCATGTCCTGGAGACATTTTCAACTGTCCAACTTATTTAGCATCTCGGGGCTTCTGAAGCCATCTAGAATACTGGACGGAGAGGCTGAGAGCAGCTGACCTCCTTCTTTTCCTTGGTGCCGACAGAGAAACATTCATTGGATTATGCTGCTAATGAAGCCTTTTTTTATGGACTTGAGAACTAATTGCTTAACCCTTGTTGGTGCTTCCTACAGTACACATGCTTCACTTATGCACATGTTTACAATGTGAGACCCAAACACTACAAATGGGAAATGTGCACCAAAAGTTGCCTCTTCTCCTGACTTTCTCTTCAGCCATTGGGACCAAGAGAGAGAGAGAGAGGGAGAGGGAGAGAGAGCCCCTCCGGCTGGAGGTATCTCCCACCTCCGCTCCCTCCTTTGTTTTTGCGCCTACCTCCAGGAAAGGTGGGCATCTCCATCTCTCTCTCTCTCTCTCTCTTGGTCCCAATGGTTGAGGAGAAAGTCAGGAGAAGAGGTGACTTTTGGTCTTCAGGCACGCCTCTGGACCCAAAGCGGGCCAGGCAAGGGAGCAAGTGCGGCAAGTGTAGTTACTGGAATGTATAGTTCACCTACAATCAAAGAGCATTCTGAACTCCACCAATGATGGAATTGAACCAAATATGGCACACAGAACTCCCACGACGAACAGAAATTATATTGTTTGGGAGGGGCACCAAAATACTGTTTGCTTACCGTTTAAAATTACCTAGGGCCACCTCTGGATGATATCCTGGAATATATATATATAGGGGGGGGACTGTCTGGAAGGGCCTCAAAGCAGCTGTCGTGCTTTCAGCGCCTGTGAGTTTGTCATTGGTGAAGGACAGAAGACACAAGAACCGTGTTTTCCATCTTTGTTTGCATTTGGCGGATTCACGGTGGAGTTTATTGATGTATTGCGACTCTTAAGAATACAGAAAAGGTGGTGCGACCTCCTGCCCTTTCCGCCTTCCGTTTGCTTTGTTAATATGTCCGTGGAATATCCCGCCGTCCTCTTCCTTCGCCTCCCCGGGGCCCTGGCCCTTTCATCCCCCCATAAATCCAGATTAATTCCTTCCTTTCCGCACAGCCCTGCGTTGCTTCTTCTCAAGGTGTGGTGGGGCTTAGAGACACGCAAAGGGAGCCCGCGACGAGGAGGGAAGAAGTTTCCCGATTCCGCCTTGCAGGGAAAGGTTGAGTTCTCAGACGATCACCTCTGATTTTTATTATGCATGCCCATGGAACGCGATGCGGGACGAATGACTGATTAGAGCTCATGTTTAGCTAAATTAACATCTCAAGTCCATTTTTATGGCTAAATCTCCGCTCGTCATAATCCAAAAGCAAATATTTGCCTTTAATATCTCTGATTTATGCATAGAAGACCACGGGCCGTTCATTTCCCTCTTAATTATTATTATTTTTTAAAACTGCTTTCAGGCAGAAAGTCAGAGCCCGCTGCGTTTTATATTATTCTCCGCAACTCATTTTCCCGCATTTCTTTAATAAATGAAACATCTAATTAATCTGTGTTCTGTGAACGCTCACTGTTTCAACTCTCCGGGCTCATGAAAAGGGCCGAGCAAAAGTGGGAAATGTCTCCAATTTGTGGCATATTGGGGGGAAAAGGGGGACGTGAAATTATCTTTTTCTATCCCCAAATGTCTCTGGAAATCAAGGGCGAGCATATCCACTGCATAAAAAGAACTCCGTGAAATACATTTCTATGGGAGGGAGTTTGAAAAAAATGCTTGGTATCTCATTGGAAGAAGGTAGGTTCGCTATAAACAATTTTGCGAAAAGACACGTAAGTTTTTAGCATTTAAAAATATCAGGGAAAGACCCCATCTATATATATGAAATTGTTCCTGTCATAGAATCATAGAATCAAAGAGTTGGAAGAGACCTCCTGGGCCGTCATCCAGTCCAACCTCATTCTGCCAAGAAGCAGGAATATTGCATTCAAATCACTCCTGACAGATGGCCATCCAGCCTCCCTTCTGCTAACCCTTTGACAAGCAAAACAACCACCTCCTCCTCTTCCCCCTCCTCCTCATAGAATCTTAGAATCCAAGAGTTGGAAGAGACCTCCTGGGCCATCATCCAGTCCAACCCCATTCTGCCAAGAAGCAGGAATATTGCATTCAAATCACCCCTGACAGATGGCCATCCAGCCTCTGCTTAAAAGCTTCCAAAGAAGGAGCCTCCACCACACTCCAGGGCAGAGAGTTCCACTGCTGAACGGCTCTCATAGTCATAGAATCAAAGAGTTGGAAGAGACCTCCTGGGCCCTCATCCAGTCCAACCCCATTCTGCCAAGAAGCAGGAATATTGCATTCAAATCACCCCTGACAGATGGCCATCCAGCCTCTGTTTAAAAGCCTCCAAAGAAGGAGCCTCCACCACACTCCAGGGCAGAGAGTTCCACTGCTGAACGGCTCTCACCGTCAGGAAGTTCTTCCTAATGTTCAGATGGAATCTCCTCTCTTGAAGTTTGAAGCCATTGTTCCCTTGCGTCCTATTCTCCAAGGAAGCAGAAAACAAGCTTGCTCCCTCCTCCCTGTGGCTTCCTCTCACATATTTATACATGGCTATCATCATGTCTCCTCTCAGCCTTCTCTTCTTCAGGCTAAACATGCCCAGCTCCTTAAGCCGCTCCTCATAGGGCTTGTTCTCCAGACCCTTGATCATTTTAGTCGCCCTCCTCGGGACACATTCCAGCTTGTCAATATCTCTCTTGAATTGTGGTGCCCAGAACTGAAACATTCACACCTAGCTCCAGCAGAGAAGAGCTCTTTGCCCCACCCCAGTCATTCCACAGATATATAAACCCATTTTCCTATTTCCAACAGACCTCACTACCTCTGAGGATGCTTGCCATAGATGCAGGCGAAACGTCAGGAGAGAATGCCTCTAGACCATGGCCCTATAGCCCGAAAAAACCTACAAGAACCTAGTATTCCTTCTTTCCTTCCTTCCCTTCTTCCCCTTATCCTGTTTTCCTTCCTTCCTTTACTTTGTCTTCTGTTCTTTGTTTCCTTCCTTCCATCCTCCCTTCCCTACCTTCCCTTCCTTCCCCTTCTGTCCTACCTTTCCTTTCATCCCTTCTTCCCCTTATCTTCTGTCCTTTCTTCAAACTACAAGAGAGGAGATTCCATCGGGACATGAGGAAGAACTTCCTGACGGTGAGAGCCGTTCAGCAGTGGAACTCTCTGCCTCGGAGTGTGGTGGAGGCTCCTTCTTTGGAAGCTTTGAAACAGAGGCTGGATGGCCATCTGTCGGGGGTGATTTGAATGCAATATTCCTGCTTCTTCGCAGAATGGGGTTGGATTCGATGGCCCAGGAGGTCTCTTCCAACTCTTTGATTCTAGGATTCTATGATTCATGAGAAAGTTTCTGTTCGACCGAGAGAAGAGAATTCAATCCCTTTTCCTCCTGGCCCGAGCTTGCAAGATAACTTGACACCTGGTTGGGTCAATGATAACAGCGGCAGTTTGGAGATAAGCCAGAAACACAGGGAGGCTCAATGTTTATGTAGGTCCGAGAGAATCCGACAACTGAAACCAAAGATTAGAGTTAGCCGGAATCGGTTTTTGGGATTTAAGAGTGCCCATCTGTCAGGGGTGCTTTGAATGCAATATTCCTGCTTCTTGGCAGAATGGGGTTGGACTGGATGATGGCCCATGAGGTCTCTTCCAACTCTTTGATTCTATGATTCTATGAGGCTGGATGGCCATCTGTCGGGTGTGATTGGAATGCAATATTCCTGCTTCTTGGCAGAATGGTGTTGGACTGGAGGATGGCCCAAGAGGTCTCTTCCCACTCTTGGATTCTATGATTCTATGAGGCTGGATGGCCATCTGTCAGGGGTGCTTTGAATGCAATATTCCTGCTTCTTGGCAGAATGGGGTTGGACTGGATGATGGCCCAAGAGGTCTCTTCCCACTCTTGGATTCTATGATTCTATGAGGCTGGATGGCCATCTGTCAGGGGTGCTTTGAATGCAATATTCCTGCTTCTTTGCAGAATGGGGTTGGACTGGATGATGGCCCAAGAGGTCTCTTCCCACTCTTGGATTCTATGATTCTATGAGGCTGGATGGCCATCTGTCAGGGGTGCTTTGAATGCAATATTCCTGCTTCTTTGCAGAATGGGGTTGGACTGGATGATGGCCCAAGAGGTCTCTTCCCACTCTTGGATTCTATGATTCTATGAGGCTGGATGGCCATCTGTCAGGGGTGCTTTGAATGCAATATTCCTGCTTCTTGGCAGAATGGGGTTGGACTGGATGATGGCCCAAGAGGTCTCTTCCCACTCTTGGATTCTATGATTCTATGAGGCTGGATGGCCATCTGTCAGGGGTGCTTTGAATGCAATATTCCTGCTTCTTGGCAGAATGGTGTTGGACTGGAGGATGGCCCAAGAGGTCTCTTCCCACTCTTGGATTCTATGATTCTATGAGGCTGGATGGCCATCTGTCAGGGGTGCTTTGAATGCAATATTCCTGCTTCTTTGCAGAATGGGATTGGACTGGAGGATGGCCCAAGAGGTCTCTTCCCACTCTTGGATTCTATGATTCTATGAGGCTGGATGGCCATCTGTCAGGGGTGCTTTGAATGCAATATTCCTGCTTCTTGGCAGAATGGGGTTGGACTGGATGATGGCCCAAGAGGTCTCTTCCCACTCTTGGATTCTATGATTCTATGAGGCTGGATGGCCATCTGTCAGGGGTGCTTTGAATGCAATATTCCTGCTTCTTTGCAGAATGGGGTTGGACTGGATGATGGCCCAAGAGGTCTCTTCCCACTCTTGGATTCTATGATTCTATGAGGCTGGATGGCCATCTGTCAGGGGTGCTTTGAATGCAATATTCCTGCTTCTTTGCAGAATGGGGTTGGACTGGATGATGGCCCAAGAGGTCTCTTCCCACTCTTGGATTCTATGATTCTATGAGGCTGGATGGCCATCTGTCAGGGGTGCTTTGAATGCAATATTCCTGCTTCTTGGCAGAATGGGGTTGGACTGGAGGATGGCCCAAGAGGTCTCTTCCCACTCTTGGATTCTATGATTCTATGAGGCTGGATGGCCATCTGTCAGGGGTGCTTTGAATGCAATATTCCTGCTTCTTGGCAGAATGGGGTTGGACTGGATGATGGCCCAAGAGGTCTCTTCCCACTCTTGGATTCTATGATTCTATGAGGCTGGATGGCCATCTGTCAGGGGTGCTTTGAATGCAATATTCCTGCTTCTTTGCAGAATGGGGTTGGACTGGATGATGGCCCAAGAGGTCTCTTCCCACTCTTGGATTCTATGATTCTATGAGGCTGGATGGCCATCTGTCAGGGGTGCTTTGAATGCAATATTCCTGCTTCTTTGCAGAATGGGGTTGGACTGGATGATGGCCCAAGAGGTCTCTTCCCACTCTTGGATTCTATGATTCTATGAGGCTGGATGGCCATCTGTCAGGGGTGCTTTGAATGCAATATTCCTGCTTCTTGGCAGAATGGGGTTGGACTGGATGATGGCCCAGGAGGTCTCTTCCAACTCTAGGATTCTAGGATTCTATGAGGCTGGATGGCCATCTGTCAGGGGTGCTTTGAATGCAATATTCCTGCTTCTTGGCAGAATGGGGTTGGACTGGATGATGGCCCAGGAGGTCTCTTCCAACTCTTGGATTCTAGGATTCTATGAGGCTGGGTGGCCATCTGTCAGGGGTGCTTTGAATGCAATATTCCTGCTTCTTGGCAGAATGGGATTGGACTGGATGATTGCCCAGGAGGTCTCTTCCCACTCTTGGATTCTATGATTCTATGAGGCTGGATGGCCATCTGTCAGGGGTGCTTTGAATGCAATATTCCTGCTTCTTGGCAGAATGGGGTTGGACTGGATGATGGCCCATGAGGTCTCTTCCCACTCTTGGATTCTATGATTCTATGAGGCTGGATGGCCATCTGTCAGGGGTGCTTTGAATGCAATATTCCTGCTTCTTGGCAGAATGGGATTGGACTGGATGATGGCCCAGGAGGTCTCTTCCAACTCTAGGATTCTAGGATTCTATGAGGCTGGATGGCCATCTGTCAGGGGTGCTTTGAATGCAATATTCCTGCTTCTTGGCAGAATGGGGTTGGACTGGATGATTGCCCAAGAGGTCTCTTCCCACTCTTGGATTCTAGGATTCTATGAGGCTGGATGGCCATCTGTCAGGGGTGCTTTGAATGCAATATTCCTGCTTCTTTGCAGAATGGGATTGGACTGGAGGATGGCCCAAGAGGTCTCTTCCCACTCTTGGATTCTATGATTCTATGAGGCTGGATGGCCATCTGTCAGGGGTGCTTTGAATACAATATTCCTGCTTCTTTGCAGAATGGGGTTGGACTGGATGATGGCCCAAGAGGTCTCTTCCCACTCTTGGATTCTATGATTCTATGAGGCTGGATGGCCATCTGTCAGGGGTGCTTTGAATGCAATATTCCTGCTTCTTGGCAGAATGGGGTTGGACTGGATGATGGCCCAGGAGGTCTCTTCCAACTCTAGGATTCTAGGATTCTATGAGGCTGGATGGCCATCTGTCAGGGGTGCTTTGAATGCAATATTCCTGCTTCTTGGCAGAATGGGGTTGGACTGGATGATGGCCCAGGAGGTCTCTTCCAACTCTAGGATTCTAGGATTCTATGAGGCTGGATGGCCATCTGTCAGGGGTGCTTTGAATGCAATATTCCTGCTTCTTGGCAGAATGGGATTGGACTGGATGATGGCCCAGGAGGTCTCTTCCAACTCTAGGATTCTAGGATTCTATGAGGCTGGATGGCCATCTGTCAGGGGTGCTTTGAATGCAATATTCCTGCTTCTTGGCAGAATGGGGTTGGACTGGATGATTGCCCAAGAGGTCTCTTCCCACTCTTGGATTCTAGGATTCTATGAGGCTGGATGGCCATCTGTCAGGGGTGCTTTGAATGCAATATTCCTGCTTCTTTGCAGAATGGGATTGGACTGGAGGATGGCCCAAGAGGTCTCTTCCCACTCTTGGATTCTATGATTCTATGAGGCTGGATGGCCATCTGTCAGGGGTGCTTTGAATGCAATATTCCTGCTTCTTGGCAGAATGGGGTTGGACTGGATGATGGCCCAGGAGGTCTCTTCCAACTCTAGGATTCTAGGATTCTATGAGGCTGGATGGCCATCTGTCAGGGGTGCTTTGAATGCAATATTCCTGCTTCTTGGCAGAATGGGGTTGGACTGGATGATGGCCCAGGAGGTCTCTTCCAACTCTTGGATTCTAGGATTCTATGAGGCTGGATGGCCATCTGTCAGGGGTGCTTTGAATGCAATATTCCTGCTTCTTGGCAGAATGGGGTTGGACTGGATGATGGCCCAGGAGGTCTCTTCCAACTCTAGGATTCTAGGATTCTATGAGGCTGGATGGCCATCTGTCAGGGGTGCTTTGAATGCAATATTCCTGCTTCTTGGCAGAATGGGGTTGGACTGGATGATGGCCCAGGAGGTCTCTTCCAACTCTAGGATTCTAGGATTCTATGAGGCTGGATGGCCATCTGTCAGGGGTGCTTTGAATGCAATATTCCTGCTTCTTGGCAGAATGGGGTTGGACTGGATGATGGCCCAGGAGGTCTCTTCCAACTCTAGGATTCTAGGATTCTATGAGGCTGGATGGCCATCTGTCAGGGGTGCTTTGAATGCAATATTCCTGCTTCTTGGCAGAATGGGGTTGGACTGGATGATTGCCCAGGAGGTCTCTTCCAACTCTAGGATTCTAGGATTCTATGAGGCTGGATGGCCATCTGTCAGGGGTGCTTTGAATGCAATATTCCTGCTTCTTGGCAGAATGGGGTTGGACTGGATGATGGCCCAGGAGGTCTCTTCCAACTCTAGGATTCTAGGATTCTATGAGGCTGGATGGCCATCTGTCAGGGGTGCTTTGAATGCAATATTCCTGCTTCTTGGCAGAATGGGGTTGGACTGGATGATGGCCCAGGAGGTCTCTTCCAACTCTAGGATTCTAGGATTCTATGAGGCTGGATGGCCATCTGTCAGGGGTGCTTTGAATGCAATATTCCTGCTTCTTGGCAGAATGGGGTTGGACTGGATGATGGCCCAGGAGGTCTCTTCCAACTCTTGGATTCTAGGATTCTATGAGGCTGGATGGCCATCTGTCAGGGGTGCTTTGAATGCAATATTCCTGCTTCTTGGCAGAATGGGGTTGGACTGGATGATTGCCCAAGAGGTCTCTTCCCACTCTTGGATTCTAGGATTCTATGAGGCTGGATGGCCATCTGTCAGGGGTGCTTTGAATGCAATATTCCTGCTTCTTTGCAGAATGGGATTGGACTGGAGGATGGCCCAAGAGGTCTCTTCCCACTCTTGGATTCTATGATTCTATGAGGCTGGATGGCCATCTGTCAGGGGTGCTTTGAATGCAATATTCCTGCTTCTTGGCAGAATGGGGTTGGACTGGAGGATGGCCCAAGAGGTCTCTTCCCACTCTTGGATTCTATGATTCTATGAGGCTGGATGGCCATCTGTCAGGGGTGCTTTGAATGCAATATTCCTGCTTCTTGGCAGAATGGGGTTGGACTGGATGATGGCCCAGGAGGTCTCTTCCAACTCTAGGATTCTAGGATTCTATGAGGCTGGATGGCCATCTGTCAGGGGTGCTTTGAATGCAATATTCCTGCTTCTTGGCAGAATGGGGTTGGACTGGATGATGGCCCAGGAGGTCTCTTCCAACTCTAGGATTCTAGGATTCTATGAGGCTGGATGGCCATCTGTCAGGGGTGCTTTGAATGCAATATTCCTGCTTCTTGGCAGAATGGGGTTGGACTGGATGATGGCCCAGGAGGTCTCTTCCAACTCTTGGATTCTAGGATTCTATGAGGCTGGGTGGCCATCTGTCAGGGGTGCTTTGAATGCAATATTCCTGCTTCTTGGCAGAATGGGATTGGACTGGATGATTGCCCAGGAGGTCTCTTCCCACTCTTGGATTCTATGATTCTATGAGGCTGGATGGCCATCTGTCAGGGGTGCTTTGAATGCAATATTCCTGCTTCTTGGCAGAATGGGGTTGGACTGGATGATGGCCCATGAGGTCTCTTCCCACTCTTGGATTCTATGATTCTATGAGGCTGGATGGCCATCTGTCAGGGGTGCTTTGAATGCAATATTCCTGCTTCTTGGCAGAATGGGATTGGACTGGATGATGGCCCAGGAGGTCTCTTCCAACTCTAGGATTCTAGGATTCTATGAGGCTGGATGGCCATCTGTCAGGGGTGCTTTGAATGCAATATTCCTGCTTCTTGGCAGAATGGGGTTGGACTGGATGATTGCCCAAGAGGTCTCTTCCCACTCTTGGATTCTAGGATTCTATGAGGCTGGATGGCCATCTGTCAGGGGTGCTTTGAATGCAATATTCCTGCTTCTTTGCAGAATGGGATTGGACTGGAGGATGGCCCAAGAGGTCTCTTCCCACTCTTGGATTCTATGATTCTATGAGGCTGGATGGCCATCTGTCAGGGGTGCTTTGAATACAATATTCCTGCTTCTTTGCAGAATGGGGTTGGACTGGATGATGGCCCAAGAGGTCTCTTCCCACTCTTGGATTCTATGATTCTATGAGGCTGGATGGCCATCTGTCAGGGGTGCTTTGAATGCAATATTCCTGCTTCTTGGCAGAATGGGGTTGGACTGGATGATGGCCCAGGAGGTCTCTTCCAACTCTAGGATTCTAGGATTCTATGAGGCTGGATGGCCATCTGTCAGGGGTGCTTTGAATGCAATATTCCTGCTTCTTGGCAGAATGGGGTTGGACTGGATGATGGCCCAGGAGGTCTCTTCCAACTCTAGGATTCTAGGATTCTATGAGGCTGGATGGCCATCTGTCAGGGGTGCTTTGAATGCAATATTCCTGCTTCTTGGCAGAATGGGATTGGACTGGATGATGGCCCAGGAGGTCTCTTCCAACTCTAGGATTCTAGGATTCTATGAGGCTGGATGGCCATCTGTCAGGGGTGCTTTGAATGCAATATTCCTGCTTCTTGGCAGAATGGGGTTGGACTGGATGATTGCCCAAGAGGTCTCTTCCCACTCTTGGATTCTAGGATTCTATGAGGCTGGATGGCCATCTGTCAGGGGTGCTTTGAATGCAATATTCCTGCTTCTTTGCAGAATGGGATTGGACTGGAGGATGGCCCAAGAGGTCTCTTCCCACTCTTGGATTCTATGATTCTATGAGGCTGGATGGCCATCTGTCAGGGGTGCTTTGAATGCAATATTCCTGCTTCTTGGCAGAATGGGGTTGGACTGGATGATGGCCCAGGAGGTCTCTTCCAACTCTAGGATTCTAGGATTCTATGAGGCTGGATGGCCATCTGTCAGGGGTGCTTTGAATGCAATATTCCTGCTTCTTGGCAGAATGGGGTTGGACTGGATGATGGCCCAGGAGGTCTCTTCCAACTCTTGGATTCTAGGATTCTATGAGGCTGGATGGCCATCTGTCAGGGGTGCTTTGAATGCAATATTCCTGCTTCTTGGCAGAATGGGGTTGGACTGGATGATGGCCCAGGAGGTCTCTTCCAACTCTAGGATTCTAGGATTCTATGAGGCTGGATGGCCATCTGTCAGGGGTGCTTTGAATGCAATATTCCTGCTTCTTGGCAGAATGGGGTTGGACTGGATGATGGCCCAGGAGGTCTCTTCCAACTCTAGGATTCTAGGATTCTATGAGGCTGGATGGCCATCTGTCAGGGGTGCTTTGAATGCAATATTCCTGCTTCTTGGCAGAATGGGGTTGGACTGGATGATGGCCCAGGAGGTCTCTTCCAACTCTAGGATTCTAGGATTCTATGAGGCTGGATGGCCATCTGTCAGGGGTGCTTTGAATGCAATATTCCTGCTTCTTGGCAGAATGGGGTTGGACTGGATGATTGCCCAGGAGGTCTCTTCCAACTCTAGGATTCTAGGATTCTATGAGGCTGGATGGCCATCTGTCAGGGGTGCTTTGAATGCAATATTCCTGCTTCTTGGCAGAATGGGGTTGGACTGGATGATGGCCCAGGAGGTCTCTTCCAACTCTAGGATTCTAGGATTCTATGAGGCTGGATGGCCATCTGTCAGGGGTGCTTTGAATGCAATATTCCTGCTTCTTGGCAGAATGGGGTTGGACTGGATGATGGCCCAGGAGGTCTCTTCCAACTCTTGGATTCTAGGATTCTATGAGGCTGGATGGCCATCTGTCAGGGGTGCTTTGAATGCAATATTCCTGCTTCTTGGCAGAATGGGGTTGGACTGGATGATTGCCCAAGAGGTCTCTTCCCACTCTTGGATTCTAGGATTCTATGAGGCTGGATGGCCATCTGTCAGGGGTGCTTTGAATGCAATATTCCTGCTTCTTTGCAGAATGGGATTGGACTGGAGGATGGCCCAAGAGGTCTCTTCCCACTCTTGGATTCTATGATTCTATGAGGCTGGATGGCCATCTGTCAGGGGTGCTTTGAATGCAATATTCCTGCTTCTTGGCAGAATGGGGTTGGACTGGATGATGGCCCAGGAGGTCTCTTCCCACTCTTGGATTCTAGGATTCTATGAGGCTGGATGGCCATCTGTCAGGGGTGCTTTGAATGCAATATTCCTGCTTCTTGGCAGAATGGGGTTGGACTGGATGATGGCCCAGGAGGTCTCTTCCCACTCTTGGATTCTAGGATTCTATGAGGCTGGATGGCCATCTGTCAGGGGTGCTTTGAATGCAATATTCCTGCTTCTTGGCAGAATGGGGTTGGACTGGATGATGGCCCAGGAGGTCTCTTCCAACTCTAGGATTCTAGGATTCTATGAGGCTGGATGGCCATCTGTCAGGGGTGCTTTGAATGCAATATTCCTGCTTCTTGGCAGAATGGGGTTGGACTGGATGATGGCCCAGGAGGTCTCTTCCAACTCTAGGATTCTAGGATTCTATGAGGCTGGATGGCCATCTGTCAGGGGTGCTTTGAATGCAATATTCCTGCTTCTTGGCAGAATGGGGTTGGACTGGATGATGGCCCAGGAGGTCTCTTCCAACTCTAGGATTCTAGGATTCTATGAGGCTGGATGGCCATCTGTCAGGGGTGCTTTGAATGCAATATTCCTGCTTCTTGGCAGAATGGGGTTGGACTGGATGATGGCCCAGGAGGTCTCTTCCAACTCTAGGATTCTAGGATTCTATGAGGCTGGATGGCCATCTGTCAGGGGTGCTTTGAATGCAATATTCCTGCTTCTTGGCAGAATGGGGTTGGACTGGATGATGGCCCAGGAGGTCTCTTCCAACTCTAGGATTCTAGGATTCTATGAGGCTGGATGGCCATCTGTCAGGGGTGCTTTGAATGCAATATTCCTGCTTCTTGGCAGAATGGGGTTGGACTGGATGATGGCCCAGGAGGTCTCTTCCCACTCTTTGATTCTAGGATTCTATGAGGCTGGATGGCCATCTGTCAGGGGTGCTTTGAATGCAATATTCCTGCTTCTTGGCAGAATGGGGTTGGACTGGATGATGGCCCAGGAGGTCTCTTCCAACTCTAGGATTCTAGGATTCTATGAGGCTGGATGGCCATCTGTCAGGGGTGCTTTGAATGCAATATTCCTGCTTCTTGGCAGAATGGGGTTGGACTGGATGATGGCCCAGGAGGTCTCTTCCAACTCTTGGATTCTAGGATTCTATGAGGCTGGATGGCCATCTGTCAGGGGTGCTTTGAATGCAATATTCCTGCTTCTTGGCAGAATGGGGTTGGACTGGATGATGGCCCAGGAGGTCTCTTCCCACTCTAGGATTCTAGGATTCTATGAGGCTGGATGGCCATCTGTCAGGGGTGCTTTGAATGCAATATTCCTGCTTCTTGGCAGAATGGGGTTGGACTGGATGATGGCCCAAGAGGTCTCTTCCCACTCTTGGATTCTAGGATTCTATGAGGCTGGATGGCCATCTGTCAGGGGTGCTTTGAATGCAATATTCCTGCTTCTTGGCAGAATGGGGTTGGACTGGATGATTGCCCAGGAGGTCTCTTCCCACTCTTGGATTCTAGGATTCTATGAGGCTGGATGGCCATCTGTCAGGGGTGCTTTGAATGCAATATTCCTGCTTCTTGGCAGAATGGGGTTGGACTGGATGATGGCCCAGGAGGTCTCTTCCAACTCTAGGATTCTAGGATTCTATGAGGCTGGATGGCCATCTGTCAGGGGTGCTTTGAATGCAATATTCCTGCTTCTTGGCAGAATGGGGTTGGACTGGATGATGGCCCAGGAGGTCTCTTCCAACTCTAGGATTCTAGGATTCTATGAGGCTGGATGGCCATCTGTCAGGGGTGCTTTGAATGCAATATTCCTGCTTCTTGGCAGAATGGGGTTGGACTGGATGATGGCCCAGGAGGTCTCTTCCCACTCTTTGATTCTAGGATTCTAGGATTCTAGGACTCTTAACAGGAACGAAGTATCCAGAAGCAAAATGTCTGCCTGACTACAAAAATGTGTTATTTGCATGAGGGAGAAGAAATTAGATAAACGCACACGATGATGAATTGCATCAGCAGAACAAGCCCCCTCCCCTCCCCCAGCCCCACTTAATGAGGATTTTGTCAAGAGTTTTACAGGAAGTGCCAGATGAGTCTTAATGCCTTTGCATTTTAGTATTTAGATTCTTTACAGTGTTCAAAAGCAATTTAGGAAATATTACCATAGCAAAAAGATGCTCCAGAACAGTAATGCGCAAGGACTCGCTGGGGAATGCCGCCTTGCTGGGGAAGCTCTCGCAGTAAAAATGCTGTAAATCTTATATAAGTCACTCAATGAATAAGAGGGAGACAAAAATAATTATCAAGATAATGTTCAAAATCCTTTAAGCATTCGGGGATTGGCAGAATAGTACAGCAGAATTCCCTGCTATCTGAACCAAGGCAGTCCGAAATGCGCAGAAGTTTAAAAGAGAGGTGGTTCGTTTAGTTCAACACTTTCTGAATTGGGGAAAGATCCATGTTCTGTCACGCGCTGGGCCGGTAAAGAATTGCCTTTAAGTAGGATGTGCAACTTGAACCCAGCAGGAAGCTAGGGCCCCCCGAAGAGAAGTTCTCAGAGGTTTTCCACCACAAATAGTCTTTAGATGGCTTGTGAAGTATAACAAAGTCCTTTATTAATGAACAATCAAACAGAAACCTTTCTTGTCTTCAGTAAAGTTAAACAAATGCTTCCAGGCTTTATGCAACTGGTGGCTTCCTTAATCTCATCCACGAGGGACAGGCAACTGTCTTCAATAACTGTTTCTTTACTTTAAGGAAAATCCCTTTTTAACTTCTCCCAGGCTGACTGTAATCTAAGCCTTACTGATGTGGGCTCCACTACCGGGTCGAATTGCGTCTTGAGCACTGAGTGGACCTACCAGTAAGGCCGGTAGAGTTCTTTGTTCTTCCAAACTGTTTACCCTCCGAAATTCCTCTAAGCTTTAGGGCTGCTTCCCTGGAAATCTTTGAATGCTCTTAAGACTGTTTCCCCCCGGAAAGTCTTAAGGGTTGAAGCTTTTGTACAGGAGAAGCTTGTATACATCCTCTGAATTAGCTTTCCTTACTGAGACTAACTAAAAATGGCTCCCTTCCCTTCCCAATTGCCCTCAACAAGGGGAAGAACCAAAACTTAACGATGATGGACAGGTGACTTGCCCTACGACGGCAATCAAAGGAAGCCACCTGTCTGCAGAATCTCTGAAACCTTGGACTGCAAGGAAACATGTAATACAAAGCAAATGAAGTTGGAGCTCCTGGTACAGCCGTACCAGCACAATCCAAGAAACACTCTGAAGTGATTGTACCTCATGTAAACTAGCTACAGGGAAACACAAAAGGGTGATGTTGGAGTTTTGTTTTTGTTTGTTTTTTCGTGTCAGGAGCGACTTGAGAAACTGCAAGTCACTTCTGGTGTGAGAGAATTGGCCATCTGCAAGGACGTTGCCCAGTGGATATAGGCCGGATGTTTTACCATCCTGTGGGAGGTTTCTCTCATGTCTGTTGCACTCCAGAGCAGGATTCTCTCTGACTTTAAACACCACCATGATTGGGTTAAAATAGCAAGCAGTTAATTGAAGGTAATAAAAGACAAAGCAATCAAAAGTAATCCACAGTAAAAGGTAAATCCAATTGATTAGGAAGGAAAAAGAGTAATTAGTCCAAAGAGAATTAGTCCAAAGAAGTTCATGAAACTAGATACTTGATTTCAAAGGTAAATAACAGCAAAGACACTTAAAAGAGGAATCAAACAAAGACAAGAGTCCAGGAACTTGGCATGAAGACCTTAATTTTAATCCAACATTGCTTCATCTGAAGCTAGATTCTGTACTTGGCACTTATATCCCTGTCCTATTTCCTAAACAGCTAAGAACGGATTTTTCCTTAACTTTGGTTTCACTTCTAATTTCAGCTGTAATCTGGTTGAGTGCCGTAATTGCTGATTTGTTTGTCTTTGCTGGCTAGAAACACTTCTTCTGTTCAAGGCTTCATTAAAATCTGCACCTGGAGATACCTGACCAGGGGACTGTGGTGCAGAGCCTTTCCCAGGCTCAAGAACTTGAGAATCCTTTTGTTGCAATACCTGTTTCTCTGACCCATCATCTGAACTGCATCCAGGCCCTACATCTCTAAAACCAAGTCCAGGAAACAGACTATCATCCCCTTTCCCTTCAGGAACATCTTCATGGACAGCATCCCCATTCCCATCAGAGTAATCAACTTGAACATGAACAGCATTGTCATTCCCATCATCATCATCATCATCATCATCATCATCATCATTTAATAACTTATTAATCGCCCTCCATCCGAGAATGCTCTAGGCGATTTACAGCTAAATTACAAAAGATAAAATACATACATACAAAAATTAAAAATCAACAGAGATCGAATGCTCTAGTGAAAAGCCAGGTGTCTTAAGTGCGAGAGTAAAACGCCCTAAGTCACACATGGCTCTCATGTAGGGCGGGAAGAAATCATCCAAAGCAACATAATCTTTAGACACAATCACAGGCTGAACAGGTTGATATACATGGGGAGCTGGAGCTGACAGAGGGAGCTCAACCCGCTCTCTTCGGATTCAAACCTCCTACCTGTCAGTCAGCAGTCCTGCTGGCACAAGGGTTTAACCAATTTAAAAACCACTCAATTAAAGTATAACATTAAAACAACATGTTGTGGCTGAGATGTTCTGTGATGATGAGGATGATGGGATTCAGATTCCTGGCTCTTTTTCTGTGCCTCAGATCTCTGGGCCTGCGACTCCCACAGACAGCGTAGAGTCAGACAGTGCGCAGTCAACATCAACACAGCGGTTCCCAAGAGAAAAGAATTTTAACGAAGGAGATAGCGAACAGGTGGGGAGGCATTTGCCTCCTTCCCACGCTGATACTGAAAGCCTTGATAGCTCATCTTGATCTCTGGGTCAGGAGGAGTTCTCACCTGGCCGGCAGATGAGAGGCCAGCTTGGTGAAAGGTCATTGCAATGATTTCATGTAATGTTTTCATGTTAGAAAGGTATTTAGGCTTCTTGCAAACCAAGGGAAAGTGTCAGTTCAACGTAGCTTATTAGCCTGAAAGCTTCATGGAATAACTTTATTTATTTATTTATTTATTTATTTGGTTTACTTCTACCCCGCCCTTCTCACCCCAAAGGGGTCGCAGGGCGGCTTACAGAAACAAGGCACAGTTCGATGCCCGTATCACACAACAATAATAAGACAAAATAACATAAATTAGCAATCAACCCACAATTTTACATTACATCTATAAATCAATAAAACCAATAAGACCAATAAAAATCCATACAAACCAATACAAACCCATTACTCCTTGTTGCCGGTCCGCGTTCGCTATCTCATAGTTCGATTTCCAATTCCACAATTGTCAGTCCTGTCAGTCCAATTCGTCTAGCTGTCCTTATCTAGTTAGTAGATTGCCTGAAGGCCTGGTCCCACAACCACATCTTTACTTTCCTCCTAAAGGAGAGGAGGGATGTGGATGCCCTAATTTCCCCCGGGAAGTGAGTTCCACAGGTGAGGGGCCACCACTGAGAAGGCCCTGCTCCTCGTCCCCACCAGCCTCACTTGGGATAGCGGTGGGGTCGAGAGCAGCCTCCCCCCCCCCCAGATGATCTCAAATTCCGGGGTGCGATATAGAGGGAGATACGTTCGGGCAGATACACTGGACCGGAACCGTACAGGGTTTTGTAGGTCAAAACCACACCTTGAATTGAGCTCGGAACTGAACCGGCAGCCAGTGGAGCTGACACAACAGGGGGGTGGTGTGCTCCCTGTATGTCGCTCCGGTGAGCAGCCTGGCTGCCGCTCTCTGGACCAGTTGAAGTTTCGGAACCGTCTTCAAGGGCAACCCCACGTAGAGTGCATTGCAGTAGTCTATTCGGGATGTAACAAGAGCGTGGAAAGCAGTACGCTTGGGATTTTTTGAATTGATTCATGAGGCAATTGTTTCATTGCTTGTACCTGGGACTCTGGTTTGAACTTTGCCAATGGGATTGCGTCTCCCTGCATTTAACCTTAATCTTTGGAACTTTGCACTGCTTATTCTTTATTTCGACTTGGATTTTTTTCCTCAATAAACTATAAAACTACAGCTCTTGTGTGGTGGTGTTTGGAAGCAAGGTGAAGCTTACTCTGAGTTGCGGCACAACAATTAAAATCACATAAGCCTAGTGGCGATGACTCCTGCGCATCAGGCTCGGCATAGGAATGGCACCTTATCGTTGATTTGCAGATGTTTTCCAAATCGGCCAGGAGTGGAATGCTCTTTAAGAAAACGACTGTGACCACTGATGAATAGACCTTAAGCTTGACTTCCTTGTTAACCAGTTGGTGTGGTTTTGGTTCAATGTTTACCAAAACAATTAATTCCTAAGTTCGCTGACTCATGGCTTTAAGGAAACCCAGTCTTGCCAAAGTCGTATCCAGTCCCAGTCCCACTTCAAAGGTCAGGAGGAGTTCTCGCCTGGTGGGCAGACGAGAGGCCAGCTCGGCAAAAGGTCACTGCAATGATTTCATGTAATGTTTCCATGTTAGAAAGGTATTTAGGCTTCTTGCAAACCAAGGGAAAGTGTCAGTTCAACGTAGCTTATTAGCCTGAAAGCTTCATGAAATAACCTTAGCCTGGAAAGCAGCACGCTTGGGATTTCTTGCATTGTGATTCATGGGGCAATTGTTTCATTGCTTGTACCTGGGATTCTGGTTTGAACTTTGCCAATAGGATTGTGTCTCCTGCTTTTAACTGAAGATCTTTGGAACTATATTCTGCATTTAACCTTAATCTTTGGAACTTTGCAATGCTTATTCTTTCTTTTGACTTGGATTTTTTCCTCAATAAACTATAAAACTATAGCTCTTGTGTGGTGGTGTTTGGAAGCAAGGTGAAGCTTACTCTGAGTTGCAACACAACAATTAAAAGCCTAGTGGCGATGTCTCCTGTGCATCTGGCTCGGCATAGGAATTGCACCTTATCATTGATTTGCAGATGTTTTCCAAATCGGCCAGGAGTGGAGAGACCACTGATGAATAGACCTTAAGCTTGACTTCCTTGTTAAGTAGTTGGCGTGGTTTTGGTTCAAAGTCAGCTCAGCAGTTTACCAAAACAATTAATTTCTAAGTTCTCTGACTCATGGCTTTAAGGAAACCCAATCTTGCCAAAGTCGTATCCAGTCCCCGTCCCACTTCAAAGGAAAGCGTTTCCAAGGCTGCAGAGTTAAAGGAAACTTGGTCAGGATGTGAGTTTGTGCAACCAAAAGAAGTGCCTTGAAATTTTCCCGAATCTGTGCTTGTGTGGATGATATTCTGACCCTGGAATTTGAATTAAGTCTCCTCTCCGTGCAGTTCACTCCAGTCCCACGTAAAACCTCCTGCCTGCCGATGGCTTCCCTTTCAAGTGCCTTGAAATGACTCAGGGCGAGGAGGTCTTCCAGACTCTCTGGGTGGAGGGTTTGAATAGATTCAGAAGTGCAGTCCTGGCACTGAATTGGGGATCAAAACAGCCACAGCATCCATGAGACTGGTTTCTCAGATCACAGTTACTTTCCTTCAAGGGTCCTTTAATAATGGGACCCCGCTGGCCTGTCTTTGTGATTTTTGGAAGCTGAATTTATGACTATGTCTTGTCGAAGGCCTTTATGGCTGGAATCACTGGGTTGTTGTAGGTTTTTTGGGCTATATGGCCATGTTCTAGAGGCATTCTCTCCTGACGTTTCACCTGCATCTATGGCAAGCATCCTCAGAGGTAGTGAGGTCTGTTGGAAGTAGGAAAAAGGGTTTATATATCTGTGGAATGACCAGGGTGGGACAAAGGACTTTTGTCTGCTGGGGCTAGGTGTGAATGTTTCAGCTGATCACCTTGATTAGCATTCAATGGCTTGGAAGTGCCTGGGGGGAATCTTTTGTTGAGAGTGATTTTATGTGCCTGTTTGTTTCCACTGTTGTTTTGCTGTTGTGATTTGTTTGTGCTGTGGAATGACCAGGGTAGGACAAAGGACTCTTGTCTGCTGGAGTTAGGAGTGAACCTAGCCATCACAAGCCATCCCCTCCCCAATGCCAGAGATATAGCTTAATGGTGTAACATTAGAAAATGTTGACCATTTCCACTACCTTGGCAGCCACCTCTCCACCAAAGTCAACATCGACACTGAAATACAACACCGCCTGAGCTCTGCAAGTGCAGCATTTTCCTAAATGAAGCAGCGAGTGTTTGAGGATCGAGACATCTGTAGGGATACCAATGTGCTTGTCTATAAAGCTGTTCCCCTCCCAACCCTGCTCTATGCCTGTGAGACGTGGACTGTCTACAAACGTCACATGCAACTCCTGGAATGATTCCATCAGCGCTGCCTCCGGAAAATCCTGCAAATCTCTTGGGAAGACAAGCGGACAAACGTCAGCATGCTGGAAGAAGAAGCAAAGACCACCAGCATTGAAGCGATGGTCCTTCAACATCAACTCCGCTGGACCGGCCACGTTGTCCGGATGCCTGAACACTGTCTCCGAAAGCAGTTGCTCTACTCTGAACTTAAGAACGGAAAACGGAACGTTGGTGGGCAGGAAAAGAGATTGAAAGATGGGCTCAAAGCCAACCTTAAAATCTCTGGCATAGACACTGAGAACTGGGAAGCCCTGGCTCTTGACCGCTCCAGCTGGAGGTCAGCTGTGACCAGCAGTGCTGCAGAATTTGAGGAGGCACGAGTGGAGGGTGAAAGAGAGAAACGTGCTAGGAGGAAGGCACGTCAAGCCAACCCCGACTGGGACCGCCTTCCACCTGGAAACCAATGCCTTCACTATGGGAGAAGATGCGGGTCAAGAAGAGGGCTCCACAGCTACCTACGAACCCACAAGGAAAGGCATAATGGAAGACCATCTTACTCATGCAACGAGGGATCGGCTAAGTAAGTAAGTAAGGAGTGAATGTTTCAACGGACCACCTTGATTAGCATATAATGGCCTGACAGTGCCTGGGACAATCTTTTGTTGAGAGGTGATTAGATGTCCTTGTTTGTTTCCTCTCTGCTGTTGTGCTGTTGCAATTTTTGAGTTTTTTAAATACTGGTAGCCAGATTTTGTTCATTTTCATGGCTTCCTCCTTTTTGTTGAAATTGTCCACATGCTTGTGGGTTTCAATGGCTTCTCTGTATAGTCTGACATGGTGGTTGTGAGAGTTGTCCAGCATTTCTGTGTTCTCCAATCAGAGGCGGCCCTAGGTAATTTTCAATGGTAAGCAAACAGTATTTTGCCGCCGCCCGCCCCCCCCAACCAATCACTGATATATATTTTCTGTTCATCATGGGAGTTCTGCCATATTTGGGTCAATTCCATCATTGGTGGAGTTCAGAATGCTCTTTGATTTTTGGTGAACTATACATCCCAGTAACTATACTCGCATATGTTAAGGAGTCAGACCTGCCGGGCAGCCATGCCAGAGAATCTCAGTCTTCGCCGGGTTCACCTTCAGTCTGCTAGCGCGTAGCCAGTTCAACAGAGCTTCCAGACATCGGGTGAAATTGTCTGGAACTGACGTTGCTCCAGGTGCAGAAGGAGTTGGGTATCGTCCGCATATTGGTCGCAGTCCAGGCCGAAACTCCGAGCCAAACTAGCAAGGGGTCTAACATAGACGTTGAAGAGAAGAGGAGAGAGAATTGCACCTTGGGGGACCCCACATAGGAGAGGGATCTATCGGAGACTTGATCCATGTACTCCACGTGTTGACTCCGGTTCCAGAGAAATGAGTTGAACCAATTGAGGGCCTGACCACGAACTCCGGACATGGCAAGACGGTGAATCATTAGATCGTAGTCGACGGTGTACAACGCTGTGGTAAGGTCAAGAAGTACCAATAGCACGGATCCACTGTTGTCAGACTGGCGATGGAGATCATCCGTAACGGCAACCAGGACTGTCTCCGTCCCATGACCCGGGCGGAAACCTGACTGGAAAGGGTCCAGGCCGGCTGTGTCATCCAGGAATTGCTGCAATTGTCCCAGTACAGCCCGCTCTATCACCTTGCCTAAGAATGGCAGATTAGAAACAGGACAGTAATTGGTAAGGGTCATGGGATCCAAGCTAGGTTTCTTTAATAAGGAATTATCCAGGTTATCAAAGCAAATAATCCACATGATCTCCTTTGAACTGGATTTGAACAGCACACTGGGTACAGTGCCTCAAGACCTTGGCCTGCACTTAAACACAATCGGCGCTGACCAGATTACCGTCTGTCAGCTGCAAAAGGCCACCTTACTGGGATCTGCACACATCATTCACCAATACATCACACAGTCTTAGACACTTGGGAACTGTCCGATGTGTGATCCAATACAACAGCCAGCAGAGAGGTCTTGTCTGCTGTGGACTCATCTTGTTGTGTCTCTAATAATAATAATAATAATAATAATAATAATAATAATAATAATTCACTTGATTTATCTTCTGCCCTTTTCAGCCTAATGAGTCTACACTGCCATATAATCCAGATAATCTGGATTTTATATGGCAGTGTAGGGGTCTCACAGTGGGTTTTAGTTTGAAACTCTGAAAGCTGATGCAAACACTTTTTCTCCACGTGATAGCTGGAACTGTATGGGATTTGTCACAGATATAGTCAGCTTGTCACAAAAATGAAAAAAAAACACATGAATAACAAACCTGAACTTTTTTAACAAGGGAGGAGAATGGAGAAAAAAACCTTTACCCATAGGCCTTTTCAAAAGAGCTATGCACAAAGTCTCTGGGAACACGAATTAAACGAGGGTTGCCATTCAAGAGATCCCTGTTTTGTATTTACTCTCAAGCACAGCTCCAGATTCTGAAGCGCCCTATAATATCATGAGACAAGGTCACTTTGAACAGAGCTTGCAATATTTTCTCAGGTGGTGGCCTCCAATGCCTTCCATGTAAACAGCTGATCTAAACCAAACCAGATGTTGCCTTTCCTGACTATTTTGCAAGAAACCAGATCAAACTGACCCAGTGATTGTAAGAGAACCCCCTCCCCTCGGCTGTAGGGTGTGCCCGGAGAAAAGTGCAAGAGCCCCTCGTTTCTGTCTTAGTCTCATTCCTCACCCGCTCGTCCCCTTCTCCTCCAAAGACCCAGGGCGCTTCCAGACTGTGCTAAATCACAGGTTTTAATCAGGGGCAAATAATCCCGGGACTTCAGGACTTCCTGTGTAAAATGTATAATATCACAAAGGACGACCACCTTACCTGCCTCATAGGAAACCTGCTACAAAACAGGAGCTTCTTTGTTGAGTTCCAGGGCCAGAGAAGCAGATGGCGGAAACAGAAGAATGGCCTGCCTCCGGGGAGTGTGCTCTCTCCATCCATGTTCAACATCTACACAAATGACCAGCCACTGCCAGAAGGGACAGAGAGCTTCATCTATGCTGATGATCGTGCCATCACCGCTCAAGGAAATCAGCTACAGAACAGGAGCTTCTTTGTTGAGTTCCAGGGCCAGAGAAGCAGATGGCGGAAACAGAAGAACGGCCTGCCTCCGGGGAGCGTGCTTGCTCCATCCATGTTCAACATCTACACAAATGACCAGCCACTGCCAGAAGGGACAGAGAGCTTCATCTATGCTGATGATCGTGCCATGACCGCTCAAGCAGGGAGGAAAGGAGAGGAAGGAAGGAAGGAAGGAAGGAAGGAAGGAAGGAAGGAAGGAGAGAAAGAGGGAGGAAAAGAAAGGAGAGAAGAAAGCATGGAAGCAAAGACTGAAGGAAGGAGAGAGGTAGAGAAGGAAGAAAGGAGAAAAAGAGGGATGAAAAGAAAAAGGGGGGAAGGAAAGAAAGAGGTAGAGAAGGAAGGAAGAGAAAGTAGGAAAAAAGGAAAGGAAGGAAAGAGGTAGAGAAGGAAGAAAGGAGAGAAAGGGAGGGAAGGAAAGAATGAAAGATGGAAGCAAAAAGGATGGAAGCAAAAAGGGAAGGAAGGAAGGAAGGAAGGAAGGAAGGAAGGAAGGAAGGAAGGAAGGAAGGAAGGAAGGTAGAAAGGAGGTAGAGAAGGAAGAAAGGGGAAAAAGAGGGATGAAAAGAAAAAGGGGGGAAGGAAAGAAAGAGGTAGAGAAGGAAGGAAGAGAAAGTAGGAAAAGGGAAAGGAAGGAAAGAGGTAGAGAAGGAAGAAAGGAGAGAAAGGGAGGGAAGGAAAGAATGAAAGATGGAAGCAAAAAGGATGGAAGCAAAAAGTGAAGGAAGGAAGGAAGGTAGAAAGGAGGTAGAGAAGGAAGAAAGGGGGAAAAGAGGGATGAAAAGAAAAAGGGGAAAGGAAAGAGGTAGAGAAGGAAGGAAGAGAAAGTAAGAAAAAAGGAAAGGAAGGAAAGACAGAAGTATGGATGGAAGCAAAAAGCAAAGGAAGGAAAGAAGGAAGGAGGTAGAGAAGGAAGGAAGGAGAGAAAGGGAGGAAAGGAAAGAATGAAAGATGGAAGCAAAAAGGATGGGAGCAAAAAGTGAAGGAAGGAAAGAAGGAAGGAGGTAGAGAAGGAAGAAAGGGGAAAAAGAGGGATGAAAAGAAAAAGGGGGGAAGGAAAGAAAGAGGTAGAGAAGGAAGGAAGAGAAAGTAGGAAAAAGGAAAGGAAGGAAAGAGGTAGAGAAGGAAGAAAGGAGAGAAAGGGAGGGAAGGAAAGAATGAAAGATGGAAGCAAAAAGGATGGAAGCAAAAAGTGAAGAAAGGAAGGAAGGTAGGAAGGAGGTAGAGAAGGAAGAAAGGGGAAAAAGAGGTATGAAAAGAAAAAGGGGAAAGGAAAGAGGTAGAGAAGGAAGGAAGGAGAGAAAGGGAGGAAAGGAAAGAAGGAAAGACAGAAGTATGGATGGAAGCAAAAAGCGAAGGAAGGAAAGAAGAAAGGAGGTAGAGAAGGAAGGAAGGAGAGAAAGGGAGGAAAGGAAAGAAGGAAAGACAGAAGTATGGATGGAAGCAAAAAGCGAAGGAAGGAAAGAAGGAAGGAGGTAGAGAAAGAAGGAAGGAGAGAAAGGGAGGAAAGGAAAGAAGGAAAGATGGAAGCAAAAAGGATGGAAGCAAAAAGTGAAGGAAGGAAGGAAAGAAGGAAGGAGGTAGAGAAGGAAGAAAGGGGAAAAAGAGGGATGAAAAGAAAAAGGGGAAAGGAAAGAGGTAGAGAAGGAAGGAAGGAAAGAAGGAAAGAAAAAAGGAAGGAAGGAAGGAAGGAAGGAAGGGAGGGAGGGAGGGAGGGAGGGAGGGAAGAGGTAGAGAAGGAAGGAAGGAGAGAAGGAAAGAAAAAAAGGCAAGCAAGGAAGGAAGGAAGAAAGGAAGGAAGGGAAGAGGGTGCCAAGGAAGGAGGGAAAGGAGAGAAAGAGGGAGGGAAGGTTGGCCACAGCAACGCGTGGCGGGTACAGCTAGTATCAGATACTTACATGACGACTCATAACAGGAGCAAAATTACGGTTATGAAGTAACAACAAAAATAATATGGTTGGGGGTCACCACAACATGAGGAACGGTATGAAGGGGTCGCAGCATTAGGAAGGTTGAGAACCACCGCTCTAGATAACCCAATTTCGGCAGGTGTTCCCGCAGTGAAACATTCAAACTGTAAAAGGAGAAAACGCACCTTGAAATATGTGTTGGATATACTGCAAGCCACAGATCACGGCCGTTCCCCAGTCAAGAAATCTGTGTGTCCTTTCTCTTTTGTTTGACACAACCCATGTCCATGTAACACAAGTGTGACTGATGCCAAGTAAAACTGTAAAGAGGCTGCAAAGCGGCCCCGGAGAAAAATTAAACGTGAAATGTTGGAAGACCAAGAACACCCTGTGTTTTTCAAGCCAGTGCCTGATGCTGCGCATAAATATTGTTGACCGGTTGACACCCTCGACCAACTGGCTTCCACTCTGGAAGAATAACTGCGGGTGGGAATTGTTTTTGCGCATGAGGTTACTAGGATAAACACGATGTTGGAGTAAGCCAGCCCAGGCTTTGCTCTTTACGTAGCGGGTGGGAGAGGGAAGCAGGCCATCTGGGCTGAGCATGAGTCAAGCACAAACTTTCCCTAGAAGTCCATTAGATCTGTCATTCGGTGACACATTGATGTCTTTGGTTGCACTCCTACATCAGCGTATTGGAAACTGTTGGGTGTTTCTGGCCCTCTTCTACAATCCTTGTCCTGGTTGTAAAATAATCCTCCCATCAAACATAAGCTGCTTACTGATAATAGGTCCTGTAGGCAAATTTGTTTCAGGCACAGCTTTAATAATAATAGTAATAATAATAATAATAATAATGGGTTGTTGTGGTTTTTTCGAGCTATATGGCCATGTTCTAGAGGCATTCTCTCCTGACGTTTTGCCTGCATCTATGGCAAGCATCCTCAGAGGTAGTGAGGTCTGTTCAAACTAGGAAAAAGGGTTTATATATATCTGTGGAATAATGCCCAGGGTGGGACAAAGGACTCTTGTCTGCTGGAGCTAGGTGGGAATGTTTCAACTGACCACCTTGATTAGCATATAATGGCCTGACAGTGCCTAGAGCAAACTTTTGTTAAGAGGTGATTAGAGGTCCTTGTTTGTTTCCTCAATGTTGTTGTGCTGTTGTCATTTTAGAGGTTTTGTAATACTGGTAGCCAGATTTTGTTCAACAGCACAACAACAGAGAGGCATTTGATTGCCTGGCAGTGCCTGGAGCAATCTTTTGTTGAGAGGTGATTAGATGTCCTTGTTTGTTTCCTCTCTGTTGTTGTGCTGTTGTAATTTTAGAGTTTTTTAATACTGGTAGCCAGATTTTGTTCAACAGCACAACAACAGAGAGGCATTTGATTCCCTGGCAGTGCCTGGAGCAATCTTTTGTTGAGAG
The DNA here is from genome assembly GCF_037176765.1 of Anolis sagrei. NCBI lineage: Eukaryota > Metazoa > Chordata > Lepidosauria > Squamata > Anolidae > Anolis > Anolis sagrei. Next base: position 36,366,084 of record NC_090030.1, on the reverse strand, counting down.
GTGATTAGATGTCCTTGTTTGTTTCCTCTCTGCTGTTGTGCTGTTGTCATTTTAGAGTTTTTTAATACTGGTAGCCAGATTTTGTTCAACAGCACAACAACAGAGAGGCATTTGATTCCCTGGCAGTGCCTGGAGCAATCTTTTGTTGAGAGGTGATTAGATGTCCTTGTTTGTTTCCTCTCTGCTGTTGTGCTGTTGTCATTTTAGAGTTTTTTAATACTGGTAGCCAGATTTTGTTCAACAGCACAACAACAGAGAGGCATTTGATTGCCTGGCAGTGCCTGGAGCAATCTTTTGTTGAGAGGTGATTAGATGTCCTTGTTTGTTTCCTCTCTGTTGTTGTGCTGTTGTAATTTTAGAGTTTTTTAATACTGGTAGCCAGATTTTGTTCAACAGCACAACAACAGAGAGGCATTTGATTCCCTGGCAGTGCCTGGAGCAATCTTTTGTTGAGAGGTGATTAGATGTCCTTGTTTGTTTCCTCTCTGTTGTTGTGCTGTTGTAATTTTAGAGTTTTTTAATACTGGTAGCCAGATTTTGTTCAACAGCACAACAACAGAGAGGCATTTGATTCCCTGGCAGTGCCTGGAGCAATCTTTTGTTGAGAGGTGATTAGATGTCCTTGTTTGTTTCCTCTCTGCTGTTGTGCTGTTGTCATTTTAGAGTTTTTTAATACTGGTAGCCAGATTTTGTTCAACAGCACAACAACAGAGAGGCATTTGATTGCCTGGCAGTGCCTGGAGCAATCTTTTGTTGAGAGGTGATTAGATGTCCTTGTTTGTTTCCTCTCTGTTGTTGTGCTGTTGTAATTTTAGAGTTTTTTAATACTGGTAGCCAGATTTTGTTCAACAGCACAACAACAGAGAGGCATTTGATTGCCTGGCAGTGCCTGGAGCAATCTTTTGTTGAGAGGTGATTAGATGTCCTTGTTTGTTTCCTCTCTGTTGTTGTGCTGTTGTAATTTTAGAGTTTTTTTTAATACTGGTAGCCAGATTTTGTTCAATAGCACAACAACAGAGAGGCATTTGATTCCCTGGCAGTGCCTGGAGCAATCTTTTGTTGAGAGGTGATTAGATGTCCTTGTTTGTTTCCTCTCTGTTGTTGTGCTGTTGTAATATTAGAGTTTTTTAATACTGGTAGCCAGATTTTGTTCAACAACACAACAACAGAGAGGCATTTGATAGCCTGGCAGTGCCTGGAGCAATCTTTTGTTGAGAGGTGATTAGAGGTCCTTGTTTGTTTCCTCTCTGTTGTTGTGCTGTTGTAATATTAGAGTTTTTAAATACTGGTAGCCAGATTTTGTTCAACAGCACAACAACAGAGAGGCATTTGATGCCCTGGCAGTGCCTGGAGCAATCTTTTGTTGAGAGGTGATTAGATGTCCTTGTTTGTTTCCTCTCTGTTGTTGTGCTGTTGTAATTTTAGAGTTTTTTTTTTAATACTGGTAGCCAGATTTTGTTCATTTTCATGGTTTCTCCTTTCTGTCTACAGGCCAATAGATACTTCACATCAGACATCAGAAGAGGGGTCCCATAATGGTTGCTTGCCAATGGAACAAGTCATCTCCAATTGGTCCTGCTGAACAGTGTTCAGGTGAGTCACTTAGCTCCTTCTGTATCCGCTTGAGTGCCATGGGGAGCCCGGGGATGCATCCCGCTGAGGGGAAGCTGTGAAGGGGGAGCCCAGGAGGAAGAGGCGTCAGTGTCGGGGCCGTGCTGTGGAGGCCGGGGCCGAGGCGCCTCTCCGTTCCCAGTCGAAGGGTGTTTTGTTTCCTTTCTGGAGAAAGAAAAGTACAACTTTATTTCCAGCTGGGACCCTGGAGTGGAGCTGTGTCCAAAAGCAACCAGAGTGAGATAAAGGCGTTGACCTTGCCTTTTATAGCTCTCCAAATGCAGGCAAACAAAGAAACATGCTTCTCCATACATTGACATCATCATTTCGTCACCTTAGCAAATCGGCAGCAAATCGGTAGCAAATCGGCAGCCAATGGAGCTGGTACAGCAGAGGAGTTGTATGCTCCCTGCGCCCCGCTCCTGTTAGTAACGGTCGGCAGCCATGTTACTAACAGGAGCAGGGCGCAGGGAGCATACAACTCCTCTGCTGCACCAGCTCCACTGGCTGCCGATTTGCTACCGGGCCCAATTCAAAGTGCTGGCATTGGCCTTTAAAGCCCTAAACGGTTCTGGCCCAACTTATCTATCCGAACGTATCTCGGCCTATCAGCCCACCAGGACCCTAAGATCTTCTGGGGAGGCCCTGCTCTCTATCCCGCCTGCTTCACAGGTGCGGCTGGCGGGGACGAGAGACAGGGCCTTTTCTGTGATGGCCCCTCAGCTTTGGAACGCCCTCCCCATAGAGGTAAGATCAGCCCCCTCGCTGATGGTGTTTCGAAAAAGACTGAAGACATGGATGTTCGAACAAGCATTCGGTTAACTCGGTGCAATGAATCTGATGATCAAAGACTGGTAATCACAGACGATGAAATTGGACTGCGTTTTTAGTTAAGAGATGCATTGGTTCGATATTGGTGGCCCAATATTGTATATTATGTATGTGTTTTTATGCTTTTTATATTGAATATTGTTGACTATTGTAGTGTTGTAAACCGCGTTGAGTCGCCAATGTAGGCTGAGAAACAGCGGTATACAAGCGCAGTAATAAATAAATAATAAATAAAATAAATAGAAATATCAAATTCCATCTTCCAACATGCAAAAGGCATATCTCTATAGGCCTGGGTAACAACAGAAAAATTTGTTTCTAAACTCGTTTCGTTTTTAGGGGTCCATCGCGTTTCGTTTTTTTAAAGAATTCCGAAATTTTCCTTTAAAATTTTTTGAAATTTACGAAATTTTGTATAATTACGAATCGATTCGTTAATGGTGGACGCAATTGCTCAATATGCTAAAAAAAACCTCCAAATGGGACAGGGGGAACTTCTGAAGCTTCCCTCTCCCTCTGTTGTTGACTGTTGGTGTGATAAAACAAACAACAACTATAAAACTCTTTTTCCTTTCACTTTTTTATTTCCTTCTCTCCTTCCTTGCTTCTCTATCTTTCTTTATTTCCTTCTTTCCCTCCCTCTTTCTCTCCTCACTTCCCGCTTTCCTTCCTTTCCTCTTTTTCTTTGCCGATCTCTCATCTTTCTTCCATCTCTACCTGTTTCTTTCCTCCCTTTCTTTGCTCTTTGGTTACATCCTTCCTTCCTTCCCTCCCTATCTTTCGTTCCTTCTCTCCTTCCTTGCTTCTCTATCTTTCTTTCCTTCTTTCCCTCCCTCCTTCTCTCCTTCCTTCCCTCTTTCTCCTTTCACTTTTTTATTTCCTTCTCTCCTTCCTTGCTTCTCTATCTTTCTTTATTTCCTTCTTTCCCTCCCCCCTTCTCTCCTCCCTTCCCTCTTTCCTTCCTTTCCTCTTTTTCTTTCCCGATCTCTCATCTTTCTTCCATCTCTACCTGTTTCTTTCCTCCCTTTCTTTGCTCTTTGGTTACATCCTTCCTTCCTTCCCTCCCTATCTTTCGTTCCTTCTCTCCTTCCTTGCTTCTCTATCTTTCTTTCCTTCTTTCCCTCCCTCCTTCTCTCCTTCCTTCCCTCTTTCTCCTTTCACTTTTTTATTTCCTTCTCTCCTTCCTTGCTTCTCTATCTTTCTTTATTTCCTTCTTTCCCTCCCCCCTTCTCTCCTCCCTTCCCTCTTTCCTTCCTTTCCTCTTTTTCTTTCCCGATCTCTCATCTTTCTTCCATCTCTACCTGTTTCTTTCCTCCCTTTCTTTGCTCTTTGGTTACATCCTTCCTTCCTTCCCTCCCTTTCTTTCGTTCCTTCTCTCCTTCCTTGCTTCTCTATCTTTCTTTCCTTCTTTCCCTCCCTCCTTCTCTCCTTCCTTCCCTCTTTCTCCTTTCACTTTTTTATTTCCTTCTCTCCTTCCTTGCTTCTCTATCTTTCTTTATTTCCTTCTTTCCCTCCCCCCTTCTCTCCTCCCTTCCCTCTTTCCTTCCTTTCCTCTTTTTCTTTCCCGATCTCTCATCTTTCTTCCATCTCTACCTGTTTCTTTCCTCCCTTTCTTTGCTCTTTGGTTACATCCTTCCTTCCTTCCCTCCCTATCTTTCGTTCCTTCTCTCCTTCCTTGCTTCTCTATCTTTCTTTCCTTCTTTCCCTCCCTCCTTCTCTCCTTCCTTCCCTCTTTCTCCTTTCACTTTTTTATTTCCTTCTCTCCTTCCTTGCTTCTCTATCTTTCTTTATTTCCTTCTTTCCCTCCCCCCTTCTCTCCTCCCTTCCCTCTTTCCTTCCTTTCCTCTTTTTCTTTCCCGATCTCTCATCTTTCTTCCATCTCTACCTGTTTCTTTCCTCCCTTTCTTTGCTCTTTGGTTACATCCCTCCTTCCTTCCCTCCCTATCTTTCGTTCCTTCTCTCCTTCCTTCCCTCTCTTTTTCCTTTCACTTTTTTATTTCCTTCTCTCCTTCCTTGCTTCTCTATCTTTCTTTCCTTCTTTCCCTCCCTCCTTCTCTCTTCCCTTTCCTCTTTTTCCTTTCACTTTTTTATTTCCTTCTCTCCTTCCTTACTTCTCTATCTTTCTTTCCTTCTTTCCCTCCCTCCTTCTCTCCTTCCTTCCCCCTTTCCCTCCTTCTCTCGTTACTTCTTGACTGTCCCTTCCATTTAATATTGTATTTATATCTTACGTAGAAAGAAGGAAAGGAAGAAGGAAGGAAGGAGGGCCAGGTTTTAAGAAGGAGCCTCCACCACACTCAGGGGCAGAGAGTTCCACTGCTGAACGGCTCTCACAGTCAGGAAGTTCTTCCTCCTGTTCAGATGGAATCTCCTCTCTTGTAGTTTGAAGCCATTGTCCCATTGCGTCCTAGTCTCCAGGGAAGCAGAAAACAAGCGTGCTCCCTCCTCCTCCCTGTGGCTTCCTCTCACATATTTATACATGGCTATCATATCCCCTCTCTGCCTTCTCTTCTTCAGGCTAAACATGCCCAGCTCCTTAACCCGCTCCTCATAGGGCTTGTTCTCCAGATCCTTGATCATTTGAGTCGCCCTCCTCTGGACACATTCCAGCTTGTCAATATTTCTCTTGAATTGTGGTGCCCAGAATTGGACACAATATTCCATGGAAAGTGGTCTAACCAAAGCGGAAGAGAGCATGGGGAGCATGACTTCCTTAGATCTAGACACTAGGCTCCTCTTGATGCAGGCCAAAATCCCATTGGCTTTTTCTGCCGCCACATCCCATTCCTGGCTCATGTTCCCCTTCCTCCCCACGAGGACTCCAAGATCTTTTCCACACGTCCTGCTCTCAAGCCAGGCACTGTCCCCCATTCTGTCTCTTTGCATTTCGTTTTTTCTGCCTAAGTTTGCAAACTTTGTGTTGTTTTTTTTTAATACAATACAATTGTTTGGTTTGCTCCTGACACGATAAATAAATAACTTGAACCATAGTACGCAGCACCTTGGACAGAAGAGTCCTGGGCGAGTCAGCCACCCTTGACACGAACTGGAAGTTCATCATTTCGTGGATTCACCACACTTGGCTCTTGCGCCTGGGTGTCGTCTACATGCTTGGCTAATTATCCCCAATCCGCTTGGAGGCACATGTGTGCATGTCAATCATTGGACTGTCAACGCGTGTCCTCCAGGGGAGGAGCGGAAGGAGGGGAGCTGTGGAGAATACAGAAACATGTGAGGCTTGGTGCGCTAACATTTCCATACGGATCATACCAGTCAGCGACTTGACAAGTCCGTCTTCATCCTAAATAAACATAACCTTTTGCATGCCTTTTGCGAGTGACAGGAAAGCGGAGCCGTTCCCTTCGGGGCCTTGCCTTCCTTGGAGCCGTGCCAGAAGCCGCGTTGCATTTCGGAGCGGGAAACGTAACACGGTGGAGCGTTCCTTCCGGAAACAACTCAGAGTTTCGACTTGGCTTGTTGGTTGCAAAATTTGAGGAAGAGAACTTTTGCCTTTATACATATCTTCCAAATTTGCAGAAACGCTCGGGATAGTTTCAGTATCAATTAATTTTGTCCCCTCTTCCTTTTCCCTTCCATTTTCCCCAGCATTATTGTCTTGTCTAAGCTTTCCTGTCTTCTCATGATGTGTCGGCCGTAGCCACCCCCAGCTCCTTCAAGGTCAAGTTAGTAACTTCAAGGATACCATCCATCCATCTTGCCCTTGGTCGGCCCCTCTTCCTTTTCCCTTCCATTTTCCCCACCATCATTGTTTTCCTGTCTTCTCATGATGTGTCGGCCGTGGCCACCCCCAGCTCCTTCAATGTCAAGCTAGTCACTTCAAGGATACCATCCATCCATCTTGCCCTTGGTCAGCCCCTCTTCCTTTTCCCTTCCATTTTCCCCACCATCATTGTCTTCTCTAAGTTTTCCTGTCTTCTCATGATGTGTCGGCCGTGGCCACCCCCAGCTCCTTCAATGTCAAGCTAGTCACTTCAAGGATACCATCCATCCATCTTGCCCTTGGTCGGCCCCTCTTCCTTTTCCCTTCCATTTTCCCCACCATCATTGTCTTGTCTAAGCTTTCCTGTCTTCTCATGATGTGTCGGCCGTGGCCACCCCCAGCTCCTTCAATGTCAAGCTAGTCACTTCAAGGATACCATCCATCCTTCTTGCCCTTGGTCGGCCCCTCTTCCTTTTCCCTTCCATTTTCCCCACCATCATTGTCTTCTCTAAGTTTTCCTGTCTTCTCATGATGTGTCGGCCGTGGCCACCCCCAGCTCCTTCAATGTCAAGCTAGTCACTTCAAGGATACCATCCATCCATCTTGCCCTTGGTCAGCCCCTCTTCCTTTTCCCTTCCATTTCCCCCAGCATTATTGTCTTCTCTAAGTTTTCCTGTCTTCTAATGATGTGTCTGCCGTGGCCACCCCTAGCTCTTTCAAAGTCAAGCCAGTTCCATCAAGGACTGCCCTTGGTCGGCCCCTCTTCCTTTTTCCTTCCTTTTCCCCCAGCATTATTGTCTTGTCTAAGCTTTCCTGTCTTCTCATGATGTGTCGGCAGTGGCCACCCCCAGCTCCTTCAACGTCAAGCCAGTCCCATCAAGGACTGCCCTTGGTGGGCCCCTCTTCCTTTTCCCTTCCATTTTCCTCAGCATTATTGTCTTGTCTAAGCTTTCCTGTCTTCTCATGATGTGTCGGCCGTGGCCACCCCCAGCTCCTTCAATGTCAAGCTAGTCACTTCAAGGATACCATCCATCCATCTTGCCCTTGGTCGGCCCCTCTTCCTTTTCCCTTCCATTTTCCCCACCATCATTGTCTTCTCTAAGTTTTCCTGTCTTCTCATGATGTGTCGGCCGTGGCCACCCCCAACTCCTTCAAGGTCAAGCTAGTTACTTCAAGGATACCATCCATCCACCTTGCCTTTGGTCAGCCCCTCTTCTTTTTCCCTTCCATTTCCCCCAGCATTATTGTCTTCTCTAAGCTTTCCTGTCTTCTCATGATGTGTCTGCCGTGGCCACCCCCAGCTCCTTCAAAGTCAAGCCAGTTCCATCAAGGACTGCCCTTGGTCGGCCCCTCTTCCTTTTTCCTTCCTTTTCCCCCAGCATTATTGTCTTGTCTAAGCTTTCCTGTCTTCTCATGATGTGTCGGCAGTGGCCACCCCCAGCTCCTTGAAGATCAAGCCAGTCCCATCAGGGACTGCCCTCTTCCTTTTTCCTTCCATTTTCCCCAGCATCATTGTCTTCCCTAAGCTTTCCTGTCTTCTCATGATGTGTCGGCCATAGCCACCCCCAGCTCCTTCAAGGTCAAGCCAGTCCCATCAAGGACTGCCCTTGGTTGGCCGCTCTTCCTTTTCCCTTCCATTTTCCCCAGCATTATTGTCTTGTGTAAGCTTTCCTATCTTCTCATGATGTGTCAGCCGTGGCCACCCCCAGCTCCTTCAAGGTCAAGCCAGTCCCATCAAGGACTACCCTTGGTCGGCCCCTCTTCCTTTTCCCTTCCATTTTCCCCAGCATTATTATCTTCTTTAAGCTTTCCTCTCTTCTCATGATGTGTCGGCCATGGCCACCCCCAGCTCCTTCAAGGTCAACCTAGTCACTTGAAGAATACCATGCCACCCTGCCATTCTACCAGGTGAGTGTCACCATCAAAGCACAGTTTGCCCTTTCATTTGAAAGTGCAACAAATCAGCTGGGCTTTTCTGCAGATTCCAGGCCATCAATTATGCATCCCCCCCATGAAGAACCTCGGGCTCACTGAGCAGAAAATCTGGATTACGTAACCAGAATGCATTACGGAAATTTTAAGAAATTACGCACATTAAGCTGACATGCATGCAGTAGTTGCATGAGGATTGGAGGAGTTCTGTGTGCAGGCCTGCGGTCCTAGTAGGCCGTTTGTGGACAGGAGTGGGGAGAAGGGACTTGGCACAAGAAGGAACGGGCACTCGCTGCCAGTGGGTCAGCGCTCAAGAGCCACTCGGCTCCGGACGACTCCGCATCCAGTCCGGAAAGAGAGCAGGCATCTCTGCGATCCCAGGAAATTCAGGAGAAGTCCCAAATCAAAGAGAAACTTCTAACTCCAGAGAACTTTATCTGTGGCATTGGAACATGGAATCATAGAATCCTAGAGTTGGAAGAGACCTCCTGGGTCATCCAGTCCAACCCCATTCTGCCAAGAAGCAGGAATATTGCATTCAAAGCACCCTCGATAGATGGCCACTCAGTCTCTTGTTTACAAGCCTCCAAAGAAGGAGCCTCCACCACACTGCAGAGCAGAGAGTTCCACTGCTGAACGGCTGTCACAGGAAGTCAGATGGAATCTCCTTTCTTGTAGTTTGAAGCCATTCCTCCATTGCGTCCTGGTCTCCAGGGCAGCATAGAAGAAGCTTGCTCCCTCCTCCTCCCTAGGACTTCCCCTCACATATTTATCCATGGCCCTCCTCATGTCTCCTCTCAGCCTTCTCTTCTTCAGGCTAAACATGCCCGGCTCCTTAAGCTTGTATTACTGATATTGAGATTGTTAATGTTGTTGATGACATATTTATCCATATTTATCCATGGCCCTCCTCATGTCTCTACTCATCCTTCTCTTCTTCAGGCTAAACATGCCCAGCTCCTTAAGCCGCTCCTCATAGGGCTTGTTCTCCAGACCCTTGATCTGCTCCCTCCTCCCTGTGGCTTCCTCTCACATACTTATACATGGCTATCATTTCTCATCTCAGCCTTCTCTTCTTCAGGCTAAACATGCCCGGCTCCTTAAGCTTGTATTACTGATATTGAGATTGTTGATGTTGTTGATGACAATGTTTTTGATATTACTAGTTTGTGGTTAGATTATGTCTTGTAATTTGCACCTATCCTCTCCATGTTGTACACCGCTGTGAGTTGCCCCTGGGCTGAGAACAGCGGTCTATAAGCACAGTAAATAAATAAATAAATAAATAAGCCGCTCCTCATAGGGCTTGTTCTCCAGACCCTTGATCTGCTCCCTCCTCCCTAGGACTTCCCCTCACATATTTATACATGGCCCTCCTCATGTCTCCTCTCAGCCTTCTCTTCTTCAAGCTAAACATGCCCAGCTCCTTAAGCCGCTCCTCATAGGGCTTGTTCTCCAGACCCCTGATCATTTTAGTCGCCCTCCTCTGGACACATTCCAGCTTGTCAATATCTCTCTTCAATTGTGGTGCCCAGAATTAGATACAATATTCCAGGTGTGGATTCTATGATTCTATGAGTCCAGGGAGAGGTGGATGAGCTCCCTCTGTCAGCTCCATCTCCTCATGCGGGGATATGAGAGAATGCTCCCACAAGGATGATAAAAACATCAATTTATCCGGGTGTCCCCTGGGCAACAACCTTGCAGACAGCCAATTCTCTCACACCAGAAGCGACTTGCAGTTTCTCAAGTCGCTCCTGACACGACAAAACAAAAATACTACTGAGTCACCCACTTAAGAAACGGCACACTGACATTTCCCCGCTTGTCTTCCCAAGAGATTTGCAGGATTTTTCAGAGGCAGCACTGATGGAATCGTTCCAGGAGTTGCATGTGAAGTCTGTAGATAGTCCACGTCTCGCAGGCATAATAATAATAATAATAATAATAATAATAATAATAATAATAATAATGAAAAACTTTATGTATACCCCACTACCATCTCTCCGAGGGACTCGGGGCGGCTTACATGAGGCCAAGGCCACAGCACATCAATAAACAAAGGCAATAACAAATAATCAATACAAACAGATTGTTAAGTTTGCACCAGATTTACAATCTCGCAGTTTCCCTGGCCTCCCTGGCAACAAGCAGCGATGTGGAAGGGCGAGGTGGGCGTGGTTACGCCCAGCACTTCTTGATGGCCACTGGGGGTGTGGCCTTCAGGTAGAAATGGCCGTAGCCACGCCCACCTCACCCTTCCACATTGCCAGGGAGGCCAGGGAAACTGCGAGATAAAGTTTGCACCAGACATACGAAAATAATTCCGAAAAATGGGTCAATTGTTTCAATTCTTAACTACTCCTCACACTATTCCAGCATGGCTCGAAATTTATATACAGGGTTAGTCAAAATGAATAGGCCAATAAGAAAATTAATTGTACCCGAATGTATGTTTACTGTAACCAAACCACAGCTACGTAGCGACAGATAAACTATCAAAGTTTTTTTTGAGCAACACACATGTACGTTAATGCCGCTAGGCATCGCTAGGAGTCGCTGTTTTCAAAATGGCGGAATCAGGCAAAGAGAAGGCGTTTTGTGTGATGACATTTGCTAAAACAATGTCAGTAATTACGGTCCAGCGAGAATTTCGAGCCAAGTATGGCAAGGAACCACCTCATCGACATTCCATTGCGAGGTGGGTAAAGCAATTTGAGGAGACGGGCTGCTTATGCAAGGGTAAAACCACAGGACGACTGCGTGTCTCCGAAGACACAGTGGAATCCATTCGTGCATCCTTTCAATGAAGTCCCCAGAAGTCGACAAATCGTGTTGCCATGGAATTGAACGTTCCGCAAAAAACTGTGTGGCGCATGTTACGCAGACGTTTGCCGTGTCACACGGGGCGCCCATATCGAACATCTCTGAAGGTGAGACAAAACTTTGATAATTTATCTGTCGATACGTAGCTGTAGTTTGGTTACAATAAACATACATTCGTCTAAAATTAATTTTCTTATTGGCCTATTCATTTTGACTAACCCTGTATATAAATTTGTTAGAGGCATCCAACGGAGCCCCAAAACTCAAAAACCCTCCAACGAAACTTAACCAAAATTCCCATGCCCATAACACAACCCACAAGGCACACACATATCTACTGAAAATGAAAAACAACACAACAACACACTCACAAAACAGCAAAACAACTCAGCATGTGCATTGGCGCGCGCACATGGCCTTCCGGTCAACGTTCCCTCTGCGGAAGCCAGGCCCACTCCAAGCCCCGCCGTGCCACTTCCCGCACACACACACACCCTGTCGCACACACACACACACAACCCGATGCTCCTTCACTCCCCCCCCCCCACCACACACACACACTCCCCACCGGTAAGACACGCCCCCTTCCTTTGCCTCCCACCCCTTCCCTCCCTGTGTCAGTCCTTCCCTCCTCCCACTCCCCGCCGGTAAGACACGCTCCCTCCCTTTGCCGCGGTGGGCCCAATCACACTCACGCCGGTAAGACACGCCCCCTTCCTTCCCCCCCTCCCCTTCCCTCCCTGACTCAGGAAAGAGGTAAAGAAGGAAGGAGAAAAGGAAATAAAAAATGAAAGAAGGAAGGAAACATGGAGGGAAGAAAGGAGGCAAAGGAAGAAAGGGGGAGGGAATGAGGGAAAGAGAGAAGGATGAAACCAAGGAGCGAAAGAAGGAAAGAAAGAAAGAAAGAAAGAGGTAGAGAAGGGAGAAAGGAGAGAAAGGGGGAGGAAAACAGGGAAGGAATAGGTAGGTACCTCTCTTTCATAATACTCCAGATATCTACCTCTACTTTGAAAAGATTTCCTATAGGCCACAGCAACGCGTGGCAGGGTACAGCTAGTTGTTTCTAAAATAATTTAAATACGAATTCATTCCGATTTTGGAAACTTCCGAACCAGATCAACCAAGCCTAATAAATAAATGTATTCCGAATGGAAATGGCAAAAATTCAATCAGCAGAGAGAAATCTTAGCAGCAAACGTTCTGTATTGACGCCCGAGACTCGGGTAGACAAAACCTGCGGGTCGGGTTGCCCAAACAGACACAATTCTTGCTTTTCATGCCACGAGGAGCCCGGCTGGGCCGACAAAGGCTCCACTGTGGCTTGGAAAGAAGATTTCCAAGGTCTGGCTGAGAACAAAGGAGTGTTCATGGAGGCCCCCAGTGATTTAGCGTCGATCCCCACAATGGCAGGAATTCGCCGTAAAGGACGTGGCGGAGACAGGAGCAAATCAATACGCAAAAGCTCTTAAAAACAACCGCTCAATTCAATTAGCAAACTTTATGAAAAGTCAGAAACACCTTTGCTCCAAGTACGCAATTCGTCATCATTTTACAAGTGGGGAGCCGAGCCAATATGCAAATGGCGGATGAAGTCAAATTGCTGGGAAATAGATTTTTAAGAGGAAGGTTGCCATTAAATCCTCCTCTCTCGCACAACTTACTTGAGCCCTTTCTACCCTTTCTGTTGCTTCGGTGATGTAAAGGAATCAATTCCAAGCAGATTTGGAGAGAATAGTGTGTCCAAGGCACTCTCAGAACTTTCCTTCAACACCACAGTTCAAAAGCATAGAATCATAGAATCAAAGAGTGGGAAGAGACCTCCTGGGCCATCATCCAGTCCAACCCCATTCTGCCAAGAAGCAGGAATATTGCATTCAAATCACCCCTGACAGATGGCCATCCAGCCTCTGCTTAAAAGCTTCCAAAGAAGGAGCCTCCACCACACTCCCTCCGGGGCAGAGAGTTCCACTGCTGAACGGCTCTCACAGTCAGGAAGTTCTTCCTCATGTTCAGATGGAATCTCCTCTCTTGTAGTTTGAAGCCATTGTTCCGCGTCCTAGTCTCCAGGGAAGCAGAAAACAAGCTTGCTCCCTCCTCCGCCCTGTGTCTTCCTCTCACATATTTATACATGGCTATCATATCTCCTCTCAGCCTTCTCTTCTTCAGGCTAAACATGCCCAGTTCCCTAAGCCGCTCCTCATAGGGCTTGTTCTCCAGACCCTTGATCATTTGAATCGCCCTCCTCTGGACACATTCCAGCTTAGAGTCAATATCTCTCTTGAATTGTGGTGCCCAGAATTGGACACAATATTCCAGGTGTGGTCTAACCGAAGCAGAATAGAGGGGTAGCATTACTTCCTTAGATCTAGACACTATGCTCCTATTGATGCAGGCCAAAATCCCATTGGCTTTTTTGCCGCCACGTCACATTGTTGGCTCATGTTTAACTTCCTCCCTACGAGGACTCCAAGATCTTTTTCACACGTACTGCTCTCGAGCCAGGCATTGTCACCCATTCTGTCTCTTTGCATTTCATTTTTTCTGCCAAAGTGGAGTATCTTGCATTTGTCACTGTTGAACTTCATTTTGTTAGTTTTGGCCCATCTCTCTAATCTGTCAAGATCATTTTGAATTCTGCTCCTGTCCTCTGGACTATTGGCTATCCCTCCCACTTTGGTGTCATCTGCAAACTTGATGATCCTGCCTTCTAGCCCTTCATCTAAGTCGTTAATAAAGATGTTGAACAGGACCGGGCCCAGGACGGAACCCTGCGGCACTCCACTTGTCACTTCTTTCCAAGATGAAGAGGAAGCATTAGTGAGCACTCTCTGTGTTCGTCCACTTAACCAATTACAGATCCACCTCACCGTAGTTTTGCCTAGCCCACATTGGACTAGTTTCCTTGCCAGAAGGTCATGGGGGACCTTGTCAAAGAAGGCCTTCCTGAAATCCAGGTACGCTACATCCACGGCATTCCCCGCATCTACCCAGCTTGTAACTCTATTGAAGAAAGAGATCAGATTAGTCTGGCATGACTTGTTTTTGATAAATCCATGTTGACTCTTAGCGATGACTGCATTTGTTTCTAAGTGTTTGCAGACCGCTTCCTTAACAATCTTTTCCAGAATCTTGCCCGGTATCGACGTGAGGCTGACCGGACGGTAGTTGTTTGGGTCATCCTTTTTTCCCTTCTTGAAGATTGGGACCACATTGGCCCTCCTCCAATCTGCTGGAACTTCTCCCGTTCTCCAAGAACTCTCAAAGATGGTTGCCAATGGTTCCGAAATGACTTCCGCTAGTTCCTTCCATACTCTGGGGTGTAGTTGATCTGGCCCTGGGGACTTGAACTCATTAAGAGCGGCCAGGTATTCCTGGACGACTTCTTTCCCAATTTGGGGTTGGATGTCCTCCAAACCTTCATCCACTCCATCTTGCTGAGGTTGAAGACTCTCTTTTTGTGAGACCAAGGCAAAGAAGGCATTAAGTAGTTCTGCCTTTTCCCTATCCCCTGTCAGCATTGCCCCATCTTCTCCTCGAAGAGGTCCTATCGCCTCCTTGTTTTTCCTTTTTCTACTGACATAAGAATAGAATCCCTTTTTATTGTTTTTAATGTCCCTGGCAAGCCTGAGCTCGTTTTGTGCTTTTGCCTTGCGGACCTTTTCCCTACAGGTGTTGGCCATTTGTTTGAATTCTTCTTTGGTGATTTCTCCCTTTTTCCACTTCTTGTGCATGTCTCTTTTGTGTCTCAGCACAGTTAGAAGTTCTTTGGACATCCATTCTGGCTTCTTTGCACTTGTCCTACTTTTTCTCTTTGTTGGCACGGTTTGCAATTTCGCCTTGAGTATTTCACTCTTGAGAAATTCCCATCCATCCGTAACTCCCTTGTCTTTTAGTATCTCTGTCCACGGAATGCTGCTCAGCATTTCCTTCATCTATCTCTCTTCGCTCAGTCTTCCTTCTGGTCCAGCTCCCACATCCATAGGTTGCTATGGGGAATACCATTGCTTTTACTATGCGGATCTTCATTGCCAGTGTGATGTCTCTACTCTTCACTATTTTATTGAGATGGGTCCTTGCTCTCCTCCCAAGAAGGAAGCGTCTCCTGATTTCCTGGCTGCACTCTGCGTCTGCAGTAACCTTTGCACCTAGAAATATAAAGTCTGTCACGGCCACCACGTTTTCTCCCTCTATTTCCCAGTTATCAATCAATCTTATTGCCATAATCTTGGGTTTTTTTATGTTTAGCTGCAACCCAGTTTTTGAGTTTTCTTGGTGAGAAGGCTCCTCAGCTCCTCCTCGCTTTCAGCCATCAAAGTGGTATCATCTGCATATCTAAGGTTGTTAATGTTTCTTCCAGCAATTTTCACCCCAGCCTTGCATTCGTCAAGCCCCGCACACTGATGTGTTCTGCATACAAGTTGAATAGGTTGGGGGAGGGGAGACAACCCTGCCGTACGCCTTTCCCAATCTTGAACCAGTCGGTTGTTCCAGGGTCAGATCTTCCTGTTGCTACTTGGTCCTTATACAGATTCCTCAGGAGAGAGACAAGGTGACTGTGGATCCCCCATCCCACCAAGAACTTGCCACAATTTATGATGATCCACACAGTCAAAGGCTTTAGAATAGTCAACAAAACAGAAATAGATGCTTTTCTGAACCTCCCTGTCTTCCTCCATTATCCAGCATCCGGATATTGGCAATTTGGCTTCTTGTTCCTCCCTCTTTTGTAAAGCCAGCTTGAACATCTGGCAACTAAAGTAGTCTCAAACTGCATTAACCCTACAGTCAGAGGCGGCTCGTCCATTACGCGAAGTAAGCGGTCGCAGAACACTTTTTTTTGCCAGGGGTGCAGAGGCGCCTCTGTCAATGCCCCTCGACCGCCACTTGAGGAGCGCCCTCCCCCTCAGCTCACAACAGCCTTCGCAGTCCGGGGGGAGCCTCGGCTTTCTTGCCTCGCTGCCGGGCGATCCTCTTCCCAAAGGGGCCGGGCCCTTGAGCCTCGCCTCGCCCCTCTCGTTCCTGCTCCACCTGGACACTGGGTGCGCGAGTGGAACAGGCGCTCAATCGGTCTCCGTGTTCGATCCCTTCCCCATGACCGCCTCCCTTTCCCAATCCCCCGGTGCTCCACCCACCTCCTCTCCTCTCCCCAATCCGCAGGTGGGCCAAGGGGCGGAGCCGCCGCGTCTGGCCCGCTTCGGGTCTGGAGGCATGTCTGAAGACCCCAGCGTGTGCACCAAAAGTCGCCTCTTCTCCTGACTTTCTCTTCAGCCATTGGGACCAAGAGAGAGAGAGAGAGAGAGAGAGCCCCTCCGGCTGGAGGTATCTCCCACCTCCGCTCCCTCCTTTGTTTTTGCGCCTACCTTCAGGAAAGGTGGGCATCTCCACCTCTGTCTCTCTGTCTCTCTCTGTCTCTCTCTTGGTCCAAATGGCTGAGGAAAAAGTCAGGAGAAGAGGAGACTTTTGGTGCACACGCCAGGGTCTTCGGGCAACCTCCGGACCCAAAGCGGGTCAGGCAAGGGAGCAAGTGCGGCAAGTGTAGTTACTGGGATGTATAATTCACCTACAATCAAAGAGCATTCTGAACTCCACCAAGGATGGAATTGAACCAAATATGGCACACACAACTCCCACGACAAACAGAAAATATATATCAATGATTGGTTTGGGGGGGGGGGGCGCCAAAATACTGTTTGCTTACCGTTGAAAATTACCTAGGGCCGCCTCTGCCTACAGTGTAGATGCACTACTCTTAATCATGCCAGCAAAACTATGGCGTGAAAGCAACTCCTAACAATGAGCTCTTGTGTTCTTTTGACAGTTGAGATGCTTGCATTTCACTTAAACATTTGATGTTTTTCTCGACGCAACCCGTTTCACATTTTGACTTTTCCTCTTGATGTCTGGCTTCTGTTGACGGCACAAGGAAGCACCTTGTTTTCTTGCCTTGCTTTTGTTAACTCTTTTTGTCAAGTGCTGTTTGCTCCTTTGGCTTTTCTAAATTGGCTCATTTTGTCTGCATTGCCAATCTTTATCTCCTCGAAGTTAAAGTGGGATCAGGATTAATTAGGATGCAAAATGTGGGTTGCGGTTGCTCAGTCGCACATTGGAACAGGAAATAACACATTGGAGGGACCGGGCAGACATAACCCTCAAGGAAGGCCTGAAGTCGAGGAGGAATTTAGAAGGGTCTCGAACTGGAGGAGAGACCCTGCAGACCAAGCAAAGAGGGCTCGCTATTTTGGTGAGCAAAAGCAAAAGAAGCCGCAATTTAAAAGATTTCCCTAAGTTCCCAAAAGAATCTCACCAAAACTGAAGGAAGCGCCATCGAGTTGATTTTATTGCGATCCAGCTGGAAAAGATGCAAAGCCACAATAATTTGTCAAGCAAAGCATACATTTAATACAAAATTATACATATACAGAGCTGTCTGATTGGTTGGTGCTCTACAGCTGGGAGGAGGCTTGGCCGCCTTCTGAGCGCCTTAACCAATGGGTGAGCTCACGCCACTTCGGCCTCCTGACCAATCAGGAGAGAAGGAGGCAGGACGAGAGGGAAACAATGAGAACTGGAGTGGATTATGGAAATATTTGGTGTCCATGTGGTCAGCGAGTCATCAGGGGGCCTTCTAGCTGACCAGCCTATTGTCTTGAGGGGTGGCAATCAGCGTTGATGTCTGGCGAGATGGCCAGAATCTGGATTTTTCTTGAACGGAGACATGGAGACAATGGGGTAATCCTGGCTGTAGTTTTGGTGAGATAACAGATCAGGACCAAGTGTGGCTTTCGGAAGGCCCTTTGTCCTGTTGAGATATGATCAATCATGCCAAGTGGGCACCTTCCGCTGGGGGGGCCTACTCCGAGCCCCAGGGTCAAAGCCCATTGTATGGTCCATGCAATGGGCCTATAGTCTTGAGGGGTGGCAATCAGCGTCGATGTCTGGTGAGATGGCCAGAATCTGGATTTTTCTTGAACTGAGATATGGAGACAATGGGGTAATCCTGGCTGTAGTTTTGGTGAGATAACAGATCAGGACCAAGTGTGGCTTTCGGAAGGCCCTTTGTCCTGTTGAGATATGATCAATCATGCCAAGTGGGCACCTTCCGCTGGGGGGGCCTACTCCGAGCCCCAGGGTCAAAGCCCATTGTATGGTCCATGCAATGGGCCTATTGTCTTGAGGGGTGGCAATCAGCGTCGATGTCTGGTGAGATGGCCAGAATCTGGATTTTTCTTGAACGGAGATATGGAGACAATGGGGTAATCCTGGCTGTAGTTTTGGTGAGATAACAGATCAGGACCAAGTGTGGCTTTCGGAAGGCCCTTTGTCCTGTTGAGATATGATCAATCATGCCAAGTGGGCACCTTCCGCTGGGGGGGCCTACTCCGAGCCCCAGGGTCAAAGCCCATTGTATGGTCCATGCAATGGGCCTATTGTCTTGAGGGGTGGCAATCAGCGTCGATGTCTGGTGAGATGGCCAGAATCTGGATTTTTCTTGAACTGAGATATGGAGACAATGGGGTAATCCTGGCTGTAGTTTTGGTGAGATAACAGATCAGGACCAAGTGTGGCTTTCGGAAGGCCCTTTGTCCTGTTGAGATATGATCAATCATGCCAAGTGGGCACCTTCCGCTGGGGGGGCCTACTCCGAGCCCCAGGGTCAAAGCCCATTGTATGGTCCATGCAATGGGCCTATTGTCTTGAGGGGTGGCAATCAGCGTCGATGTCTGGTGAGATGGCCAGAATCTGGATTTTTCTTGAACGGAGATATGGAGACAATGGGGTAATCCTGGCTGTAGTTTTGGTGAGATAACAGATCAGGACCAAGTGTGGCTTTCGGAAGGCCCTTTGTCCTGTTGAGATATGATCAATCATGCCAAGTGGGCACCTTCCGCTGGGGGGGCCTACTCCGAGCCCCAGGGTCAAAGCCCATTGTATGGTCCATGCAATGGGCCTATTGTCTTGAGGGGTGGCAATCAGCGTCGATGTCTGGTGAGATGGCCAGAATCTGGATTTTTCTTGAACTGAGATATGGAGACAATGGGGTAATCCTGGCTGTAGTTTTGGTGAGATAACAGATCAGGACCAAGTGTGGCTTTCCGAAGGCCCTTTGTCCTGTTGAGATATGATCAACCATGCCAAGTGGGCACCTTCCGCTAGGAGGGGACATACTCCGAGCCCCAGGGTCAAAGCCCATTGTATGGTCCATGCAATGGGCCTATTGTCTTGCAGCTAAACATAAAAAAGCCAAGATTATGGCAACAAGAATGATTGACAACTGGAAAATAGAGGGAGAAAATGTGGAGGCCGTGACAGGGTTTGTATTTCTAGGTGCAAAGATGAGTGCAGATGCAGACTGTGGCCAGGAAATCAGAAGACGCTTCCTCCTGGGGGGAGAGCAAGGTCCAGTCTCGATAAAACAGTAAAGAGTAGAGACATCAGACTGGCAACAAAGATCCATTGCCTAGTCCAAGCCATGGTATTCCCTGTAGTAACCTATGGATGTGAGAGCTGGACCTTCGGGAAGGCTGAGAGAAGGAAGAGAGATGCTTTTGAGCTGTGGTGTTGGAGGAAAGTGCAGAGAGTGCCTTGGACTGCGAGAAGATCCAACCAGTCCATCCTCCAGGAAATAAAGCCCGACTGCTCATTGGAGGGAAGGAGACTAGAGACAAAGTTGAAGTCCTTTGGCCACATCCTGAGGAGACAGCAAAGCCTAGAGAAGGGAATGATGCTGGGGAAAGTGGAAGGCAAAAGGAAGAGGGGCTGACCAAGGGCAAGGTGGATGGATGGCATCCTTGAAGGGACTGGACTGACCTTGAAGGAGCTGGGGGTGGTGACGGCCTACAGGGAGCTCTGGCGTGGGCTGGTCCGTGAGGTCACGACTGAACGAATGAACAACAACAAATCATCCTTGTGGGAGGCTTCTCTCATGTCCCCGCATTAGGAGCTGGAGCTGATAGAGGGAGCTCATCCGCCTCTCCCCGGATTCGAACCTGCAACCTGTCGGTCTTCAGACCTGCTGGCACAGGGGTTTAACCCACTGCACCACCGGGGGATCCATATTATTGAGCTATATTGAGACGGATAGATAGAGAAGCTTATTGAGTTTATAGAGAAATTATAGATAGATAGTAGGGCTGGGCGGTTTCGTTTCGTTAATTCGTAATTCGTTAATAATTCGTTAATTTTTTTAATTACAAAACGATAACGAACCATTCTGGAGCAATTTTTTTAAAAAATGAATTTTTAAACACGTTTTGTAAATGCTTCGTATTTCGATATTGAATTGGTTTCATTATTGTTCTGAGGTCGTTTCGTTATTATTTCCGCATGTCTGGGGCAAGTTTTTTGTTTAATTAGTGAAAAAAAATTATAATATCACACCAACAGTCAACAACAGAGGGAGAGGGAAGATTCAGAAGTTTTTGGAGGTTTTTTAGCGTATTTCGCGGTCGCGTCCGCCATTAACGAATTGATTCGTTATTGTTTCGGAAATCGATTCGTTAATGTTTTGTAATTTTTTTCACATTTACGAAATTTCGTAAGTATCGAACTTTTTAAAAGGAAAATTTTGTAATTATTTTAAATAACAAAACGCAAAAACCCCCCAAAAACGAATCGATTTTAGAAACAAATTTTTCCGTTGTTACCAAGGCCTAATAGATAGATTAATAGAGAAGCTATTGAGAAAGTATTGATATAGAGTTTATTGAGAAAGAACTATTGAGTTAGATAGATAGTATTGAGCATTTGCCTCCAAAGCTAACTTTGAGCAATAGATAGGGGGGGAAACCTGCTTTTTTCTGACCATAGGAGCTCAGGGTTAGGGTTAAGGATTCCAGAATTCTTTTCACTTTTTGGAGGACGGGAAAACTCATCTCTATGCTTTACCAGTGGACTGTTTGTAACTTTGATAAGCTGTGCCAAGTCTGCAGGGACTTTGGAAATAAATACTTTGTTTGGTGTTCCATCCCTGAAGTGGACTCAGTTACTCAGAAAATTTGAGCTTCTAAAGAAAGATCCTAGCGGTCCTCTCAGACAAAGAGAACAGCACATCACAGTTTTATTTTTAAGGCGTCTGGGTGTGACGGCACAGGCAGTGCCTTTGCAAATTGACCAAGACTTGACCCCTATTATCCAGCCTGATGTCCTTGTCCTTAGCAAAACTATAAGTTACTATCTCTTATTGGCCGGGGGGGGGGGGGTTGTGTTCGACTTCAGTCTCGTTGCCGTTGTTCTCCTCTATTGTCGTTGAGCGCCGGCCTCTTTGACAAGTTCCTGACACATTGCTCTTCCATCAGGCTCCTTACTTTCGATTGTGGGGTGACAAGTCTATTTTGTGGCGGCGTGAAATGAAGCATGGGCTCACGTCTCCTAATGGAGGGTTCGCGGCACGGACAATGGGGAATTCCTCCCGGCCGAGATGGGGAGACGGAGCACTTACTTCCCACCCTTGGCTTTAATCAATCAAGGAGAAACTGGAAATTGCGGCAGCGTAATGAATGTCAATTTATGTACATGCTATTGATTGTAGAAATTTAATGCTCTGTTTCCTTATTTCACGTTGACCTTAGAAATCTCTCCAAGATTAACACAGAAGGTGAATATTTGCACGATGGGAGGAATCACTTATCTCTCTGGGTTGGGAGAGCAGAGCGGACAGCGCTAGTATTTAGATAGGAAAATATACCTGTGGACATAGGTAGACGGGGGGTCGCGCAAAGTCAAAGAAAGCATTATTACGTTGAGTAAGAGTTTGCAAAAACCAATGCAACAGCAAAATTAGCTATCCTGTTTCCTGCTCCCATTGGAAAGCTCAACCCTTATTCCTCCCAATGCATTGTGAATTATTTTTGTTAATATGCATTACTAAATCCTAGAATCATAGAATCAAAGAGTTGGAAGAGACCTCCTGGGCCATCATCCATTCCAACCCCATTCTGCCAAGAAGCAGGAATATTGCATTCAAATCACCCCTGACAAATGGCCATCCAGCCTCTGCTTCAAAGCTTCCAAAGAAGGAGCCTCCGCCACACTCCAGGGCAGAGAGTTCCACTGCTGAACGGCTCTCACCATCAGGACGTTCTTCCTCATGTTCAGATGGAATCTCCTCTCTTGTAGTTTGAAGCCATTGTTCCATTGCGTCCTAGTCTCCAAGGAAGCAGTAAACAAGCTTGCTCCCTCCTCCTCCCTGTGGCTTCCTCTCACATATTTATACATGGCTATCATGTCTCCTCTCAGCCTTCTCTTCTTCAGGCTCAACATGCCCAGCTCCTTAAGCCGCTCCTCATAGGGCTTGTTCTCCAGACCCTTGATCATTTAGTCACCCTCCCTATGACATATTCCCTTCTCATATTTATCCATGGCTATCATATCTCCTCTCAGCCTTCTCTTCTTCAGGCTAAACCTGCCCAGCTCCTTAAGCCGCTCCTCATAGGGCTTGTTCTCCAGACCCTTGATCATTTGAGTTGCCCTCCTCTGGACACATTCCAGCTTAGAGTCAATATCTCTCTTGAATTGTGGTGCCCAGAATTGGACACAATATTCCAGGTGTGGTCTAACTAAAGGGGAATAGAGCGTGGGGAGCAGGACTTCCCTAGATCTGGACACTATGCTCCTATTGATGCAGGCCAACATCCCATTGGCTTTGTTTTGCCGCCACATCACATTCCTGGCTCAAGTTCCCCTTCCTCCCCGCGAGGACTCCAAGATCTTTTTCACACATCCTGCTCTCGAGCCAGGCCTCCTCGTCCCCCATTCTGTCTCTTTGCATTTCGTTTTTTCTGCCTAAGTGGAGTCTCTTGCATTTGTCCCTGTTGAACTTCATTGTGTGCGTTTTGGCCATTCATCTCTCTAATCTGTCAAGATCCTTTTGAATCCTGCTCCTGTCCTCTGGAGTATTGGTCCTCCCTCCCAATCTGGTCCCGTCTGCAAACTGGATGATCCTGCCTTCTAGCCCTTCATCTAAGTCATGAATGGAGATCCTGAGCAGGACCGGGCCCAGGACGGAACCCTGCTTGTGGCACTCCACTCGTCCCTTCTTTCCAGGATGAAGAGGAGGAAGCCTTGGGGAGAATCACCCTCTGGGTTCGTCCATTTAACCAATTACAGATCCACCTCACCGTAGTTTTGCCTCGCCCACATTGGACTGGTTTCCTTGCCAGAAGGTCATGGGGGACCTTGTCAAAGAAGGCCTTCCTGACATCCAGGTACGCTCCATCCATGGCATCATTCCCTGCATCTGTCCAGCTTGGAACTCTATTGAAAAAAGAGTTCAGATGTAACGTGCCTCCTCTTCATCGCAAGCAAGACAGGGATTAGCAAGACTGACCTCGGAGACCTCAGCAACGGCCTATCTCGCATAACTGAGTCTCTTAACTTGGTCTTGGGAAGAGTTTGCTAAGCAGGAGCCATATTTGTTTTCTCTTTTCCATTTCATTTTATGCCCTTCCCTCTTCGTACCAGACCAGCAGAGACAAAGTGAGGCTTATTCTCTGTGTGAACTCTGTTATGCTGCCACATACTTCCATATGCATAAGGCCCTTTGTCTCTGCCTGCCCAGGAACATACTCAAACACTAGACCAGTGGTTCTCAAACTGGGGATGAGTCCCATCCCTTTGAAAGTGATCCGGTGCTCAATGGGTAACCAATGCAGCTGCAAGAAATTGGGGTGATGCGGCATCTCATCGGGATTCCCGCAAGAAGCTGAGCAGCTGCGTTTTGTACCAACTTGAGCTTCCAGATCACCGACAGAGGAAGGCCAATGGAGAGGGCATTACAGTAGTCCAGCCTTGAGATGACCGTGGCCTGGATCACCGTAGCCAGGTCGTCCCTGGACAGGGAGGGGGCCAGCCGTCTAGCCTGCCACAGGTGGAAGAAAGAAGGCGGTTCTGCTCACGGCGGAGAGAGACCTGGGCCTCCCTCGTCCGCAGAGGGTCCAAAAGGATTCCCAGACTAGGTTCTTGTGGGTTTTTTCGGGCTATAGAGTTCTAGAGGCATTTCTCCTGACGTTTCGCCTGCATCTATGGCAAGCATCCTCAGAGGTAGTGAGGTCTGTTGGAATTAGGACAATGGGTTATATATCTGTGGAATGACTGGGGTGGGGCAAAGAGCTCTTCTCTGCTGGAGCTAGGTGTGAATGTTTCAACTGACCACCTTCATTAGCATTTGAAGGCCTGGCTGAGCCTGGGAAAATCTTTAGTTGAGAGGTGTTAAGATGTGCCTGGTTGTTTCCTCCCTGTTGTTGTGCTGTTGCAATTTTAGAGTTTTTTAATACTGGTAGCCAGATTGTGTTCATTTTCATGGTTTCCTCCTTTCTGTTGAAATTGTCCACATGCTTGTGGATGTCAATGGCTTCTCTGTGTAGCCTGACATGGTGGTTGTTGGTGTGGTCCAGCATTTCTGAGTTCTCAAATAATAATGAGGTTGGTTCATCAGGTGCTCTGCTATGGCTGACTTCTCTGGTTGAAGGAGTCTGCAGTGCCTTTCATGTTCCTAGATTCGTGTTTGGGCAACGCTGCGTTTGGTGGTCCCTATGTAGACTTGTCCACAGCTGCATGGTACACGGTAGACTCCTGCAGAGGTGAGAGGATCCCTCTTGTCCTTTGCTGAATGGAGCATTGGTTGGATTTTCTTGGTGGGTTTGTAGATGTTTGTATGTTGTGTTTCCTCCTCAGCTTCCCTCTGCGGTCAGTGGTTCCCTTGATGTCTGGCAGGAACACTTTCCCTCTGGGTGGACCTTTGTCTTGACTCTCATGGCTTCTTCTCGGTGGTCTTGCAGCTCTTCTGATGTCTGAGGTGGAGTCTCCCTTGCCCTGGAGAGCCCAGTTGAGGTGGTTCAGTTCATCTTGGAGGAAGTGGGCTTCGCAGATTCTTTTTGCACGGTCTGCCAAGGCTTTAATGGGGCTTATTTTTTGACTTGGGTGATGGTTGACCAACGATGATGGGTGTAGCGCCTCACCATCCAGGGTAGGCAGCTGGACATCCCCACTGCTCGGTTGACCCAGCCATAGGACCTCCGTCTTTGCTGGATTCACCCTCAACCTGCTGGCACGCAGCCATCCAGTCACGGCCTTGAGGAAACAATCGGGTCCAGAGTCTGGTCGGCCTTCCATCTTCAGCACCAGCTGAGTGTCATCTGCGTACTGGTCACACTCCAGCCCAAAACCTCAAACCAGCTGAGCAAGTGGTTGCATAGAGATGTTAAACACCAGAGGGGAGAGAATGGCCCCCTGAGGAGGAACCCCACAAGAGAGAGGGGGGGGGACCTCTCAGAGACCAGGCCTCCCTTCTCCACTCGCTGTCCACGGTTGTGAAGGAATGAGGATGGCCAGTTCCAAGCTCTCCCCCTGACTCACTCCAGCAACAGCAAGGCCGTGAGTCAGAAGATGGTGGTCGACTGTGTCCAATGCTGCTGTGAGATCCAATAACACAAGCAGCGCTGACCCGCCCTGGTCAAGCTGGCATCGAAGGTGATCCGTGAAAAAACAAAATGCAAAGAGACAGAATGGGGGACGAGGCCTGGCTCGAGAGCAGTACGTGTGAAAAAGATCTTGGAGTCCTCGAGGGGAGGAAGATGAACATGAGCCAGGAATGTGATGTGGCGGCAAAAAAAGCCAATGGGATTTTGGCCTGCATCAAGAGGAGCCTAGTGTCTAGATCTAAGGAAGTAATGCTACCCCTCTATTCTGCTTTGGTTAGACCACATCTGGAATATTGTGTCCAATTCTGAGCACCACAATTCAAGAGAGATATTGACTCTAAGCTGGAATGTGTCCAGAGGAGGGCGACTAAAATGATCAAGGGTCTGGAGAACAAGCCCTATGAGGAGCGGCTTAGGGAACTGGGCATGTTTAGCCTGAAGAAGAGAAGGCTGAGAGGAGATATGATAGCCATGTATAAATATGTGAGAGGAAGCCACAAGGAGGAGGAGGAGGGAGCAAGCTTGTTTTCTGCTTCCTTGGAGACTAGGACGCAATGGAACAATGGCTTCAAACTACAAGAGAGGAGATTCCATCTGAACATGAGGAAGAACTTCCTGACTGTGAGAGCCGTTCAGCAGTGGAACTCTCTGCCCCGGAGGGAGTGTGGTGGAGGCTCCTTCTTTGGAAGCTTTTAAACAGAGGCTGGATGGCCATCTGTCAGGGGTGCTTTGAATGCAACATTCCTGCTTCTTGGCAGAATGGGGTTGGACTGGATGGCCCATGAGGTCTCTTCCAACTCTTTGATTCTAAGTCATGCCAGAGGAAGTCAACATGAGGAAGAACTTCCTGACTGTGAGATCCGTTCAGCAGTGGAACTCTCTGCCCCGGAGTGTGGTGGAGGCTCCTTCTTTGGAAGCTTTTAAGCAGAGGCTGGATGGCCATCTGTCAGGGGTGATTTGAATGCAATATTCCTGCTTCTTGGCAGAATGGGGTTGGACTGGATGGCCCAGGAGGTCTCTTCCAACTCTTTGATTCTATGATTCTATGATTCTATGATGGAGACCAGCACAGTCTCTGTCCCATGCCCCGCATGGAAGTCGGACTGGAAGGGATCTCGTCCGGCTGTGTCGTCTAGGAATTGCTGCAACTGCTCCGCTGCTGCCCTCTCCATCCCCTTGCCCAGGAACGAGAGATTCGAAACTGGGCGGTAACTGGAGGGAACCAAACAATCTTCCAGTCCGCACGGAAGCTGGACTGGAAGAGATCACAGCTCTTGGATGATGCTCCGACTGTGCCGGCGTGCACCTTTCCCCCCTTTAAAATATGGCTTTGTGTAATTCTTTCACACGCAACCGATCCCCGCCTGAAACCCACTTGCGATTCTTTCATCTGCCGCCACGTTCTGCTGCTGGGATGAGAAGGCTTAGGAAAAACACGAGCAGAATGTTCTGTTTGCTCAGAAGGCTTCTTGTTGATCTCCGCTGAGTATTGGTACAAAAAAGAAATCTCTGGAGTATTCTCATGTTACTTCCTTGAATTTACAGTTATACAACTAAGCAGGAAAAGCACTGTTAGAGGAAGGAGAAGACGACAACAAGAAACAACAACGACACAAGCTCTCTTTTTTCTTGTGAGCCTCGAAGGAGCCTGCCTGCCTCCCAGGGTCCTCCCTTGTTGCAAAAGGTCTTCACCAATGAAATCACAATTCCCCCTGAAATTACGGCTGCACTTTACTCTGCAATCAATTTCCTCCATTTTCAATACAGAATTTGACAAGAATGATTTGTTTATGCTGTCACATAAATCAGGCTCGGTAAATTAGGCCTGTCAAAGTTACTTTTTCAGGAAAAAAAATCCACGTGCCGCATTTTCAACACCTGTGCGCCTGGGAGGGACGTTGTGAAGACGGGGGTTGAATGAAAAGTAATGCCTCCACCTTTGTTACTTGGGTTTGGATGGGAACGTTTTAATAACTCACATGCAGAAATAATCCTTAGAATGTGCTCTTTAACTAGACCACATCTGGAATATTGTGTCCAATTCTGGGCACCACAATTCAAGAGAGATATTGACTCTAAGCTGGAATATGTCCAGAAGAGAGTGACTAAAATGATAAAAGGTCTGGAGAACAAGCCCTATGAGGAGCGGATTAAGGAGCTGGGCATGTTTAGCCTGAAGAAGAGAAGGCTGAGAGGGGATATGATGATAACCATGTATAAACATGTGAGAGGAAGCCACAGGGGGGAGGAGGGAGCAAGCTTCCTTTCTGCTTCCCTGGAGACTAGGACGCAATGGAGGAATGGCTTCAAACTACAAGAGAGGAAATTCCATCTGAACATGAGGAAGAACTTCCTGACTGTGAGAGCCGTTCAGCAGTGGAACTCTCTGCCCCAGAGGGAGTGTGGTGGAGGCTCCTTCTTTGGAAGCTTTTAAATAGAGGCTGGATGGCCATCTGTCACGGGTGATTGGAATGCAATATTCCTGCTTCTTGGCAGAATGGGGTTGGACTGGATGATGGCCCAGGAGGTCTCTCCCCACTCTAGGATTCTAGGATTCTACCACTATTCACTTTTCCACATAATCACCAGACAATTGGATACATTGGACAGAGTAGAGTTCCAGTCCCCTTTCAGGGCCAGATCAACGACACCCAAGAGTATTGAAGGAATGAGCGGAAGTCATTTCGGAACCATTGGCAATCATCTTTGAGAGTTCTTGGAGAACAAATGGGAGAAGTTCCAGCAGAGTGGAGGAGGGCCAATGTGGTCCCAATCTTCAAGAAGGGAAAAAAGGATGACCCAAACAATGACCAATGTCCGGTCAGCCTCATGTCGATACCAGGCAAGATTCTGGAAAAGATGGTCAAGAAAGTGGTCTGCAAACACTTAGAAAGGAATGTGGTCATTGCTAAGAGTCAACACAGATTTATCAAAAACAAGTCATGCCAGACTCATCTGATCTCTTTTTTCGAGAGAGTTACAAGCTGGGTAGATGCGGGGAATGATGCGTGTCTGGATGGAGAGCGTCTGGATTTCAGGAAGGCCTTCTTGGACAAGGTCCCCCATGACCTTCTGGCAAGGAAACTAGTCCAATATGGGCGAGGCAAAACTACGGTGAGGTGGATCTGGAATTGGTTAAATGGACGAACCAGAGGGTGATTCTCCCCAAGGCTTCCTCCTCTTCATCTTGGAAAGAAGTGACGAGTGGAGTGCCATCTGCAGGGTTCCGTCCTGGGCCCGGTCCTGATCAGGATCTCCATTCATGACTGAGATGAAGGGCTAGAAGGCAGGATCATCACGTTTGCAGACAACACCAAATTGGGAGGGAGAGCCATTACTCCAGAGGACAGGAGCAGGATTCAAAACCATCTTGACAGATTAGAGAGATGATGAGCCAAAACTAACACAATGAAGTTCAACAGGGACAAATGCAAGAGACTCCACTTAGGCAGGAAAAACGAAACGCAAAGAGACAGAATGGGGGACGATGAGGCCTGGCTTAAGAGCAGGACGTGTGAAAAAGATCTTGGAGTCCTCGTGGGGAGGAAGGGGAACATGAGCCAGGAATGTGATGTGGCGGCAAAAAAAGCCAATGGGATGTTGGCCTGCATCAATAGGAGCCTAGTGTCTAGATCTAGGGAAGTCATGCTCCCCATGCTCTATTCTGCTTTGGTTAGACCACTTTACCTGGAATATTGTGTCCAATTCTGGGCACCACAATTCAAGAGAGAGATTGACAAGCTGGAATGTGTCCAGAGGAGAGCGACTAAAATGACAAAAGGTCTGGAGAACAAGCCCTATGAGGAGCGGCTTAAGGAGCTGGGCATGTTTAGCCTGAAGAAGAGAAGGATGAGAGGAGATATGATTAGGGCCATGGATAAATATGTGAGAGGAAGCCACATGGAGGACGAGGGAGCAAGCTTCCATTCTGCTTCCCTGGAGACTAGGACGCAATGGAGCCATGGCTTCAAACTACAAGAGAGGAGGAAGAACATGAGGAAGAACTTCCTGACTGTGAGAGCCGTTCAGCAGTGGAACTCTCTGCCCCGGAGGGAGTGTGGTGGAGGCTCCTTCTTTGGAAACTTTGAGGCTGGATGGCCATCTGTCAGGGGTGCTTTGAATGCAACATTCCTGCTTCTTGGCAGAATGGGGTTGGACTGGATGATGGCCCAGGAGGTCTCTTCCAACTCTAGGATTCTAGGATTCTATGATTCTATGAGGCTGCTGAGCAAATGCAACCCCGAGATATAATGATGCTAATTGCGGCTCCGAATCCAACCCCTTCCTTAATCTCTTTGGCCCTTTGCTTTCCATTTGCTGCTTCTCAATGGAGCCCACCCACCTCTTCTGAGTGTGTGTCCCCCTCTCTCCTTCCTTCCTTTCTTTCGTTCTGGGAAGTGAGTGGCGCTCAGCACTTAAGAGACCTTCATGATAGAGTTCATTTGATCAAGGCAGGCCCAATTTACGACTCCTTCTCCCCAGAGCCTATTTACTTGGCTGGGATTATGATTTGCTGTTGTAATATTGAAACGTCAACAGAAGAAGCCAACGCAAAAGGCGGCTGATGGATGGCACCCCGCGCCTCTCCAAGAGCGCCGCTTCATCAACATCGCAGCCCATCTCCTCCGTTTCAGCCAAAGGCGCCATTTGTCAAGTCAGGGGGGGCAAACAAAAGGATTTTTTGAAACATTAAAATCTGAGTGCATTTTGAATGTTCACCTCCACGAGAAAAAAAAACATTGTCAAAGGCTTTCATGGCCGGAATCACTGAGTTATTGTAGCATTCTCTCCTGATGTTTTGCCTGCATCTATGGCAGATATACAAACTGTTACGCACTAACGTGTTTTGCCCGACAAAATTTTGGAAAGGGGAAATGACGAGGCAAATCGATGACTGATATAAAGATGTGCAGGTATAGCTGTACCAGGAGCTCCAATTTTGTTTGCTTTGCATGGAATGTTTGTTGCAGTCCTAAGTTTCAGGGACTCTGCAGATAGGTGGCTTCCTTTGGCTGCAATCATAGGGCAAGCCACTTGTCAATTATAGTTAGGTTCCCTGGTCCCGCCCCCCCCCCGCCCCTTTTTGGGTTTTGGAGGGAATAGGAGCCAGTTTGAGTTCAGTCCACACAGAGAAGCTTTCCATGCAGGACGTAATACCAAGAGCTCCTGTAGAAAGCTTCGTCTTCTATGGCTTGGCCGGGGAGATATACAGCCTACAGCCTGACCGGGGTTGTACAGCCTTACAGCTCCTTTGCTGAAGGACTTCAGTCAGCCATCATGGAAACCTGAGTTCTTTCCCCCTGGAAGTCTACAAAGCTCTGCTTGGTAAGGGTCTCTCGCGGAAGCCAGACGCAGTTGGTACCGGGTGCAGGGGCTCCACGCCAACAGAGGCAAAGACAGACTGCCCAGATTAGAAGTTAAGGATTTCCCCATTAGTTACAGTGATGAAGATAGTGCCTGTTCCCTGTGGACAAGATTGAGAGAGAGCCAATAGACTGTATAGAAAGCCTTAAAGTACCTGTTTGTTTTCATTAATAAATAACTTTGTTGAATCTTTAAGTATTCTAGAGGAGTGGTTCTCAACGTTCCTAATACCGTGACCCCTTAAGACAGTTCCTCATGTTGTGGTGACCCCCAGCCATTAAATTATTTTCATTGCTACTTCATAATTGTAATTTTGCTCCTGTTATGAATCGTTATGTAAATATCTGATATGCAGCATTCACTGGACCAAATTTGGCACAAATACCCAATATGCCCAAATTTGAATACTGGTGGGGTTGGGATGGGAGGATTGATTTTGTCATTTGGGAGTTGTAGTTGCTGGGATTTATAGTTCACCTACATTCAAAGAACATGCTGAACTCTACCAATGATGGAATTAGACCAAACTTGGCACACAGAACTTCCATGACCAACAGAAAATACTGGAAGGGTTTGGTGGGCATTGACCTTGGGTTTGGGAGTTGTAGTTTACCTACATCCAGAGGTCACTGTGGACACAAACAATGATAGATCTGGACCAAACTCTACACAAAAACTCAATATGCCCAAATGTGAACACTGGTGAAGTTCGGGGGAAAATAGACCTTGACATTTGGGAGTTGTAGTTGCTGGGATTTATAGTTCACCTACAACCAAAGAGCATTCTGAAGCCCACCAATAGAATTAGGCCAAACTTCCGACACAGAACTCCCATGACCAACAGAAAATACTGTCTGTGATGGTCTTTGGCGACCCCTCTGACACCCCCTTGCGACCCCTCTAGGGGTCCCGACCCACAGGTTGAGAACCACTATTCTAGAGACTGTGTTTTAAGGAAATCCAAAGGCCTTTCATCTGAGGCAGCCCCGGCGTCCCGTTGGGCACACAGAATTTTTTTTTTTGTCGTGTCAGGAGCAACCGCTCCTGTTGTGAGAGAATTGGCTGTCTGCAAGGATGTTGCCCAGGGGATGCCCAGATGATATTTTGATGTTTTGTCATCCTTGTGGGAGGCTTCTCTCTTGTCCCTGCATGAGGAGCTGGAGCCGATAGAGGGAGCTCATCCACCTCTCCCGGGATTCGAACTTGCGACCTGTTGGTCTTCAGTCCTGCCGGCACAGGGCTTGAACCCACTGCGCCGCGTTCTGTCTACAGTCTGATGCACAGGCCCAGCGTGCGACAGCACAAAAGAAGTCTGGAGAATTGTTGAATGCAATTTAAAAAAAAAAACATCCTGCAAAAAGAGAGCAACTATCTCTCTAGTAGGCTTGGGTGATCCAAAAAAAAAAAAAAAAGGTTCAAAACTCGTTTCGGATGTAGGGGGGCGCTGGCGATTCGATTTTGAAATGATTTCTGAAATTTTCTTGAAAAAAAGATCGGAAATATCAGGAAAGACGAAACGCTTCGTTTGCTTCGTTAATGGAAGGTGCCCCTCCCTCCAGAACCATTAAAATCTCGCCGTTTCCCTTCCTTCCCTTGCGGTGAGCTGTGATGCAGAGGGACGAGGTGGGCATGGCCAAGCTGGCATCGAAGGTGATCCGTGATGGAGACCAGCACAGTCCAGTTCAAAGCAAATCATCTGGATTTTATATGGCAGTGTCGATGGGGCTTCAGTCACGGGTACGGTGTCATCTGTACGCAGATGATGTCCAACTCTGTCACTCCTTTCCACCTGCTACTAAGGAGGCTGTTCAGGTCCTGAACCGGTGCTTGGCCGCTGTGATGAGGGCCAACAGATTGGACTGGATGAGGGCCAACAGATTGAAACTTAATCCAGACAAGACAGAGGTCCTCCTGGTCAGTCGCAAGGCCAAACAGGGTACGGGGTTACAGCCTGTGCTGGACGGGGACACACTCCCCCTGAAGGCGCAGGTTCGCAGCTTGGGAGTGATCTTGGACTCGTTGCTGAGCCTGGAGCCCCAGGTCTCGGTGGTGGTCAGGGGAGCTTTTGCACAATTAAAATTTGTGCGCCAGCTGCGCCCGTACCTTGGGAAGTCTGACTTGGCCACGGTGGTCCACGCTTTGGTTACATCCCGCTTAGATTACTGCAACGCTCTCTACGTGGAGTTGCCTCTGAAGACTGCCCGGAAGCTCCAACTAGTCCAACGTGCGGCAGCCAGAATGCTAACACGAGGAGGATACAGGGAGCATATTACTCCTCTGTTGTGCCAGCTCCACTGGCTGCCAATTAGCTTCCGAGCACAATTCAAAGGGCTGGTGTTGACCTATAAAGCCCTAAACGACTCTGGCCCAGTTTACCTCTCCGAACGTCTTCTCCCCTATGGACCATCTAGGTTGTTAAGATCGTCTGGAGGGGCCCTGCTCTCGGTCCCACCAGCCTCGCAAGCACATCTGGTGGGGACGAGGGACAGGGCCTTCTCAGTGGTGGCCCCTTGACTCTAGAACTCTCTCCCACTGGAGATCAGAACCGCCCCATCTATCCTAACATTTAGGAAACAGGTGAAGACGTGGTTATGGAGACAGGCATTCGACGAGTGAGCCAACACCCTGAGATATGGATGGAGGAGGATGAGCAACGATTTTAGTGTGACGACTGACCATTCTAGTTATTGATTGTAATTGCTTTCTTAAGGTTTTACTGTAATATGAATTATGCTGTTTTATTGACTGTCTGTGATATTATGGTTGGAAACCGGTCTGAGTCCCTCAAGAGAGGTGAGAAGGCCGGTATACAAAACTTTTAAATAAATACATAAATAAATAAATATGTTGCTTCTGAATCTGGACTATCGGCCACGAAAATGCAAAACTAACGAAGTGTGGTATCACAACAGTAGCCTCAGGGAAAGCTCATTCTCCTACTCACTCTGAACACAAATATATGATATGACAACATGTCTACCAATACACTGTCTAAAATATTGGAGTAAAAGTTTCACTCCTACCAAAATATATAGCGGCGTTTTCACTGTCTCCAGAAGGAGCTTGAGATTGCCCTTCGTGGTCATGCGTGGCAGCGGAATAACCACACTAAGGCTCTAATGTTTCCAAAGAAACAATTATAGGCTATAGGGTTAATAATCCAGGTACTAAAAGAGCTTTTGCAAAATGGACGATAACAGCTCCTCAGGTAGTCATTACTGTCTGTGGGTTAATAATCTGTGTTTTCAAGCTTAGTGGTAATACCTCAATAGAGAACATGCCTACCTCAGCTTCCAGCAGACCTTTCGTGACACCCAAATAATGGTATGCGTGCTAAATAAATGCACAAGAAATAAAAGACGCCAGATGTAAGTAGCAGAGGGATACAGGTAAATAACTTCCATGTGAAGTGAATGACTCCAAAGATCTTTTGATATGTTACAGAAGAGCTGAACTCCTGTTTTTTAATACTTCACTTACTATTGCTTTGCTTGCTTGCTTGCTTGCTTGCATGCCGCATACAGGAGCTTTTTTGCTGAGTTCCAGGGCCAGAGAAGCAGATAGCGGAAAGAGAAGAACGGCCTGCCTCAGGGGAGCGTGCTCTCTCCATCCGTGTTCAACATCTACACAAACAGAAGGGACAGAGAGCTTCATCTAGGCTGATGATCGTGCCATCACTACTCAAGTAGGGAGCTTTGAAATGGATATCACAAAGGACGACCACCTCACCCGCTTCATAGGAAACCTACTACAAAACAGGAGCTTCTTTGCTGAGTTCCAGGGCCAGAGAAGCAGATGGCGGAAACAGAAGAACGGCCTGCCTCAGGGGAGCGTGCTTGCTCCATCCATGTTCAACATCTACACAAACGACCAGCCACTGCCAGAAGGGACAGAGAGTTTCATCTATGCTGATGATCGTGCCATCACTACTCAAGTAGGGAGCTTTGAAATGGATATCACAAAGGACGACCACCTCACCCGCCTCATAGGAAACCTGCTACAAAACAGGAGCTTCTTTGTTGAGTTCCAGGGCCAGAGAAGCAGGTGGCGGAAACAGAAGAACGGCCTGCCTCAGGGGAGCGTGCTTGCTTCATCCGTGTTCAACATCTACACAAATGACCAGCCACTGCCAGAAGGGACAGAGAGCTTCATCTATGCTGATGATCGTGCCATCACTACTCAAGTAGGGAGCTTTGAAATGGATATCACAAAGGACGACCACCTCACCCGCCTCATAGGAAACCTGCTACAAAACAGGAGCTTTTTTGTTGAGTTCCAGGGCCAGAGAAGCAGATGGCAGAAACAGAAGAACGGCCTGCCTCGGGGAAGCGTGCTTGCTCCATCCATGTTCAACATCTACACAAATGACCAGCCACTGTCGGAAGGGAGAGAGAGCTTCATCTATGCTGATGATCGTGCCATCACCGCTCAAGCAGGGAGCTTTGAGATGGTTGAACAGAAGCTCTCCAAAGCTCTAGGTGCTCTTACTGCCTATTACAGGGGAAACCAGCTGATCCCTAATCCATCTTAAACACAGACATATGCCTTTCACCTTAAGAACAGACAAGCATCCCAAGCTCTGAGGATTATTACCTGGGAAGGAATCAGGTGGGATAAAGTTCCACGGCCCAAGAACCTTCTTCACTGATGATCCCACTCACGTTTCCACGGACTTTTGCTGCCGTTGCCTGCAAGTCTCTATTACTGGAGTCTAGCAATGGGATTAATGAGGCTAGTGCCTTGAAATCCTGGCCCAGTGAAGATCTTGAGATGTATAATACACACTGTATAATACACACAACGCAAGCACAAACACACACATATGGCATTCAGCTTCTTCTAACGACCAAGCTTCGATTTACATAACTGTTCATCCACTGGGCATTGTCTCTTGGGTGCTTGTCCATCACTGTTTAGGAAATGTATGACCGGGTTGTGGCACAGCTCGTTGGGAGTCATCTGCATTAAAATCACTACTGACCGAAAGGTCATGAGTTCAAAGCCAACCCGGGTCGGAGTAAGCTCCTGACTATTTGTCTAGCTTGTTGTCTACGTTTGCAGCCCGAAAGACAGTTGCATCTGTCAAGTAGAAAATTTAGGTACCGCTTATGCGGGGAGGCTAATTTTACTAATTTGCGATGCCATTAAATTGTGATGCCAGCTGTGCCCGTACCTTGGGAAGTCTGACTTGGCCACGGTAGTCCACACTCTGGTTACATCCCATATAGACTACTGCAACACTCTCTGAAGACTGCCCGGAAGCTGCAACTAGTCCAACATTCGGCAGCCAGGCGGGGTACAAGGAGCGCACAACTCCTTTGTTGCGCCAGCTCCACTGGCTGCCAATTAGCTTCCGGGAACAATTCAAAGTGCTGGTTTTGACTTGTAAAACCCTGTACGGTTCCGGCCCAGTTTACTTGTCCGACCGTTTTCCCCCTTATTGTTCTGTCGCGCGCTGGGCTTGTAACAGCTGTCTTTTCTATAGGACATATACTTTAAGCCCAGTGGGAAGCCAGGGGCTCCTCAAAGAGAGGTTCTCAGGGATTTTTCTGAAGTGATGGTCTTTAGAGTCTTTAATGATACAACAAAGTCTTTATTGTGGAACAAACAACAAATCTTCAGTGGTTCAAACACACTTCAAGGCTTTCTTAGTCTAGTCCTTAATGGACTGGTATCTGATTTTAATTAACTGTACTTTCTCTGTAGGAAAAAAACCCTATTTAACCTGTTTACTATCTATGTCTCATTGGTGTGGGTCCTACTACCGATTCCAAATGCGTCTGGGTATCGAGTAGACCTACCAGCCGAGGCTTGAAGATATTTCAGCTGCAGTTCCATGGATCTGTAATGCTGTCTTCCCTCAGAGAATTCTTTGAAAACTTCAGGGCTGTTTTCCCTCTGATTGCTGTGAGGCTGAGAGGCTGTGAGCTCTCAGCCAGAGCCTTGGGACCTTTTCCCCGGATGTTCTTGAGAAAAGAAGCTTTTCTACGAGACGAGCTGGTCTACGTCCTATAGTTTAGCTTCCTTATGTGAGACTGCCCAAAAAATGGCTCCCTCCCCTCCCAGAGCCCAGAACAAGGGGCAGAACCAAAACTTAATTATGATGGACAGGAGGCCTGCCCTATGACTGCAAACAGATAACAGAAAGAAAATAAAGCTGGAGCTCCTGGTACAGCCATACCAGCACACTTATGAATCATCAAGGCTGCTAAGATCTTCTGGAGCGGCCCTGCTCTCAGTCCCACCATTCTTGCAGTTGCGTCTGGTGGGAACGAGAGACAGGGCCTTCTCTGTGGTGGCCTCCCCGGCTATGGAACTCTATTCCAAATTAAGTTAGATCTGCCCCTTCCTCCTGACCTTTAGGAAGCTAGTGAAATC
The DNA here is from genome assembly GCF_037176765.1 of Anolis sagrei. Taxonomy (NCBI): domain Eukaryota; kingdom Metazoa; phylum Chordata; class Lepidosauria; order Squamata; family Anolidae; genus Anolis; species Anolis sagrei. Next base: position 36,329,007 of record NC_090030.1, on the reverse strand, counting down.
ATGGCTATGGAACAAGGCATTGCCAGAATGATGGCTGAGACCAGCAACTGACCAAAGTTATTGACCACAAGATGCAGACTGAGTTGGACATGATTTTATCTTGGTGAATTGGCTTATATGTATTTTATCCTTTATGTATTTTTATCACGTTGCCAGGGCTCTGCCGTATTTAGGTAGAGATGAGTCAAACTCCCAGTTTTATCAAACAGTTTAATTAAAACATCACTTACTTGACTGTTTTTATAGACCAAAGCATAAAAGATAAAGATAGCAAAAACAACTTCATAGTCAAAGGGGTCCAGTCCAGTGGTCAAACGCTGAGAGTCCAGGGAGCAAGAGTCTATACCATAGTCAAAAGCCAGTCCAAAGGTTCAAGGTTCCAGGATTCCAAGATTACAAGAGACAGGTCAGGATACCAAAAAATCCAACAGACCTAGGGGGGGAAACCAGCAGCATCCACCACCAAAATGCAACAGTTACTTTTCTCCCCAAGATCAGTCTTAAGGTTGGCTCCTTAAATCCAGTAACACCCAGCTGCAACCCATCTCCTGCACCCCTCCACCCCTAATTGTTTTCACCCATGAACTCTCACTTACAGATTACCAAACCCTCTAGAACTAATACTCACATTAACCCTTCCATCACCAACCACCATCAACTACAGAACATATGACAATTTTTAATTCACTGTTGATGTTTGTTATTAGATTGTTCTGATGTTTTAGACTGTTAGCATTGAATCCTTGCTGTTAGCCGGTCTGAGTCCCTCTATGGAGGTAGTTTTAAAGTTTTAAATAAATAAATTAAAATAAAATACAATTCTCTAGCAGCATGCAAAAGAATGAGGAAGTACTCCATTGGTGTCACAAGAGGACAGTGAACCAACAGCTCCCCCGGTGGCCGGAATTCAAAGCATACCATCACGAAGCTGGAATGTTAAATAGCCCCTGTGTGTCTGTCTGTATATGTTGTGTGTCTATTTATTTATTTTTTATTTATTTATTTACTGCACTTGTAGACCGCCGTTCTCAGCCCTAGGGCGACTCACGGCGGTGTACAACACGTAAAAACAGGTACAATTTCCAGCATAAGAAATAACACAACAACATTAAACAACATCACTATCAATAATACCATTACACTAAATCATTCGCGCCATCCCTTGTTGAATCACAATCCAAACTCGTTATCCATGTTCCGTTCCAATCGTCATTGCCAGTTATTGCAGCACTTACTCAAACGCCTTCTCAAACAACCACGTCTTTAGTCTCTTGCGGAATGACATAAGGGAGGGCGCCTGTCTGATGTCCACAGGGAGAGTGTTCCACAGCCGGGGGGCCACCACCGAGAAGGCCCTATCCCTCGTCCCCGCCAGGCGTGCCTGTGAAGCAGGCGAGATCGAGAGAAGGGCCTCCCCGGACGATCTCAAGGTCCTCGTGGGCTCATAGGCCGAGATGCGGTCAGACAGGTATTTTGGGCCGGAACCGTTTAGGGCTTTGTAGGCCAACACCAGCACCTTGAATTGGGCCCGGTAGCAGATCGGCAGCCCGTGGAGCTGGAACAACAAGGGCGTTGTATGCTCCCTGCGTCCCGCTCCTGTTAGTAACATAGCTGCCGCGCGCTGGACTAGCTGGAGCTTCCGGGTTGTCTTCAAGGGCAGCCCCACGTAGAGAGCGTTGCAGTAGTCAAGGCGGGATGTGACCAGAGCGTGTACTACCGTGGCCAAGTCAGACTTCCCGAGGTACGGGCGCAACTGGAGCACGAGCCTGAGCTGTGCAAATGCTCCCCTGGTCACCGCCGAGACCTAGGGATCCAGGCTCAACGATGAATCCAGGATCACACCCAAGCTGCGAACCTGCGTCTTCAGGGGGAGTGCGACCCCATCCCTCACAGGCTGTCACCCTATACCCTGTTCGGCCTTGCGACTGACCAGGAGGACCTCTGTCTTGTCTGGATTCAACTTCAATTTGTTCGCCCTCATCCAGACCGTCACAGCGGCCAAGCACCGGTTCAGGACCTCGACAGCCTCCTTAGAAGCAGGTGGGAAGGAGTGACAGAGTTGGACATCATCCGCGTACAGGTGACACCGCACCCCGAAACTCCGGATGATCTCCCCCAGCGGCTTCATGTAGATATTAAACAGCATGGGGGACAGTATAGAGCCCTGTGGAACCCCACAAGTCAAAGGATGTGGCGTTGAACAGGTGTCCCCCAATAACACCTATGTTTTGAATGTTTGCCATGTATATGTGCATTGTGATCCACCCTGAATCCCCTGCGGGATGAGAAGGGCCAAATATAAATACTGTAATTAATTAATTAATTAATTAATACTCTTTTTGTGTTTTTGTTTGTTCTCCTTTGCATGGAGCGCGCTGTGGAAACTCAGTTGTGGGTATCAAGTGATTTAAGACTCAGAGGAGGGAGAGGAGAGGAAAAAGTCAATTGTTCTAGTTCCTGATAGGATTCTTTACAGCCCTGGAGCAAAACTACTCTGCTATTCCTGTTTTCTGCAGTTCCGTCAGGCTGGAGATGGAGGCTGGAGCAGGCTTTCCCTCCCTCTTTCCCTGGATGTGTGTGTGTGTGTGTGTGTGTAGGAAGAAAGTGGAGTGAACAGTCCTCACTCCACGAATGCCTCCCAGTGTGTGACTAATCAACCCCCACAAGGCTTCATACTTGTTTATTCCAGTTTGACTATTCTGGTTCATATCAAAACACAACAGCCAGTTCTCTTAATTCATCTCCGTTTTCTGAAGTGGCAAGTGAAGCAAATGTCTCGATAGAAACGTTCCTTTTATCGCTCGATGCCACCGTGACCGAATTTCCCTTCCCCGAGTAACGGATGACTTTGTGTGTGTGTGTGAGAGAGAGAGAGAGAATGGCGCAGAAATGTAATAACATGGATATTGGTGCATAGATACATGTTTCAATCAAAAAATCCTTCCCTCCCATCCCAATGACCCTTTGGTCGCACACAGGGGCGGCTCACCCATTACGCAAAGTAAGCCGTTGCGGTAGACTTGGTTTTGCCCAGGGGCGCTCTTGAGGCGCTCTTGGGGGAAAATAGACTGGTAGTTACTGGGATGTATAGTTCACCTACAATCAAAGAGCATTCTGAACTCCACCAATGATGGAATTGAACCAAATATGGCACACAGAAATCCCACGACGAACAGAAAAAATATTTTTTTATTTATTTCTCGTGTCATGGCAGCCAGTCAATTATATTACATTTCTAACAGAACAAAGCAAACAAACAGAGAAAATACAAAATGTGTGAATTTGGTAGTTGATTAAATGTCCTTTGACTAGTATCTGGCCCCTTGGAGTGCCTCTGGTGTTGCCGCAAGGAGGTCCTCCATTGCGCATGTGGCAGGGCTCAGGGTACATTGCAGCAGGTGGTCAGTGGTTGGCTCTTCTCCACACTCACATGTCGTGGACTCCACTTTGTGGCCCCATTTCGTGAGGTTGGCTCTGCATCTCGTGGTGCCAGAGCGCAGTCTGTTCAGCGCCTTCCAAGTCGCCCAGTTTTCTGTGTGCCCAGGGGGGAGACTCTCATTTGGTATCAGCCATTGGTTGCGGTTCTGGGTTTGAGCCTGCCACTTTTGGAATCTCGCTTGCTGGGGTGTTCCGGCGAGTGTCTCTGTAGATCTTAGAAAACTATTTCTTGATTTAAGTTGTTGACGTGCTGGCTGATACCCAAATGGGATGAGCTGGAGATGTCACTGCCTTGGTCCTTTCACTATTGGCTGCTACTTCCCGGCGGATGTCAGGTGGTGCAATACCGGCTAAGCAGTGTAATTTCTCCAGTGGTGTAAGGCGCAGACACCCCGTGATAATGCGGCATGTCTCATTAAGACCCACATCCACTGTTTGAGCGTGGTGAGATGTGTTCCACACTGGGCATGCATACTCAGCAGCAGAGTAGCACAGCGCAAGGGCAGATGTCTTCACTGTGTCTGGTTGTGACCCCCAGGTTGTGCCAATCAGCTTTTGTATGATATTGTTTCTAGCGCTCACTTTTTGCTTGATGTTCAGGCAGTGCTTCTTGTAGGTCAGAGCACGGTCCAGGGTGACTCCCAGGTATTTGGGTGCGCTGCAATGCTCCAGTGGGATTCCTTCCCAGGTAATAATCCTCAGAGCTCGGGATGCTTCTCTGTTCTTGAGATGAAAGGTACATGTCTGTGTTTTAGATGGGTTGGGGATCAGCTGGTTTTCCCTGTAGTAGGCAGTAAGAGCACCTAGAGCTTCGGAGAGTTTCTGTTCTACCATCTCAAATCTCCCTGCTTGAGCGGTGATGGCACGATCATCAGCATAGATGAAGCTCTCTGTCCCTTCTGGCAGTGGCTGGTCATTTGTGTAGATGTTGAACATGGATGGAACGAGCACGCTCCCCTGAGGCAGGCCGCTCTTCTGTTTCCACCATCTGCTTCTCTGGCCCTGGCACTCAACAAAAAAGCTCCTGTTTTGTAGCAGGTTTCCTATGAGGCGGGTGAGGTGGTCGTCCTTTGTGATACTATACATTTTTTTCAGGAGGAGGCAGTGGTGGTTCACAGTCTCATAGGCTGCGGACAGGTCTAGGAAGACAGCTCCTGTGATCTGCTGCCTTTCAAAGCCATCTTCTATGTGCTGAGTCAGGTTCAACACTTGCGATGTGCAGCTTTTGCCTTTCCTGAAGCCAGCTTGCTGTAGGAACAGACAGGGGTCTATTTTTTCTGTAATTCTATGCAAAATAAGTCTCTCCAGAAAATATATATCAGTGATTGGTTTGGGGCGGGGGGGGGGGGGAGTGCCAAAATACTGTTTGCTTACCGTTGAAAATTACCTCGGGCCGCCTCTGGTCGCACACATCAACTCCAACACGCGGGATTTGCAGCCGTGCCCTTGCCATGAAGAATTTCTCTTCATTCACAGCATTGCATGGGATTAATTCATACCCTGGACCCACCCATGGAGAAGCTTCAAATTGGATTTAAATTAAGTTTCATTCCAAACACATACAGGCCCGTCATGACAAAACAATGACAAATTAGCTTATTCCATATCTGACATATCGTACGGGATCAGCTTGAGCGACGGCTTCCACCCTCCGGCTGGTTTTTGCAAAGGTCAGGTTGTTAAGGAACCGGTTTGCTTCCGCTCACACATACAACGCAGTAGCCACCAGCTGACCGATTCACACTATTCTACGAAGGAGCCAAGTAGGCATCGAAACGTAAATGCCTTGAAAATAATAATAATAACAACAACAATAATAAACCTTTATTTGTACCCCGCTTCCATCTCCCAATTCTAACTCTCTCGTAAAGTGCATTTGGGACATATTGCTTGGGATTCCTTAATCTGGGAAGGCACACTGGAACATCCATGTTTTCAAGCTCCTTCTAAAGACTGCCAATGTTGGGGCATGCCTGATGTCCTTGGGGAGGGAGTTCCAGAGTCGTGGGGCCACCACCGAGAAGGTCCTCTCTCTCATCCCCACCAATCGCGCCTGCGATGCAGGTGAGATCGAGAGCAGGGCCTCTCCAGATGAACGAAGAGATCGTGTGGGTTCGTATGCGGAAATGCGATCACGCAGGTAGATGGGTCCCAAACCATTTAGGGCCATGATGGCGAACCTATGACACGTGTGTCAGCACTGACACACGTAGCCATTTTCGATGACACACAGTCACATGCGGCCACATACAGAGAAGATGGGGCCGCACCCCAAGAAAGACATTTCATCCTCGGCTCCTACACCAGCATTTTTCTATAATGCCGAGATATATGGCATTATAGAAAAAGCAGGTAAGTTAAATAATTAGTTTTTGGTTTATTAAATACAGCTATATATTACAATAATATATTTTTGTTATTAAACTATAAATATCATGAAATTATGGGGGTTTTTTTTCTCAAAGTTACACCCCACCTGAGTTATGCTTGGTTTTTTTGGCGAGTATTGACACACCAAGCTCAAAATGTTGCCCATCACTGGTTTAGGGCTTTGTAGGTAAGCACCTGCACCTTGAATTGGGCCCGGAAAATGAACGGCAGCCAATGGAGCTCCTTAAACAGGAGGGTTGGCCTCTCTCTGTAAGGAACATCCGTCAACAACCTGGCGGCCGCCCGTTGAACCAACTGAAATTTCCGGGCTGTTTTCAAGGGCAGCCCCACATAGAGTGCATTACAGTAGTCCAATCTGGAGGTGACTAAGGCATGGACCACTCTGGCCAGATCCATCTTCATGAGATACGGTCGCAGTTGGCACACAAGTCTCAATTGTGCAAAGGCCCTCCTGGCCACCGCCGACACCTGAGCCTCAAGCGTAAGTGATGAGTCCAGGAGGACTCCCAAACTGCGGACCTGTGACTTCAGGGGGAGTGTAACCCCATCCAGCACAGGTTGCCACCCAAAACCCGGTCTGGTTTACGATCGACCAGGAGGACCTCTGTCTTGTCGATCAGCTGGGCACTCATCCAGCACCTGAAGGGCTTCCTTGGAGTTAGGTGGAAAAGAGTAGTAGAGTTGGGCATCATCTGCGTAGAGGTGGCACCCAACTCCAAAACTCCGGATGACCTCTCCCAGCGGTTTCATGTAGATGTTAAAGAGCATGGGAGACAGAATGGACCCTTGCGGGACCCCACAGGTAAAAGGCCAGGGGTCCGAGCAGGCGTCTCCCAGCTTCACCATCTGGGAACGACCCTCCAGGAAGGACCAGAGCCACGACAAAACCGTATCTCCGAGACCCATCCCGGAGAGTCGTCCCAGAAGGAAACCATGGTCGATGGTATCGAAAGCCGCTGAGATGTCCAAGAGAACCATGAGGGTCACACTCCCCCTCCAACCAATGCTCCATTCAGCAAAGGACCAGAGGGATCCTCTCACTTCTGCAGGATTCTACCGTGTACCGTGCAGCTGTGGACAAGTCTACATAGGGACCACCACACGCAGTGTTGCCCAAACACGAATCAAGGAACATGAAAGGCACTGCAGACTCCTTCAACCAGAGAAGTCAGCCATAGCAGAGCACCTGAGGAATCAACCTGGACACAGCATAGTATTTGAGAACACAGAAGTGCTGGACCACTCCAACAACCACCACATCAGACCACACAGAGAAGCCATTGAAATCCACAAGAAGCATGTGGACAATTTCAACAGAAAGGAAGAGACCATGAAAATGAACAAAATCTGGCTACCAGTATTTAAAAAACTCTAAAATTACAACAGCACAACAACAGAGAGGAAACAAACAAGGACATCTAATCACCTCTCAACAAAAGTTTGCTCCAGGCACTCTCAGGCCATTTTATGCTAATCAAGGTGGTCAGCTGAAACATTCACACCTAGCTCCAGCAGACAAAAGTCCTTTGTCCCACCCTGGTCATTCCACAGATATATAAACCCATTTTCCTACTTCCAACAGACCTCCCAACCTCTGAGGATGCTTGCCGTAGATGCAGGCGAAACGTCAGGAGAGAATGCCTCCAGAACATGGCCATATAGCCTAGAAAAACCTACAACAACCCAGTGATTCCGGCCATGAAAGCCTTCGAAAATCAAGAAGATACTGTGTTGTCGAAGGCTTTCATGGCAAGAATCACTGGGTTGTTGTAGGTTTTCGGGGCTATATGGCCATGTTCTAGAAGCATTCTCTCCTGACACTTCGCCTGCATCTATGGCAAGCATCCACAGAGGCTGTTTTTTGTCAGAAGGGTTTTGATTATGCTTTCTTGCCCTGGTGAAGGCAGTTGGACTGGATGGCCTTAAGTATTTTCTGTTGGTCATGGGGGTTCTCTGTGGGAAGTTTGCCCCGATTCTGTCGTTGGTGGGGTTCAGAATGCTCTTTGATTGTAGGTGAACTATAAATCCCAGTAACTACAACTCCCAAATGTCAAGGTCTATTTTCCCCAAACTCCATCTGGGTTCATATTTGGTCATATGAGATATTCGTGCCAAGTTTGGTGCAGATCCAAAAAAACCTACAACAACCCAGTACCAGCATAGGTCTCCAAACCTCGTTTCCATTTCCTCCTGTCTGCTATATTCTTGTAACTCACACATGGTATAGGCGGAATGAAACAATGCAAAATGGAGCAATATGTGCATTTGACACAGAATTTGTATTTGGGAGAGAGAGAGAACATGGGGAGAGAACAGAGGGGATATAAATAACCCTTCGTAATAGCAAGAGAGGGCTCGGTAGCAAGCAAGCCACAATTAGGAGGTCTATTTCCGTCTTTTTCCTTAAATATGATGGAATAGAATATAGAGAAGGGTCTGCTCTGGTATAATTTCCACGCACCCTTCGCACCCTCGATGACGGCCTGATCTCAATGGCCGCCCAAAGCCCTCCTTCCGGGCACCCTCTTGCCTATCTCCCCTTGCCAAGGGGGAGCGCATCATTAGCGGGGCTTGTTTGGCTTTGCTCGTCAGGGCTCGTTTTAGGATAATTCCACGGCGGCCAGAGTGGGTCAGAAGCAAAGGGAGCAGAGGGGATTGGCTACCACGCGGCAGAGCGCTTGGCTCGTTTCCAGAGAGAGGAAAAAGTGGCCTTCAGAAGCCACCCTTGGAGTGGCTAAAATATTAACCACGCTTGCATCAAACGCTTGCAAAGAAAGAGAGCTTGAAAGTGCTTTATTGTTGTTTGTTGGGAGCAGGGAGGGGCAGCTATTTCCAAATTACTGTCAAATTTGGTTTGAGAGAGAACTTTCTGCCGTTACGTTTTGTAGGCCACTTCCCTTTCCCACTTGTTGGGATGGTATATGCAGCCTGGTCCAGGCTAACGTACCGCAGGCATTGCATAAAACCGATAAAAATAGAAGGAGCAGAGGTGGCTAAATATTGTATTGTTGAATAGGCCTGGGTAACAACGCAAAAATTTGTTTCTAAAATCGATTTGTATTTGGGGTTTTTTTTTTGTTTCGATATTTAAAATAATTACAAAATTTTCCCTTAAAAAAGTTCGGTATTTACGAAATTTCGTTAATATTTACAAAACATTTTGTAAAGATGGCGCCCTTTTTTTCAATATTGTTTAAATACTTTTTCAATTTAATTATTAATTTAGTAGAATAGGGAGGAGAAATTATTATTAAGGAGGGAAGGCAGGCACTCACTCTGGCGGGCCCTCTCGCTCGCCGCTCGCCCTCTCGCTCGCCGCTCGCCCTCTCGCTCGCCCTCTCACTCGCCGCTCGCCCTCTCGCTCGCCACTCGCCCTCTCGCTCGCCCTCTCGCTCGCCGCTCGCCCTCTCGCTCGCCCTCTCGCTCGCCGCTCGCCCTCTCGCTCGCCCTCTCGCTCGCCGCTCGCCCTCTCGCTCGCCCTCTCGCTCGCCGCTCGCCCTCTCGCTCGCCCTCTCGCTCGCCGCTCGCCCTCTCGCTCGCCGCTCGCCCTCTCGCTCGCCCTCTCGCTCGCCGCTCGCCCTCTCGCTCGCCCTCTCGCTCGCCGCTCGCCCTCTCGCTCGCCGCTCGCCCTCTCCCTCGCCCTCTCGCTCGCCGCTCACCCTCTCGCTCGCCCTCTCGCTCGCCGCTCGCCCTCTTGCTCGCCGCTCGCCCTCTCGCTCGCCGCTCGCCCTCTCGCTCGCCCTCTCGCTCGCCGCTCGCCCTCTCGCTCGCCCTCTCGCTCGCCGCTCGCCCTCTTGCTCGCCCTCTCGCTCGCCCTCTCGCTCGCTTGCTCAGCCGGCGCCTTCCCCGCCCTCTCCTCCTCCTCCTCCTCCTCCTCCTCTTTCAGGCTCTGCCTCTGACTGGCTAAGAGAAGAGAGAGAGGAGAGCTCCCAGCAAGCATCGCCAGGCGGCCATCTTACGTATTTCCGAAATGGACGGAAATACAAAAATTTTTGGCGCCTGCCGTTTCGCTATTTAAAAACACTTCCGGGTTTAAAAATAAGTTTTGTAATCGTTTCGTAATTGCTAAAATTTACGAATATTTAACGAATTACAAAATTAACGAACGAAACCGCCCAGGCCTATTGTTGAAGGCTTTTGACGTCGAGCATGCCCCCCCCCCCCCAACAAGGTATGGTGACTTATAGTTCTGCAAAGGACAAAGGTACCAGACTGCACAATAGGGGTTAAGTCTTGGTCAATTTGCCAAGGCCTTAACAACAATGAGGACCTCATGAAACTTCGGGAACAGCTAGACTTTGGGGTCTCTGCCTCTCTCGGGAGCTGTAGTTCTCCAAGGACGGGGAGCAAAGCTTGTTTCCAGAGACACCAGGTCCATTTGGGCCACTCAAGAACTCCTGCCGGGACCTTTGTGCAACACCCTTGCGTTTGAGCCATCCCCTATGGACACTCTTTCCCCCCACATGGACAAACCTTATGAAATCTTGCCTTTGATGAACTTTAGATGTATGAAATGTGTTTTCTGATTTCTTTGTGTGGCAGAAGCCTTTCCCCTTTTCTTCTGACCTTTGTTTCCCCTACATACATGAAGAAACTCCACCAAAGGGACTACAAAGCCCCAAACATTCCAGGATTTTTTTTATCCACAACTTCCTTTTGCATGGACAATAACCTGGGCAGCTAGTGGCCCTCGGAGGAATTGCCCAGCTCTCAACTTGCCCCTTTGGCAAAAATCTTAATCATATCTCCTCCTGAAGGACAAAAGGTCCTCGAAAAATCTTTTGCCTTCGCTCTGATTAACTCAGCTATCTCCACCAAGAAACAATCATCCCAGTCTACACATGTTGATAGATCAGGCTGGCTTGAGATTTCCCCTTTGTCTCACCGGCCACATGGCATTTCCTTTGTTTACTCCTTTCCCAGATTCCTTTGTGCTCCCTCATCCCGCCTCCATCTCTCCTGATTGGCTGTCGCCACCAGGTGGCAGAGGTCTCCCCATTGGTTCCTACGGACCACTGGAGCTTCCTGACTGGTCCAGAGGCACCGGGGGCAGGAGGGCCGCCTCCCAACTGTTTGCCCATCGCCCAATCATGGCAGGGAACAACAGGGAAGCCGGGCCGGGGAGTTTGAACTCTGCAACTTTGAATTTGCTATAAATATGCCTCTGATCAATGTACTGGTATGCTTGTGGGTGAGCTATCCCCGCAATTGCATCCGATCCAGCTGAATCGCTAATAAAGAACCTCGGTCGCCATCTTCTTCCACTTTAGTGAGATTTTTAATATTTTTAATATTTTTTCGTCGCCGGAATTTGTCTTCTCTGTCCTCACCAAGGTTAGGGACCCTTTTTGGTGCGGTCCTAGGGGTCTCCTTTACTGGGGAGACCCTCCTAAAGTCCGTATTGACTTCACTTTCATGGCTGGAATCACTGGGTTGTTGTAGGGTTTTTCGGGCTCTATAGCCTTGTTCTAGAGGCATTCTCTCCTGACGTTTCGCCTGCATCTATGGCAAGCATCCTCAGAGGTAATGAGGTCTGTTAGAACTAGGAAAATGGGTTTATATATCTGTTTGATTTGCTTTTGCTGTCCGCTTATTATATATGTTTTGCATTTTATGTATTTTATTTTCTGGTTTTGTTATGCTTTTGTGTTATATTGTGTTACTCTATTGTTGGGTGTGGCCTCATGTAAGCCGCACCGAGTCCCCCTGGGGGAGATGGAGCAGGGTATACATAATGTTTATTATTATTGTTATTATTATTATTATTATTATTATTATTATTATTAAACAGGCTGTTTGAAAATACCCCAGTGTCAGAGCAACTTCTTGCTTCAGTTTCCATGTTCATGATTTCAGGACTTTGTCATGTTCTCATGGGACTTTGCCTTGCTGGTGTCTACGTGGATGCTGTTCTGCAGAGTTACCTTATATTGATCTTTGGAACTTTACTTTTGCTTTTTTGAACTTTTTATCTTTCACCTTAATAAACCATAAAGACTATTGCCTGTGTGTTGTTTGGTGTCTTAGCAAGGTGCGACATTGACTATGGATAGGGCGTAGTTGGTGGAGAGAGGAAGCAAAGAGTTATCCGTAACTGGAATCAGATAGAATTACAAGCTGGGTAGATGCGGGGAATGCCGTGGATGTAGTGTACCTGGATTTCAGGAAGGCCTTCTTTGACAAGGTCCCCCATGACCTTCTGGCAAGGAAACAAGTCCAGTGTGGGCGAGGCAAAACTACAGTGAGGTGGATCAGGAATTGGTTAAATGGACGAACCCAGAGGGTGCTCACCAATGCTTCCTCTTCATCTTGGAAAGAAGTGACGAGTGGAGTGCCATCTGCAGGGTTCCGTCCTGGGCCGGGTCCTGCTCAGGATCTTTATTCATGACTTAGACGAAGGACTAGAAGGCAGGATCATCAAGTTTGCAGACGACACCAAATGGGGAGGGAGAACCAAGACTCCAGAGGACAGGAGCAGGATTCAAAACCATCTCCACAGATTAGAGAGATGAATGGCCAAAACTAACAAAATGAAGTTCAACAGGGACAAATGCAAGAGACTCCACTTAGGCAGAAAAAACGAAATGCAAAGAGACAGAATGGGGGACAATGAGGCCTGGCTCAAGAGCAGGACATGTGAAAAAGATCTTGGAGTCCTCGTGGGGAGGAAGGGGAACATGAGCCAGGAATGTGATGTGGCGGCAAAAAAAGCCAATGGGATTGTGGCCTGCATCAAGAGGAGCCTAGTGTCTAGATCTAGGGAAGTCATGCTCCCCGTGCTCTATTCTGCTTTGGTTAGACCACACCCATGGAAGAGACTCCATTCTATCATGGAGTCTCTTGCATTTGTCCCTGTTGAACTTCATTTTGTTAGTTTTGGCCCTTCATCTCTCTAATCTGTGGAGATCCCTTTGAATCCTGCTCCTGTCCTCTGGACTATTGGCTCTCCCTCCCAATTTGGTGTCATCTGCAAACTTGCCTTCTAACCCTTCATCTAAGTCATTAAAGAAGATCCTGAGCAGGACCGGGCCCAGGACAGAACCCTGTAGCACTCCACTCGTCACTTCTTTCCAGGATGAAGGGGAAGCATTGGTGAGCACCCTCTGGCTTCATCTGCTTAACCAATTCCAGATCCACCTCACCATAGTTTTGCCTCGCCCACCTTGGACTCGTTTCCTTGCCAGAAGGTCATGGGGGACCTTGTCCAAGAAGGCCTTCCTGAAATCCAGACACGCTCCATCCACGGCATCATTCCCCGCATCTACCCAGCTTGTAACTCTATCGAAAAAGAGATCAGATGAGCCTGGCATGACTTGTTTTTGATCAATCCATGTTGACTCTTAGCGATGACCGCATTCCTTTCTAAGTGTTTGCAGACCACTTCCTTGACCATCTTTCCCAGAATCTTGCCTGGTATTGACGTGAGGCTGACCGGACATGGGTCATTGTTTGGGTCATCCTTGTTTCCCTTCTTGAAGATTGGGACCACACTGGCTCTCCTCCACTCTGCTGGAACTTCTCCCGTTCTCCAAGAACTCTCCAAGATTATTGCCAATGGTTCCGAAATGACTTCCGCTCGTTCCTTCAATCGTTGATCCATTGGTTATGGATAGGGCGTAGAGAGGAAGCAAAGAGTTATCCGCAACTGGAATCCCATTGGATGTCAGCACAGCAATTAAATAGTAGAGGAGTCCGCTGCAAAACAAGAGCACGCCGCCACTGTATATCAAAATGTAAATACAAGTCTGTGCCTGGTATCGACGTGAGGCTGACCGGACATGGGTCATTGTTTGGGTCATCCTTTTTTCCCTTCTTGAAGATTGGGACCACATTGGCCCTCCTCCACTCTGCTGGAACTTCTCCCGTTCTCCAAGAACTCTCAAAGATGGTTGCCAATGGTTCCGAAATGACTTCCGCTCGTTCCTTCCATACTCTTGGGTGGAGTTGATCCATTGGTTATGGATAGGGCATAGTTGGTGTAGAGACGAAGCAGAGAGTTATCCGCAACTGGAATCCCATTGGATGTCGGCACAGCAATTAAATAGTAGAGGAGTCCGCTGCAAAACAACGTGAGGCTGACCGGACATTGGTCATTGTTTGGGTCATCCTTTTTTCCCTTCTTGAAGATTGGGACCAGCTTGGCCCTTCTCCAGTCTGCTGGAACTTCTCCCGTTCTCCAAGAACTCTCCAAGATGGTTGCCAATGGTTCCGAGATGACTTCCGATCGTTCCTTCCATACTCTTGGGTGTAGTTGATCCATTGATTATGGATAGGGCGTAGTTGGTGTAAAGACGAAGCAGAGAGTTATCCGCAACTGGAATCCCATTGGATGTCGGCACAGCAATTAAATAGTAGAAGAGTCCGCTGCAAAACAAGAGCAAGCCGCCACTGTATATCAAAATGTAAATACAAGTCTGTGCATTAATAAAACAATAAGTGGAAATGAATAATTTACCACTGCTTGCCTTAAAGAGAGAGAGAGAGAGAGGGTAGTTTGGGCAAGGACTGCCATTCAGTCTGGGCTGAGTGTCTCCCCTTTCTGCGCATAGGCCATGCTCCCAAGGCTGGCACACTTACCTTGCCACGCTCGCTCCCCGCAATCCCAATTAACACTTTTTGCCAACTGGATTGAGGTGTTCTTTCCCCCTCTTCCTTCCTTCTTTCCTTCCTCCCTTCCTAATGAGGTTTTTCCCTCCCTGCTGTCTTGATACAAAGCTTTATGCCGCCTGAGTGTGTTCATATGGTGCTCGAGTGCGTTATCTGACCTTGATTGGTGTTTTGGGAGCCAGTTAAATAGATTACACAGAGGTTACCTTGACAACTGTCTTTGCTGATTTAGCAATGCAGTTCATTCTTGAGCACAAGACTCTCCGCAACGGTGGAATTCCACTGACTTCATATTAATCATTAACACCGCGTTCGTTCGTTCCTTCGTTCGAGGGAGGCTTGGCCAAACTAGCAATCAGGGCCGCGTGGAAATGGTTTTCCTCTCCTGGAGAAAGAAGAGATCAATCAGGGCTTGCCACATGAAATCCTCGCGCCCATTGCGTCCGTTTGCTCCCCGACCGTTTTGGCATTAAGATTGCGATCATAAATAAGATGGGCAAAAATCATCCTTGACATCGTATACACTCTTGTTCAGATTCATGGTCTACCGTGCGTCCTTTTCGGCACTTGCCGTGAGCTCCTGAGGATGACAGATCGCTAGATGTAGCCCTTGATGGGCCCAGGAGTTGAGGGATGCGCTTCCTCCTCGCGACAGATGGGTGGGAAGTGCGGAGACCTGCAGGCGGGGGCATGCACGTAGGTATGAAAATGAAGCTGTCATCTTTGTTGTGGTTAAACCACTCCTGAAAAAGACTTCCCTTGATTCCACGGTCTTGAATAACTATAGACCAATCTCCAACCTCCCTTTTCTGGGCAAGGTGTTGGAGCGGGTGGTTGCTGCTCAGCTCCAGGGCTTCCTGGATGACATCAACTACCTGGACCAGACACAGTCTGGTTTCAAGCTTTGGTCGCCTTGGTGGATGACCTCCGCAGGGAGCTGGACAGGGGGAGTGTGACCCTGTTGGTTCTCCTGGACATCTCAGCGGCTTTCGATACCATCGATCATGGTATCCATCTGGGATGACTCTCTGGGATGGGCCTTGGAGGTACGGCTCTGTCATGGCTCCAATCCTTCCTGGAGGGTCGATCCCAGATGGTGAAGCTGGGAGACACCTGCTCGGACCCCTGGCCTTTGACCTGTGGGGTCCCGCATGGCTCCATTCTGTCTCCCATGCTTTTTAACATCTACATGAAACCGCTGGGAGAGGTCATCCTGAGTTTTGGAGTTGGGTGCCACCTCTACGCAGATGACACGCAACTCTACTACTCCGTTCCACCTAACTCCAAGGAAGCCCCTCTTGTGCTGGACGAGTGCCTGACCACAATTCCATCATCGCTGCCTCCGGAAAATCCTGCAAATCTCTTGGGAAGACAAGCAGGGAAATATCAGCATACTGGAAGAAGCAAAGACCACCAGCATTGAAGCGATGCTCCTCCGCCATCAGCTCTGTGGGACCGGCCACATTGTCCGGATGCCCGACCACCGTCTCCCAAAGCAGCTGCTCTACTCCAAACTCAAGAATGGAAAACGGAATGTTGGAGGGCAGGAAAAGAGATTAAAAGATGGACTCAAAGCCAACCTTAAGAACTCTGGCATAGACACTGAGAACTGGGAAGCCCTAGCCCTTGAGCACTCCAGTTGGAGGTCGGTTGTGACCAGCAGTGCTGTGGCATTCAAAGAGGCATGAATGGAGGGAGAAAGAGAGAAACGTGCCAAGAGGAAGGCGTGTCAAGCCAACCCCGACCAAGACCGCCTTCCACCTGGAAACCAATGCCCTCCTCACTGTGGGAGAAGATGCAGGTCAAGAATAGGGCTCTGCAATCACTTATGGACTCACCGCCAGGACACTGACCCTGGAAGACTATCCTACGAGGGACCGCCTAAATAAGTAAGTACATCAACATGTACTTGGGTGGACAGCTGAGCTCTACAAGCCACACTGCAAGCTTAAACCTCACGTTCTTACTACTGTATTTACCTATTTACATGCTGCTTAGTATAGAGCAGTTGCTCTACTCCGAACTCAAGAATGGAAAACGGAATGTTGGTGGGCAGGAAAAGAGACTGAAAGATGGTTTTTAACGCTCAAAGCCAACCTTCAAAACTCTGGCATAGACACTGAGAACTGGGAAGGCCTGGCCCTTGAGCGCTCCAGGTGGAGGTCAGCTGTGACTAGCAGTGCTGCAGAATTTGAAGAGGCATGAATGGAGGGCGAAAGAGAGAAACGTACCAAGAGGAAGGTACGTCAAGCCAACCACAACGGGACCGCCTTGCGTCTGGAAACCAATGCCCATTGTGGTGTCCCAAGGATTCTACACAAAACTGGCATATTTGCATTGGGAACTGAAGTCCGTGCTCAGGAGAGATTCTGTGCGCACGGAGAGTTTGCTTAGAGAGTGATTGGTCTGACTTCCCTTTCTTTCTGTGAGCAAAAGCTGTCCTTCTAGGTCAAGGTTGGAGACTGCGCTGTGCAGGCTGGCAACGCGGGTGCTTTGAGATTCTGCATCGTCCGAGGCCCAAGGATAAACAAACCACTCATCTTGAGTGCTTCAGAGTAGGATTTATTGGCCTTTGGTGAGCAAAGAACAAAAGAAAGAGGAAAAGGCAGAAAAGAGGAGAAAATTTATTTTATTTGTCATGTCAGGGCAACCAGTCCATTATATTACATTTCTAACAGAACAAAGCAAACAAACAGAAAAAATACAAAACGTGTGAGTTTGGTAGTTGGTTAAATGTCCTTTGACCAGTCTCTGGCCCCTTGGAGTGCCTCTGGTGTTGCCACAAGAAGGTCCTCCCTTGTGCATCATGTGGCAGGGCTCAGGGTGCATTGCAGCAGGTGGTCAGGGGTTTGCTCTTCTCCGCACTCGCATGTCGTGGACTCCACTTTGTGGCCCCATTTCTTGAGGTTGGCTCTGCATCTCGTGGTGCCCGAGCACAGTCTGTTCAGCGCCTTCCAAGTCGCCCAGTCTTCTGTGTGCCCAGGGGGGAGTCTCTCATTTCGTATCAGTTCTGGGTTTGAGCCTGCCACTTTTGGACTCTCGCTTGCTGAGGTGTTCCAGCAAGTGTCTCTGTAGATCTTAGAAAACTATTTCTAGATTTAAGTCGTTGACGTGCTGGCTGAGACCCAAACAGGGGATGAGCTGGAGATGATGATGATGATGATGATTATTATTATTATTATTATTATTGAACTTTATTTGTACCTCGCTAGCATCTCCCGCAGGACTCGATGCGGCTTACAAAGGCCAAGGCCTCAACACAACAACAGCAAAACAATAACAATACAGTTTAAAGCAAATTAAAACATAAGCAATAACAAAACAATACATAAATTACGCCAGGAGTCCTCAAACGTTTTAGACAGAGGGCCAGGTCACAGTCCCTCAAACTGTTGGAGGGCCGGATTATAATTTGAAAAAAAAAAAAAACATGAACTAATTCCTATGCATACTGCATATCTTATTTGTTGTGCAAAAAAACACTTAAAATACAATGATTAAAATGAAGAACAATTTTAACAAATATAAACTTATTAGTGTTTCAATGTGAAGTGTGGGCCTGGTTTTGGCTGATGAAATAGGATTGTTGTTGTTGTTGTGTGCTTTCAAGTCGTTTCACACTTAGGTTGAACCTGAGCAAGGGCCGGATAAATGAGCTTGGAGGGCCGTAGTTTGAGGACCCCTGAATTACGCAATAAAAACCAGAGATGTCTCTGCCTCGGTCCTTTCACTATCGCCTGCTACTTCCCGGCAGATGTCAGGTGGTGCAAGACCGGCTAAGCAGTGTAATTTCTCCAGTGGTGTAGGGCGCAGACACCCCGTGATAGTGTGGTATGTCTCATTCAGAGCCACATCCACTGTTTTAGTGTGGTGAGATGTGTTCCACACTGGGCATGCATACTCAGCAGCAGAGTAGCATAGCGCAAGGGCAGATGTCTTCACTGTGTCTGGTTGTGATCCCCAGGTTCTGCCAGTCAGCTTTCGTATGATATTGTTTCTAGCACCCACTTTTTGCTTGATGTTCAGGCAGTGCTTCTTGTAGGTCAGAGCACGGTCCAAAGTGACTCCCAGGTATTTGGGTGCGCTGCAATGCTCCAGTGGGATTCCTTCCTTTCCAGGTGATAATCCTCAGAGCTTGTGATGCTTGTCTGTTCTTGAGATGAAAGGCACATGTCTGTGTTTTAGATGGGTTGGGGATCAGCTGGTTTTCCCTGTAAGAGGCAGTAAGAGCACCTAGAGCTTCGGAGAGCTTCTGTTCAACCATCTCAAAGCTCCCTGCTTGAGCGGTAATTGGCCCAGCCAAGGGAGACTTTGTGCAAAGCGATCCCTTGGCTGAGTCACGGCCTTGCTGGAAGGCAGGACCGCGGCCCAGCTGAGGGAGACTTCACACGATGCCCTTGGCTGGGTCGCAGCATTGGGGCGAGGCCTAAGGAGGCGGCCTCGTGACCCCTCCAAAATGGCCAAACGACCCCCCTGGGGTTCGCGACCCCCAGGTTGAGAACCGCTGGTTTATGGCCCTGTAGGCTAAAGCCAGCATTTTGAATTGTGCCTGGTAGCAGACTGGCAGCCATTGGAGCTGGCGCAAGAGAGGAGTTGTATGCTCCCTGAGCGCCGCTCCTCTTAATAACCCAGCTGCTGCTTCCGAACAATCTTCCAAGGCAGCCCCATGTAGAGAGCGTTGCAGTAGTCTAAAGCCAGCACTTTGAATTGTGCCTGGTAGCAGACTGGCAGCCATTGGAGCTGGCGCAAGAGAGGAGTTGCATGCTCCCTGAGCACTGCTCCTCTTAAAAACCTGGCTGCTGCTTCCAAGCAGTCTTCCAAGGCAGCCCCATGTAGAGAGCATTGCAGTAGTCTATACAGGATTTAACCAGAGTGTGGACTACCGGTTTGACTGCACAGTATTCCCTTCATGTTTGCGGCCTCGCGACCCCTCCAAAATGGCCAAACGACCCCCCTGGGGGTCGCGACCCCCAGGTTGAGTACCGCTGGTTTAGGGCTTTGTAGGCTAACTCCAGCACTTTGAATTGTGCCTGGTAGCAGACTGGCAGCCACTGGAGCTGATGCAATAGAGGAGTTATATGCTCCCTGAGCGCTGCTCCTCTTAATAACCCGGCTGCTGCTTCTGAGCAGTCTTCCAAGGCAGCCCCATGTAGAGAGCGTTGCAGTAGTCTAAAGCCAGCACTTTGAATTGTGCCTGGTAGCAGACTGGCAGCCATTGGAGCTGGCGCAAGAGAGGAGTTGTATGCGCCCTGAGTGCCGCTCCTCTTAATAACCTGGCTGCTGATTCCGAGCAGTCTTCCAGGGCAGCCCCATGTAGAGAGCGTTGCAGTAGTCTATACGGGATGTAACCAGAGTGTGGACTACCGGTTTGACTGCACAGTATTCCCTTCATGTTTGCGGTTTTGACTTTTGCAGACAGGAGTCTTCATGGATCTGATTTCAAAGGCTGTCTTGACTCTTCACAGTTGTGTGCAGCAAAATCCCATCTCTTCAGGCTGAATCTTCCTCCCTGGGAAGCGGAAGATCCCATCATTTGCTTCTTTCCCTTGCTAATTCTGGCAAAGCATGCCGTAATTCTTCAGCAAATTCAATTTACTCAGTGCTAATGCTTTATCCAAGCTGCACAATTAGGCCGTTCTGCTCTCCAAATTCTTTTGGAGGCGAATGTGTGGATGTGTTTGAGTTCCTCGTTCTTGACTAATCCCTATTCACGCCGTCAACGTTCACCAAACGAGATGGTTTGTATCTTTCCGTTTCCCTTTCCTTTCCCCTTTTTTCTCTCCCTCCCTCTTTCGGATATGACCTTTTGGGTAGAGTAAACATGTTTTGATGGGAATGTTGCGGTGCTAGGCTTGTATGATCTTTGGCCTATGTATGATGTGTACTGTGTAACCTTTGTGGAAAGCGCTGCCTGGGGTAATCCATCATGAAGCAGTCTTCTGGACTTAACGGCTGTGACCCTCAAACGAACATGCCGCTCAAATGCTTTCTGGCAATGCTTGTTCCACGTGGGAACATATTCCATTACATACCAAGGAGACAGGCAAAATGAAGCATCTTTGGGGTGCCTCATGCAAGGCATCTCCTTCACGTACCTATCGTGAGGGGGGTCATGCTGGATCAGGCCAAAGCCCAATCTAGTTCCATGTTTTGATCACTAGCAGGTCATGTGTGTTATTTATTTATTTACTTATTGTGTCAGGAGCAAACCAAACAATTGTATTGCATTTCTAAACAAACAAACAAACAAAACACAAAGTTTGCAAGCTTGGTAGTTGATTAGATGTCCTTGGCCCAGTATCTGGCCCCTTGGAGTGCCTCTGGTGTTGTCGCAAGGAGGTCCTCCATGGTGCATGTGGCAGGGCTTGACGCGCCTTCTTCCTCTTGGCACGTTTCTCTCTTTCGCCCTCCATTTGTGCCTCTTCAAATTCTACAGCACTGCTGGTCACAGCTGACCTCCAACCGGAGCGCTCAAGGGCCAGGGCTTCCCAGTTCTCAGTGTCTATGCCAGAGTTTTGAAGGTTGGCTTTGAGCCTTAAAAACCATCTTTCAATCTCTTTTCCTGGCCACCAACATTCTGTTTTCCATTCTTGAGTTCGGAGTAGAGCAACTGCTCTATATTAAGCAGCATGTAAATAGGTAAATACAGTAGTAAGAACACGAGGTTTAAGCTTGCAGTGTGGCTTGTAGAGCTCAGCTGTCCACCCAAGTACATGTTGATGTACTTACTTATTTGGGCGATCCCTCGTTGTCCAAGTAGGATAGTCTTCCAGGGTCAATGTCCTAGTGGTGGGTCCGTAGGTGACTGTGGAGCCCTCTTCTTGACCTGCATGTTCTTCCGCAGTGAGGACATCGGTTTCAAAGTGGAAGGCGGTCCCACTCAGGGTTGGCTTGATGCGCCTTCCTCTTGGCACGTTTCTCTCTTTCGCCCTCCATTGGTGCCTCTTCAAATTCTACAGCACTGCTGGTCACAGCTGACCTCCAACCGAAGCGCTCAAGGGCCAGGGCTTCCCAGTTCTCAATGCCTATGCCAGAGTTTTGAAGGTTGACTTTGAGCCTTAAAAACCATCTTTCAATCTCTTTTCCTGCCCACCAACATTCTGTTTTCCATTCTTGAGTTCGGAGTAGAGCAACTGCTCTATACTAAGCAGCATGTAAATAGGTAAATCCAGTAGTAAGAACATGAGGTTTAAGCTTGCAGTGTGGCTTGTAGAGCTCAGCTGTCCACCCAAGTACATATTGATGGACTTACTTATTTGGGCGATCCCTCGTTGTCCAAGTAGGATAGTCTTCCAGGGTCAATGTCAACCGCATTTGCGATGGTGGTGGGATCGAGAGCAGGGCCTCTCCTGAAGATCTTAAACTTTGTGATGTTTTGTAACAGGAGACACATTTGGATAGGTAGTCTGGGGAGTGTGACCCCGTCTAACACAGGTTGTGACCCTACGCCCTGTTTGGCCTTTCGACTGGCCAGGAGTATCTCTGTCTTGTCTGGATTCAGTTTCAATCTGTTCACCCTCATCCAGACCATCACAGCAGCCAAGCATTGGTTCAGGACCTGGACAGCCTCCTTAGAAGCAGGTGGGATGGAGTGATAGAGCTGAACATCATCCGCGTACAGATGACATCTAACCCTAAAACTCTGGATGATCTCTCCCAGCGGCTTCATGTAAATGTTAAACAACATGGGGGACAGTGTAGATCCCTGCAGGATGCCACAAGTCAATGGTTGTGAGGATGAGCCGTTGTCCCCTTCTGGGAATGACCCTCAAGGAAGGACTGGAGCCACTGCAGAACAGTATTATTTATTTATGTATTTATTTGCTTTGCTTCTATACGGCTGTATCTCAAGCCCGAAGGCGACTCACGGCGGTTCACAAACAGTAAAAACAGTAGAAACAGCAGTGGTTCCATACAACATAGAACAATTGACTTAACACACTATCCATAAATTACTAATAAGCAATTACAATGCATAATTATTACCAAAAACAACCGTACCCAATCTTCTCATCATCCAAGCGTAGTCCAGGTTCGTCGTCCATTGTTCCATTCCTATGTTCCATTACCAGATTGCACTAAATTACTCAAACGCCTGCACAAACATCCAGGTCTTCACCTTTTTGCGGAATCCCATTAGAGATGGTGCTAGTCTAATGTCCGTAGGAAGGGCGTTCCACAGCCGAGGAGCCACCACCGAGAAGGCCCTACCTCTCGTCCCCGCCAGCCGAGCTTGAGAAGCAGGCGGGATCGAGAGCAGGGTCTCCCCGGAAGATCTCAACGTCCTGGTGGGTTCATAGGCAGAGATGCGGTCAGATAGGTAGCTTGGGCCGGAACCGTTTAGGGCTTTAAAGGCCAACGCCAGCACTTTGAATTCAGCCCGGTAGCAGATCGGTAGCCAGTGGAGTTGGCACAACAGGGGGGTTGTATGCTCCCTGCGCTCCGCTCCTGTTAAAAACATGGCTGCCGAGCGTTGGACTAGTTGGAGCTTCCGAGCCGTCTTCAAAGGCAACCCCACGTAGAGAGCGTTGCAGTAGTCTATACGGGATGTAACCAGAGCGTGGACTACCGTGGCCAAGTCAGGCTTCCCAAGGTACGGGCGCAGCTGGTACACAAGCTTTAACTGTGCAAATGCTCCCCTGGTCACCGCCGAAACCTGGGGTTCCAGGCTCAGCGATGAGTCCAGGGTCACACCCAAGCTGCGAAGCTGCGTCTTCAGGGGGACAGTACCCCCAAGTCTCATCTCCCTGAAGCGTCCCAGAAGGATAACGTGGTCGATGGTATCGAAGGCCGCTGAGAGGTCCAGCAGAACCAACAGGGACACACTCCTCCTGTCTAGTTCCCGGCGTAGATCATCTACCGAGGCAACCAAGGCTGTTTCGGTACCATGTCCCGACCTAAAGCCAGACTATGCCGGATCTAGATAATCAGTGTCTACCAAGAATCCCTGAAGTTGTGAAGCCACCACACGTTCCAGGGCTGTAGTTCATCTGGCCCTGAAGACTGAACTCCATTAAAGTAGCCAGTAGGCCTGGGTGGTTTCGTTCGTTAATTTTGTAATTCGTTAAATATTCGTTATTTTTAGCAATTACAAAATGAATACAAAACATTTTTTCAAACCCGGAAGGGTTTTTCAATAACGAAACGGCATCCTCCATCCTTTTTACGAGCTTCCGCCCATTTCGGAAATGGGATGGAGGATGCTGGTGCCTGGGAGCCAATCCGGCGCTCCCAAGCACCCAAGCAGTGCACCGTGGCTGATTTTGATTGGCCGGGAAGCCCTTTAAAAGCGGCTCCGCATGGCCACTTTGCTCATTGTTGCGGAGGCGAGGGAGAAGACGGGAGGTCCGGGAGGGCGGCTTGCATTGGCTTGCATTGGCTTGCATTGGCTTGGTTGGCTGGCTAAGCTGGATTTCCTTGCATTGATTCCTTAATTCTGTTGCTGGGAGAGCGAGGGCGGTTTTTGTTAATTTGTTAATTTTCCATTTTTAAATATTTTTGAAAAATACCTTTCTTTTATTCTTAAAAAAAATCAAAAAATATTCTAAAAAAAGAAAAGAATCTTGTGTGCCTGTGTGTGCGTTTGTCATTTGTGTAGTTCCAACCAGTGCGCTCCTTTTGCCAACAGAAAGTGCTATAATACAGTGCTCGCTCATTATTTGTGTAGTTCCAACCAGTGCGCTCCTTTTGCCAACAGAAAGTGCTATAATACAGTGCTCGCTCATTTGTGTAGTTCCAACCAGTGCGCTCCTTTTGCCAACAGAAAGTGCTATATAATACAGTGCTCGCTCATTATTTGTGTAGTTCCAACCAGTGCGCTCCTTTTGCCAACACAAAGTGCTATATAATACAGTGCTCGCTCATTATTTGTGTAGTTCCAACCAGTGCGCTCCTTTTGCCAACACAAAGTGCTATATAATACAGTGCTCGCTCATTATTTGTGTAGTTCCAACCAGTGCGCTCCTTTTGCCAACACAAAGTGCTATATAATACAGTGCTCGCTCATTATTTGTGTAGTTCCAACCAGTGCGCTCCTTTTGCCAACACAAAGTGCTATATAATACAGTGCTCGCTCATTATTTGTGTAGTTCCAACCAGTGCGCTCCTTTTGCCAACACAAAGTGCTATATAATACAGTGCTCGCTCATTATTTGTGTAGTTCCAACCAGTGCGCTCCTTTTGCCAACACAAAGTGCTATATAATACAGTGCTCGCTCATTATTTGTGTAGTTCCAACCAGTGCGCTCCTTTTGCCAACACAAAGTGCTATATAATACAGTGCTCGCTCATTATTTGTGTAGTTCCAACCAGTGCGCTCCTTTTGCCAACACAAAGTGCTATATATAATACAGTGCAATTAGCACGAATAACGAAATTTCGTAAATGCCTTTATGCGCATGCGCTAACGCGGTGCGCCATCTTAACGAATCGATTCGTTATTAACGATGTAAGCAAATAACGAATTTCGTAAATGCTTTGCGCATGCGCCAACGCGGGCGCCATCTTAACGAATCGATTCGTAAATATTTACGAAATTTCGTAAATACCGAACTTTTTTAAGGGAAAATTTTGTAATTATTTTAAATATCGAAACAAAAAAACCCCCCAATTACAAATCGATTTTAGAAACAAATTTTTCCGTTGTTACCCAGGCCTAGTAGCCAGGTATTCCTGGACTAATTCTTTGCCCATTTTGGGTTGCATTTTCCCTTCTACTTCACCCGCTCCGTATTGCTCATTCGTTACTTATACTTTTCTTTACCCATCCAATTCCTTGGCTCCAAGTTTCCCTCGTTTCTCAGCTTCTCCTTTCGATCGGGGCAATCTCTTCTTAAAAGCTCAATTCCTTTTTGTTAATATTTCTTTAATAAGATCAGCCCATTGGCAATCCTCTAAGCCGGCGAGTTTATCTGCCTCGCAATTGTTGCCGCTTTATTAATCAACACAAAGGCCCTTGAAGCGGCTTGTGTGCAAAATCCACTACAAGAATAAACAATCACTCTTATCAAAGCATTGTCGGATTAGATCCTCACTAGAAGCAATATTGTTATCCTAAGTCGTATTGATTATTATTATTATTATTATTGCACATTAATTTGCCAACTTAGTGTAAAATAGATCGGCAAGACGCATACACTCAGGAGGAGAGTGAATCCTGGCCATGAGGTTGAGTCTGTCTGTTCTGATACGGCTGTACCAGCAGCTCCAACTTTATTTGCTTTGTATTAAATGTTTGCTTGCAGCCCTGCGTTTCAGGGACTCTGCAGATAGGTGGCTTCCTTTGGTTGCAGTCATAGGGCAAATCACCTGTCCATCATCGTTAAGTTTTGGTCCCGCCCCTTGCTCAGGGCAATTGGGAAGGGAAGGGAGCCATTTTTAGTTAGTCTCAGCAAGGAAAGCTAATGTACAGGACGTGTGCAAGTTTCCCCTGTACAAAAGCTTCAACCCTTAAGACTTTCTGGGGGGAAACAGTCTTAAGAGCATCCAAGACTTTCCGGGGAAAAACAGTCTTAAGAGTCTCCAAAGATTTCCAGGGAAACAGCCCTAAAGACCAAAGAACTCCAGCTGGAGAACATCTAAGTCTTTATTGTTAGGTCCACTCGGTGCTCGAGACGCAGTTTGACCCGGTAGTGGAGCCCACATCAGTAAGGGTTAGATTACAGTCAGCCTGGGAGAAGTTAAAAAGGGGACTTTCATTTAAAGTAAAGAAGAAATTGAAGACAGTTGCCTGTCCTTCGTGGGCAAGTTTAGGAAGCTGTTGGGGTTCAGCCTGAGTTTGAACTTGAACCTGATTCTCTGTTTGTTCCTCCTGATGCTAATGAAAGTATATTTACTGATGCTAGTGGAAATGTACCTTCTGATGTCAATGCTCCTGAAATTAGTGAGGAAGAATCTGCTGTAGGTTTGGAAAATGCCAATGTTCCTGAAATTAGTGAGGAAGGAACTTCTGTAGATTTGGAAAATGAAAGTACCAGTGTTCATGAGAATGTTTCAGAGGGAGATCTTGACCTTTCCCTCCCTTCTGCACCTGGTAACTGTAATGACAACAAAAGGGGCCAAATCTGGGAAGACAGAAATAAAACACTCAGTTTGTGTCGATCCTCCCGAATTCAAGAATTAAAAACATTGGCTTCAAAACAGAAGGGCGGTTCACGGAACCGATTCTTGAGTTTTAATTGCAATATGCCAGGCTGATTCCCTCAGTTCAGGCATCGTTTCAGAATTGATGAAGACCTTGGCAGTTCTCCTGGTTCCCTGGCCATAGTATGGAAAGATTTCTAGGATATCAAGTACGGTTAGTGGATTGCTAACAGGTTCCAGTATTTCCCAGTGAGGCTTTTGGTTTTGCTTTGTCCATTTAAATTCCTGTTTGCTGATTTTGCTGTGGCTTTTGACTTGCATTTTTCCTTTATTTTGTAACCATTTTTCTTCAATAAAAAAGGATTGCTTTTCACAGCCAAGTGTGGTGGATAGTTCTCTTAGGCCTCGTTCTCTGCTCTGGATTGCAACAGAAGCCACCAGTTGCATAAAGCCTGGAAGCATTTGTTTAACTTTCTGAAGACAAGAGAAGTTTCTGTTTGATTGTTCATTAATAAAGGACTTTGTTATACTCCACAAGCCATCTAAAGACCATTTGTGATGGAAAATCCTTGAGAACATCTCTTCAGGGCCCCCTGGCTTCCCGCTGGGCAAAGATTGCACGTCCTGTTCTAAAGGAAATACTTTACAGGCCCAGCACGTGACAGAACACTGTCCCTGATCTGGATTTCAGGTGCCAGGATCAGCGACACACAATATGCATTCTATATTGTTTCCCATATGATTTTAATATATTATGTTTTGACTGCTTAGGGACTTTATTATATTAAGCAGCATGTAAATAGGTAAATACAGTAGTAAGAACATGAGGTTTAAGCTTGCAGTGTGACTTGTAGAGCTCAGCTGTCCACCCAAGTACATGTTGATGTACTTACTTATTTAGGCAATCCCTCGTTGTCCAAGTAGGATCGTCTTCCAGGGTGAGTGTCCTGGCGGTGGGTCCGTAGGTGATGGTGGAGCCCTCTCCTTGACCCGCATGTTCTCCCACAGTGAGGACATCGGTTTCCAAGTGGAAGGCGGTCCCACTCAGGGTTGGCTGGATGTGCCTTCCTCTTGGTACGTTTCCTCTCTCTCCCTCCATTCGTGCCTCTTTGAATGCCGCAGCACTGCTGGTCACAACTGACCTCCAGCCGGAGCACCCAAGGGCCAGGGCTGTCAATTTCTGTCTTTTGGGTTATGTAGTAAATTTACAAAACACAAAAACTGACAAGGGCTTCCCAGTTCTCAGTGTCTATGCTAGAGGTTTTGAGGTTGGCTGTGAGCCCATCTTGAAATCTCCTTTCCTGCCCTCCAACATTCCGTTTTCTGTTCTTGAGTTCGCAATAGAGCAACTGCTTTGGGAGACGGTGGTCAGGCATCCAGACAACGTGGCCAGCCCAGCGGAGTTGATGGCAGAGGACCATCACCTCAATGCTGGTGGTCTTTGCTTCTTCTTCCACCACGCTGACGTTTGTCCGCTTGTCTTCCCAAGAGATTTGCAGGATTTTCCGGAGGCAGCGCTGATGGAATCGTTCCAGGAGTTGCATGTGACGTCTGTAGACAGTCCACGTCTTGCAGGCGTATAGCAGGGCTGGGAGGACAATAGCTTTATAAACAAGCCCCTTGGTCTTCCTACGGATGTCCCGGTCCTCAAACACACTCTGCTTCATTCGGGAAAATGCTACACTCATAGAGCTCAGGTGGTGTTGTATTTCAGTGACAATGTTGACATCTGTAGATAGTCCATGTTTCGCAGACGTATAGCAGGGTTAGGAGGACAATAGCTTTATAAACAAGCTCCTTGGTCTCCCTACAAATGACCCAGTCTTCAAACACTCTCTGCTTCATTCAGAAAAACGCTGCACTCACAGAGCTCAGGCGGTGTTGCATTTCAAAGTCAATGTTGACGTCTATAGACAGTCCACGTTTCGCAGGCATATAGCAGGGTTGGGAGGACAATAGCTTTATAAACAAACACCTTGGTCTCCCTATGGATGATCAGTTCTCAAACACTCCCTGCTTCATTCAGAAAATGCTGCACTTGCAGAGCTCAGGCGGTGTTGTATTTCAGTGTCAATGTTGACATCTGTAGACAGTCCACGTTTCGCAGGCATATAGCAGGGTGGGAGGACAATAGCTTTATAAACAAGCAGCTTGGTCTCCCTACGGATGTCCCGATCCTCAAACAGTCTCTGCTTCATTCAGGCGGTGTTGTATTTCAGTGTCAATGTTGACGTCTGTAGACAGTCCACGTTTTGCAAGCAAATAGCAGGGTTGGGAGGACAATAGCTTTATAAACAAGCACCTTGGTCTCCCTACGGATGTCCCGATCTTTAAACAGTCTCTGCTTCATTCAGGTGGTGTTGTATTTCAGTGTCAATGTTGACGTCTGTAGACAGTCCACGTTTCGCAGGCATATAGCAGGGTTGGGAGGACAATAGCTTTATAAACAAACACCTTGGTCTCCCTACGGATGTCCTGGTGCTCAAACACTCTGTGCTTCATTTGGGAAAAAAGCTGCACTTGCAGAGCTCAGGCGGTGTTGTATTTCAGTGTCAAAGTTGACTTTGGTGG
The DNA here is from genome assembly GCF_037176765.1 of Anolis sagrei. Classification (NCBI taxonomy): domain Eukaryota; kingdom Metazoa; phylum Chordata; class Lepidosauria; order Squamata; family Anolidae; genus Anolis; species Anolis sagrei. The sequence goes on along the minus strand of NC_090030.1, from coordinate 36,299,919 downwards.
AGAGGTGGCTGCCAAGGAAGCAGAAATGGTACACATTTTCTAATGTTACATCATAAAGCTGTATTTCTGGCATTGCAGAGGGATTGGCTGGTGTAAGCAGCATGTAAATGGGTACATAAAGTAGTAAGAACATGAGGTTTGATGTTCTGTTGCGCACTGGGCCTGTAAAGAATTTCCTTTAGCGGGAAGCCAGGGGGCCCAAAGAGAAGTTCTCAGAGGTTTTCCACCACAAATGACCTTTAGATGGCTTGTGAAGTATAACAAAATTCTTTATTAATGAACAATCAAACAGAAACTTCTCTTGTCTTCAATAAAGCTAAACAAATGCTGCCAAGCTTTATGCAACTGGTGACTTCCTAATCTTGTCCACGAAGGACAGGCAGCTGTCTTCAATAACTTCTTCTTTACTTTAAAGGAAAATCCCCTTTTTAACTTCTCCCAGGCTGACTGTAATCTAACCCTGACTGGTGTGGGCTCCGCTACCGGGTCGAACTGTGTCTCAAACACCGAGTGGACCTACCAGTAAAGGCTTAGATGTTCTCCAGCTGGAGTTCTTTGGTCTTTAGGGCTGTTTCCCTGGAAATCTTTGGAGACTCTTAAGACTGTTTTGCCCCGGAAAGTCTTGATGCTCTTAAGACTGTTTCCCCCCAGAAAGTCTTAAGGGTTGAAGCCTTTGTACAGGGGAAGTGTTGGGGTTCAGCCTGCGTGTGAACCTGTACCTGACTCTCTGATTCTATATCCTGATGTCAATGATTCTGAGGTCAATGTAGAAGATGATGGTTTGTGTAGTGAAAGTCCTGCTGCTTTGGAAAGCAAAAGTCCAAATTCCTATGAGAATGATTCAGAGCCAAGCCGTGAACTTCCACTCCCTTTTAGCTCTTCAGATAATCTGATACCTGGTCCCTCTAACGAGGATAGATGGGGGCAGATTTGGCAAAGCAGAGGCGAAGCGCAGAGTTTACGGAGGTCAGCTAGATTAAGAAAAATGCAAACACGGCCTTCAGGCACGTCACAAAATAGATTTCTATGCTTTAAAAACACTTGGCCTGGATGCCCATTCAGTCCAGGCATCGTTTCAGATTCATGTGCAGCCTCTTGCTGTTCTCCTGCTTCCCCGTGGCTTTGTTCCAAGGAGATTTTCTAGAGCTTCAAGTACGGTTAGTGGGTTGCTAACAGGTTCCAGGATTTAGCAGTGTTGCTGTGGGTTTTTGATCTTGTTCATGGACATTTCTTGTTGCTGATTTTTACTGTGGCTTTTTACTTTGCATTTTTCCTCTATTTTTGTACTCATCTTTCATCAATAAAAAGGATTGTTTTTTTCCTGAAGCCAAGTGTGGTGGATTGTTGTCTTTGTGTCCAGTTTCCTGCTCTGGGTTGCAACAGGAAGTACATTAGTTTTCCTTGCTGAGACTAACTAAAAATGGCTCCTTTCCCTTCCCAACTTCTCTGAGCAAGGGGCAGAACCAAACCTTAACAATGATGGACAGGTGACTTGCCCTATGACTGCAACCTATCTGTAGAGTCCCTGAAACCTAGGACTGCAAACAACCATTTAATACAAAGCAAATAAAGTTGGAGTTCCTGGTACAGCCGTACCAGAATATTTAAGCTTGCAGTGTGGCTTGTCGAGCTCAGCTGTCCACCCAAGTGCATGTATATCAGGAACGCAAGACTATTTATTTATTTATTTATTTATTTATTTATTTACTATGCTTCTATACCGCTGTATCTCAAGCCCGAAGGTGACTCACAACGGTTCACAAACAGTACAGACAATAAAAACAGCAATAGTTCAATAAACAATGACAATTAATTTACACATTTTCCATTAATAACTAATAAGCAATCCCAATACACAATTATTACAAACCCCATCCCCAATCGCCTCATCATCCATGCATGATCCAAATTCGTCGTCCATTGTTCCATTCCTATGTTCAATTACCAGAATTGCACTGAATTACTCAAACGCCTGCACAAACATCCAGGTCTTCAACTTTCTACGGAATCCCATGAGGGATGGTGCCAGCCTAATGTCCGTAGGAAGGGCGTTCCACAGCCGAGGAGCCACCACCGAGAAGGCCCTATCTCTCGTCCCCGCCAACCGTGCCTGGGAGGCCGGCGGGATCGAGAGCAGGGCCTCCCTGGAAGATCTCAAAGTCCGGGTGGGTTCATAGACCGAGATGCGGTCAGATAGGTATCTTGGGCCGGAACCGTTTAGGGCAGTGTTTCTCAACCTGGGGGTCGGGACCCTTAGGGGGGTCGCGAGGGGGTGTCAGAGGGGTCGCCAAAGACCATCAGGAAACACATTTTCTGTTGGTCATGGAGGTTCTGTGTGGGAAGTTTGGCTCAATTCTATTGTTGGTGGGATTCAGGATGCTCTTTGATTGTAGGTGAACTATACATCCCAGCAAATACAACTCCCAAATGTCATGGTTTATTTTCTCTAAACTTCATCAGTGTTCACACTTGGGCATATTGAGTATTCATGCCAAGTTTGGTCCAGATCCATCATTGTTTCGAGTCTACAGTGCTTTCTGGGTGTAGGTGAATTACAATTTCAAAACTCAAGGTCAATGCCCAGCAAACCTTTCCAGTATTTTATGTTGGTCATGGGAGTTCTGTGTGCTTGAGTTTGGTTCAGTTCCATTGTTGGTGGAGTTCAGAATACTCTTTGATTGTAGACGAACTATAAATCCCAGGAACTACAACTCCCAAATGACAAAATCAATCTCCTCCCACACCACCAATATTCAAATGTGGGCGTATTGGGTATTTGTGCCAAATTTGGTCCAGTGAATGAAAATGCGTCCTGCATATCAGATATTTACACGACGATTCAACAGTAGAATATACAGTTATGAAGTAGCAACGAAAATAATTTTATGGTTGGGGGTCACCACAACATGAGGAACTGGATTAAGGGGTCATAGAATCATAGAATCAAAGAGTTGGGAGAGACCTCATGGGCCATCCAGTCCAACCCCATTCTGCCAAGAAGCAGGAATATTGCATTCAAATCACCCCTGACAGATGGCCATCCAGCCTCTGTTTCAAAGCTTCCAAAGAAGGAGCCTCCACCACACTCCCTCCGGGGCAGAGAGTTCCACTGCTGAACGGCTCTCACAGTCAGGAAGTTCTTCCTAATGTTCAGATGGAATCTCCTCTCTTGTAGTTTGAAGCCATTGTTCCATTGCGTCCTAGTCTCCAGGGAAGCAGAAAACAAGCTTGCTCCCTCCTCCTCCCTGTGGCTTCCTCTCACATATTTATCCATGGCTCTCATCATATCTCCTCTCAGCCTTCTCTTCTTCAGGCTAAACATGCCCAGTTCCCTAAGCCGCTCCTCATAGGGCTTGTTCTCCAGACCCTTGATCATTTTAGTCGCCCTCCTCTGGACACATTCCAGCTTGTCAATATCTCTCTTGAGTTGTGGTGCCCAGAATTGGACACAATATTCCAGGTAATGTGGTCTAACCAAAACAGAATAGAGCATGGGGAGCATTACTTCCTTAGATCTAGACACTATGCTCCTCTTGATGCAGGCCAAAATCCCATTGGCTTTTTTTGCCGCCGCATCACATTCCTGTCTCATGTTTAACTTGTTGTCCACGAGGACTCCAAGATCTTTTTCACACGTACTGCTCTCGAGCCAGGCATTGTCCCCCATTCTGTATCTTTGCATTTCGTTTTTTCTGCCAAAGTGGAGTATCTTGCATTTGTCACTGTTGAACTTCATTTTGTTAGTTTTGGCCCATCTCTCTTTGGGTCACGGCATCAGGAAGGTTGAGAAACACTGGTTTAGGGCTTTATAGGCCAGTACCAACACCTTGAATTGAGCCCGGTAGCAAATCGGCAGCCAGTGGAGCTGGTGCAACAGGGGGGTCGTGTGCTCCCTGCGCTCCGCTCCTGTTAGGATCATGGCTGCCGCGCGTTGGACTAATTGCAGCTTCCGGGCCGTCTTCAGGGGCAGCCCCACGTAGAGAGCGTTGCAGTAGTCTAGGCGGAATGTGACAAGAGCGTGGACTATCGTGGCCAAGACTAGCCTGACCTAGAGCTGGCGGGCTTCTGTATGTCAGGGATGGAACTCCAGCTCCCTGGCTTGTGTTTTTTCATCGGTTGCCTTGTTTTTAAGCCCAGCGACCATTTATTTATTTATTTATTTATTTGGGGTTCTTGTACCCCGCCCTTCTCACCCCGAAGGGGACCCAGGGCGGCTTACAGCTGCAAGGCGCACTTAGACGCCTGCTACACAAACAATCATCACAAAAAGTATAACAGTACAAATTCCCACAATTCAACATTATCCAATAAAATCAGTAAAATGATAAAATCAGTAAAAACAATACAAACCTGGATCTTCCTCCTACCCATCAGTGTACAATTAACTCAAAGATCTGTTTTTGGTTCCATTTGGACAATCCTGCCGATCTTACACATCTGATTGTCTTATTTGGTTGTCATTGTCTAATTGCCTGGTTGCCCAAAGGCCTGGTTCCACAGCCATGTCTTCACCCTCCTCCTGAAGGAGAGGAGGGTTGGTGCTGTTCTGATTTCCCCCGGGAGTGAATTCCACAGGTGGGGGGCCACCACTGAGAAGGCTCTGCTTCTCGTCCCCACCAGCCTCACTTGTGAGAGTGGTGGGGTCGAGAGCAGGGCCTCCCCAGATGATCTCAAACTCCGAGGTGGGACGTAGAGGGAGATACGTTCGGACAGATACACTGGACCAGAACCGTATAGGGTTTTGTAGGTTAAGACCAGCACCTTGAATTGTGCTCGGAATTGAACCGGCAGCCAGTGGAGCTGGCACAACAGGGGGGGGGGGGGGGGTATGCTCCCTGTATGTCGCTCCGGTGAGCAATCTGGCTGCCGCACGCTGGACTAGTTGGAGTTTCCGAACAGTCTTCAAGGGCAACCCCACGTAGAGCGCGTTGCAGTAGTCTATCCGGGATGTAACAAGAGCGTGGACCACCGTGGCCAGATCAGACTTCCCAAGGTACGGGCGCAACTCATAGAATCATAGAATCATAGAATCATAGAGTTGGAAGAGACCTCATGGGCCATCCAGTCCAACCCCATTCTGCCAAGAAGCAGGAATATTGCATTCAAATCACCCCTGACAAATGGCCATCCAGCCTCTGCTTAAAAGCTTCCAAAGAAGGAGCCTCCACCACACTCCGGGGCAGAGAGTTCCACTGCTGAACGGCTCTCACAGTCAGGAAGTTCTTCCTAATGTTCAGATGGAATCTCCTCTCTTGTAGTTTGAAGCCATTGTTCCATTGCGTCCTAGTCTCCAAGGAAGCAGAAAGGAAGCTTGCTCCCTCCTCCCTGTGGCTTCCTCTCACATATTTATCCATGGCTATCATATCTCCTCTCAGCCTTCTCTTCTTCAGGCTAAACATGCCCAGTTCCCTAAGCCGCTCCTCATAGGGCTTGTTCTCCAGACCCTTGATCATTTGAGTCGCCCTCCTCTGGACACTTTCCAGCTTGTCAACATCTCTCTTGAATTGTGGTGCCCAGAATTGGACACAATATTCCAAAACTGGTGCACAAGTTTTAATTGCGCAAAAGCTCTCCCGGCCACCGCCGAGACCTGGGGTTCCAGGCTCAGTGATGAGTCCAGGATCACTCCCAAGCTGGGAACCTGCGTCTTCAGGGGGAGTGTAACCCCGTCCAGCACAGGCTGTAACCCTATCGGGGTATCAGATCAGCCCCTCACGCTGGGAAGGGTTTTTCCAGTGCGTAAGGAGCGATGAGATTTCCCTTCCAGCTCCGGAATTAATCACCCCATCTCTCTTTCGGAGGAGAAAGAGTCTCTCTCACTCCGACGGAGAAGTCTTCCTTCCTTCCCTCCCACGGGGAAGCCTGCCTGCCTGCCTTGCGTAGGTGTGGAGCCGCAGTAGTCGGGGAAATTAAAAAATGCAAATTAAAAAATGCAAATGGAAAAGCCAAGCAGAGCCGCTTGCCTCGGTGCTCGGAGGGCTTTCTTGAATAGCAGCAAATTAAAGAAATGCTATGTAATCAAAGTTTATATCTCGCCTTAAGAAAGGGAAGCCGCGCTCCCTCCAAATCCAGCGGCACGCCTGCCTGCCTTGACACCCCGTGCCAATTACGGGTGAATTACCAATACCCGGGCCTTGTAGTTTGAACAGGAAAATGCCTCTCTCAAATCACTTTAGCTGGTTTAATTAACTAATGACAATTAGCAGGGATGTTGCATTTGTACACTGTAGTCAGGACCACTTTTATGAAATCCAATTGATGCCAGCGCACAACTGTGACATCGGGGGCAAATAACTGCCTTCTAAAGTAGTGTTTCTCAACCTGGGGGTCAGGACCCCTGAGGGGTGTCAGAGGGGTCGCCAAAGACCATCAGAAAACACAGTATTTTCTGATGGTCATGGGGATTCCATGTGGGAAGTTTGAGCCAATTCTGTCGTTGGTGGAGTTCAGAGTGTTGGAAGAGACTTCCTGGGCCATCCAGTCCAACCCCATTCTGCCAAGAAGCAGGAATATCACATTCAAATCACCCCTGACAGATGGCCATCCAGCCTCTGTTTAAAAGCTTCCAAAGAAGGAGCCTTCACCACACTCTGGGGCAGAGAGTTCCACTGCTGAACGGCTCTCACAGTCAGGAAGTTCTTCCTCATGTTCAGGTGGAATCTCCTCTCTTGTAGTTTGAAGCCATTCCTCCATTGCGTCCTAGTCTCCATGGAAGCAGAAAACAAGCTTGCTCCCTCCTCCTCCTCCCTGTGACTTCCTCTCACATATTTATACATGGCTGTCATATCCCCTCTCAGCCTTCTCTTCTTCAGGCTAAACATGCCCAGCTCCTTAAGCCGCTCCTCATAGGGCTTGTTCTCCAGACCCTTGATCATTTAGTCACCCTCCCTATGACATATTCCCTTCTGGTTGTCCTTATCTAGACCTGGTCCCACTACCACGTCTTTACCTTCCTCCTGAAGGAAAGAAGGGATGTTGATGTCCTAATTTCTCCCGTGAGTGAGTTCCACAGGTGAGGGGCCACCACCGAGAAGGCCCTGCTCCTCGTCCCCACCAACTTCACTTGTAGTAGTGGTGGGGTCGAGAGCAGCCCCCCCCCCCCCAGATGATCTCAAATTCCGTGGTGGGACGTAGAGGGAGATACGTTCGGACAGATACATTGGACCGGAACCGTATAGGGTTTTGTAGGTCAAAACCAGCACCTTGAACTGTGCTCGGAATTGAACTGGCAGCCAGTGGAGCTGGCACAGCAGGGGGTGGTATGCTCCCTGTATGACGCTCCAGTGAGTAATCTGGCTGCCGCTCGCTGGACCAGTTGAAGTTTCCGAACAGTCTTCAAGGGCAACCCCACGTAGAGTGCATTGCAGTAGTCTATTCGGGATGTAACAAGAGCGTGGACCACCGTGGTCAGATCAGACTTCCCAAGGTACGGGCGCAACTGGTGCACAAGTTTTAATTGTGCATAAGCTCTCCGAGTACCGCCGAGACCTGGGGTATTATTGTGGAACAAACACCCTTTCTTTAATATGACAACACAGAAGGTCACAGAAATAGCCGAGAAGAAGAAAATGTGGAATATCTTTCTACACTCGTCCCCAGACTTGTTGTTTTGTGGTCCAAAAGTTCCGGAACTCTTTACGGAATGTGCAACGTGTGCCTGGCATCTGATCCTTTTGTTATGCTCAGGAGAGCGGAAACCGAGTGTGAGGACCCCCTGCCTTTGGATCAAGTGGCCGATCTGTATTCCAGGCGCTTCCTCGTCCTGCTACTTATGTAAAACTCAGGTCGAAGTCTCCTTTGACGTTTTAATAACTAAATGGAGGAGGCCACTTGCATTTTTATGACCGCCTTCCTTCTCTCTCCTTCCCCCGCTCTCTGATGTACGCTCTGCAGACTTGAAACGGGTCCAAATTGTCTCCCGATTCCATTACTCTTAACTTCAAATGCTGTCATAAAAAAGAGATTGCAGCCACTTAGAAACCCACCCTCGTTGTCTACAAAAAGAGGACCCTCTGCCTTTGATATCTTGGTCTGAGATTTCTGCATCTAGGGTCAGTTTTCAGCACCGCCGCAAAAAAAAAACTATGGAGAAATAGAAACCAGTGTGTTGGAGGTATTTAAACACTTCATTTCCAATGCTAAATTGGGATACATAGAATCAAAGAGTTGGAAGAGACCTCCTGTCTCTTCCAAACAGTCTTCAAGGGCAACCCCACGTAGAGTGCGTTGCAGTAGTCTATTCGGGATGTAACAAGAGCGTGGACCACCGTGGCCAGATCGGACTTCCCAAGGTACAGGCGCAACAATTTGCCAAGAAGCAGGAATGTTGCATTCAAAGCACCCCCGACAGATGGCCATCCAACCTCCAAAGAAGGAGCCTCCACCACACTCCAGGGCAGAGAGTTCCATTGCTGAACAGCTCCCACAGTCATAGAATCCTAGAATCCTAGAGTTGGAAGAGACCTCCTGGGCCATCATCCAGTCCAACCCCATTCTGCCAAGAAGCAGGAATGTTGCATTCAAAGCACCCCTGACAGATGGCCATCCAACCTCCAAAGAAGGAGCCTCCACCATACTCCAGGGCAGAGAGTTCCATTGCTGAACAGCTCCCACAGTCATAGAATCCTAGAATCCTAGAGTTGGAAGAGACCTCCTGGGTCATCCAGTCCAACCCCATTCTGCCAAGAAGCAGGAATATTGCATTCAAAGCACCCCTGACAGATGGCCATCCAACCTCCAAAGAAGGAGCCTCCACCACACTCCAGGGCAGAGAGTTACAATGCTGAACAGCTCCCACAGTCATAGAATCCTAGAGTTGGAAGAGACCTCCTGGGTCATCCAGTCCAACCCCATTCTGCCAAGAAGCAGGAATGTTGCATTCAAAGCACCCCCGACAGATGGCCATCCAACCTCCAAAGAAGGAGCCCCCACCACACTCCAGAGCAGAGAGTTCCATTGCTGAACAGCTCCCACAGTCATAGAATCCTAGAATCCTAGAGTTGGAAGAGACCTCCTGGGTCATCCAGTCCAACCCCATTCTGCCAAGAAGCAGGAATATTGCATTCAAAGCACCCCCAACAGATGGCCATCCAACCTCCAAAGAAGGAGCCTCCACCACACTCCAGGGCAGAGAGTTCCATTGCTGAACAGCTCCCACAGTCATAGAATCCTAGAATCCTAGAGTTGGAAGAGACCTCCTGGGTCATCCAGTCCAACCCCATTCTGCCAAGAAGCAGGAATATTGCATTCAAAGCACCCCCGACAGATGACCATCCAGCCTCTGTTTAAAACCTTCCAAAGAAGGAGCCTCCACCACACTCCGAGGCAGAGAGTTCCACTGCTGAACGGCTCTCACAGTCAGGGGATAAAAGTCTCAAGTATGGGAAATGTAGCCAGATGAAGCATCGTTTGGAATCAAGTTAAGTTCTCATCCTTGTTTCATGGAAGCCCTGCTGGGAAGATTCATGCTTAAGTATGGTTTTGATTCTTGGATTTTATGACTGCATCCTCATGCCTTGGATTAATGTTTCCTGGTTTTCTAGATTATAATAGAGAAGTGTGGGCTTTGTTTTCATGGACTTTGCTGAACTTTACCCTAGACTATTTTGTTCCTAGAATCATAGAATCCTAGAGTGCGAAGAGACCTCCTGGGCCATCTAGTCCAACCCCATTCTGCCAAGAAGCAGGAATATTGCATTCAAATCACCCCCGACAGATGGCCATCCAGCCTCTGTTTAAAAGCTTCCAAAGAAGGAGCCTCCACCACACTCCGGGGCAGAGAGTTCCACTGCTGAACGGTCACAGTCAGGAAGTTCTTCCTCATGTTCAGATGGAATCTCCTCTCTTGTAGTTTGAAGCCATTGTTCCACTGCGTCCTAGTCTCCAGGGAAGCAGAAAGGAAGCTTGCTCCCTCCTCCTCCCTGTGGCTTCCTCTTACATATTTATACATGGCCCTCATCATGTCTCCTCTCATCCTTCTCTTCTTCAGGCTAAACATATCCCCAGCTCCTTAAGCCGCTCCTCCTAGGGCTTGTTCTCCAGACCTTTGATCATTGTAGTCACCCTCCTCTGGACACATTCCAGCTTGTCTCTCTCTCTTTAATTGTGGTGCCCAGAATTGGACACAATATTCCAGGTAAAGTGGTCTAACCAAGGCGGAATAGAGCATGGGGAGCATGACTTCCCTGGACCTAGCCACTAGGTTCCTCTTGATGCAGGCCAACATCCCATTGGCTTTTTTTGCCCCCACATCACATTCTTGGCTCGTGTTTAACTTGTTGTCCACGAGGACTCCAAGATCTCTTTCCCACGTCCTGTTCTTGAGCCAGGCATTGTCCCCCATTCTGTATCTTTGCATTTTGTTTTTCCTGCCAAGTGGAGTCTCTTGCATTTGTCCCTGTTGAACTTCATTTTGTTAGTTTTGGCCCATCATCTCTCTAATCTGACAAGATCCTTTTGAATTCTGCTCCTGTCTTCTGGAGTCTTGGCTCTCCCTCCCAATTTGGTCCCGTCTGCAAACGTGAAGATCCTGCCTTCTAGCCCTTCATCCAAGTCATGAATGAAGATCCTGAGCAGGACCGGGCCCGGACGGAACCCTGCATGTGGCACTCCACTCGTCACTTCTTTCCAGGATGAAGAGGAGGAAGCCTTGGGGAGAATCACCCTCTGGGTTTGTCCACTTAACCAATTACAGAACCACCTCACCGTAGTTTTGCCTCGCCCACATTGGACTGGTTTCCTTGCCAGAAGGTCATGGGGGACCTTGTCCAAGAAGGCCTTCCTCAAATCCAGACACGCTCCACCCACAGCATCATTCCCCGCATCTACCCAGCTTGTAACTCTATCAAAAAAAAAAATCAGATGAGTCTGGCATGACTCGTTTTTGATCAATCCATGTTGACTCTTAGCAATGACCGCATTTGTTTCTAAGTGTTTGCAGACCACTTTGGGAGAGTTGCTGGACAGAGGAGGATGATGAAGGCCATGTCATAGTGGTGTTGACAGTGACCCCATGACTCTTCTTGCTACTGATTAGTAAAATAATACATCACAGAGTCCTAGACGGGAAGTGTTCGACTTGTGATTTTGTGATACGAAATCCAGCATATTGATCTTGTTTGCTGTGACATGCTGTGTTTTTGTGTTGGTAAAATAATAATAATAATAATAATAATAATAATAATAATAATAATAATACATCACACAGTCCTGGACGCTTGGGAAGTGTTCGACTTGTGATTTTGTGATACGAAATCCAACATATAGATCTTGTTTGCTGTGACATACTGTGCTTCTGTGTCAGTAAAATAATAATAATAATAATAATAATAATAATAATAACGTTGTCTGATATTTGCTATGGAATCAAATCGCTGCCAATTGTGAACTGCCTTGAGTCGCCTCTGGCTGAGAAATGCAGTCAATAAATAAATAATAAAGATCTAGACACTATGCTCCTATTGATGCAGGCCAATGGGATGTTGGCCTGCATCAATAGGAGCCTAGTGTCTAGATCTAAGGAAGTAATGCTACCCCTCTATTCTGTTTTGGTTAGACCACATCTGGAATATTGTGTCCAGTTCTGGGCACCACAATTCAAGAGAGATATTGACAAGCTGGAATGTGTCCAGAGGAGGGCGACTAAAATGATCAAGGGTCTGGAGAACAAGCCCTATGAGGAGCGGCTTAAGGAGCTGGGCATGTTTAGCCTGAAGAAGAGAAGGCTGAGAGGAGATATGATGATGGCCATGTATAAATATGTGAGAGGAAGCCACAGGGAGGAGGAGGGAGCAAGCTTCCTTTCTGCTTCCCTGGAGACTAGGATGCAATGGAGGAATGGCTTCAAACTACAAGAGAGGAGATTCCATCTGAACATGAGGAAGAACTTCCTGACTGTGAGAGCCGTTCAGCAGTGGAACTCTCTGCCCCGGAGTGTGGTGGAGGCTCCTTCTTTGGAAGCCTTGCAACAGAGGCTGGATGGCCATCTGTCAGGGGGGATTTGAATGCAATATTCCTGCTTCTTGGCAGAATGGGGTTGGACTAGATGGCCCAAGAGGTCTCTTCCCACTCTAGGATTCTATGGTTCTATGATTCTAAATAATAAATGTTTATGAACGGTTGTTCCACACAATGGCTGAATGGGGCAAAAAGGAGGAAAGAAGAAGAATAAACGGCGAAAGTCAGAGAGTTTGCCAAGTCGAAAATAATTAAAACTGGCGGCAGAAGAGTTAAGACTCGAGTACGTAACCTTCTTCAAATGTAGATTGAAATCTTTCCAAATATCAATTAATCCCTAATCTAACATGCATTTCTTAGTTGCTTCCTGTGCATTATTAATGGGATGGTCACCCTGAGATGAAGGTAGGAAATGAAAAGCAATTAAATCCCTCTGCCACCCCTGAAGATATGGCTGACCTCGAGGATTCAAGTCGGAGGAGAAGAAGGAGAAGGAGAAAGAAGAGGGGAAGTGATAAAAGCGCACCAAATTAATAGAGAGTGATCTCTCATAAGCGATTGTTGCAGAAGGAAGGGTGGCCACTCCGCGCTCCTTTGGACCGCAGGACAATTGCCTTCAGATCTGGAGCAGAGAAAGGGAAACCCAAGAGCCTTTCCTCCGATCACTTCTCTTTCCTTGTGAAGCCTGGGTCGGTCTTCTGAGGCCGTGACTTTCTTTTGCTCGCTCACAAAGAGAAATTACTGGACTGTCTCTTGAGAGAAATTGATTATCTTCAAAACTTATTTATTTGTCATGTCAGAGCAACCAGTCAAATTATATTACATTTCTAACAGAACAAAGCAAACAAACAGACAAAATACAAAGTTTGCAAGTTTGGTAGTTGATTAAATGTCCTTTGAGCAGTATCTGGCCACTTGGAGTGCCTCTGGTGTTGCCGCAAGAAGGTCCTCCCTTGTGCATCATGTGGCAGGGCTCAGGGTGCATTGCAGCAGGTGGTCTGTGGTTTGCTCCTCTCTGCACTCGCATGTCGTGGATTCAAGTTTGTGGCCCCATTTTTTGAGGTTGGCTCTGCATCTCGTGGTGTCCGAGCGCAGTCTGTTCAGCACCTTCCAAGTCTCCCAGTCCTCTGTGTGCCCAGGGGGGAGTCTCTCATCTGGTATCAGCCATTGGTTGAGGTTCTGGGTTTGAGCCTGCCACTTTTGGACTCTCGCTTGCTGAGGTGTTCCAGCGAGTGTCTCTGTAGATCTTAGAAAACTATTTCTTGATTTAAGTCGTTAACATGCTGGCTGATACCCAGACAGGGGATGAGATGGAGATGTCTCTGCCTTGGTCCTTTTACTATTGGCTGCTCCTTCCCGGCGGATGTCAGGTGGTGCAATATCGGCTAAGCAGTGTTATTTAGCTGCATATGATTTAAATATGTAAAATCATACATACATTTTTCATACATACACCACGAGATGCATGGTGGTCCACGCTCTTGTTACATCCCGATTGGATTACTGCAACGCACTCTACGTGGGGTTGCCTTTGAAGACTGCTCGGAAACTCCAACTGGTCCAGCGGGAGGCAGCCAGATTGCTTACCGGAGCGACATACAGGGAGCACACCACCCCCCTGTTGTGTCAGCTCCACTGGCTGCCGATCCTATTCCGAGCACAATTCAAAGTGCTGGTTTTGACCTACAAAACCCTATACGGTTCCGGCTCAGTGTATCTGTCCGAACGGATCTCCCTCTACGTCCCACCTCGGAACCTAAGATCTTCCGGGGAGGCCCTGCTCTCGACCCTGCCTTTATCACAAGTGAGATTGGCGGGGACGAGGAGCAGGGCCTTCTCGGTGGTGGCCCCCCACCTGTGGAACTCACTCCCCGGGGAGATTAGATCGGCAATGTCCCTTCTTTCATTTAGGAAAAAGTTGAAAACCTGGATATGGGACCAGGCATTTGGACATCATGGCAGCTAAAGAAAGACCTGATGACGAGCTGGAATTTGACGAGATGGAACGGATTTACGAAACTCCGAACGCTGAGCTCAGGATTAGTCTACTACTGTGTTACTGTATTATTGTGTAGTGATGTTTTTAATCTTTAATGTGTAATTGTTTAATTTGCTTATATATGTATGTATATGTGACAAAGGCATCGATTTGTGCCTTCCTCTGTAAGCCGCCCTGAGTTCCCCCCCCCCCCAGGGGTGAGATGGGTGGGGTAAAAGTGACGGAAATAAATAAATAATAAATATGTAAGGGAACCACCTGGCCTAAACAATTGTTTGACAAAAGTTTCTGTAAGATAAGGGGAAACCTTCCCCTCTGCTTTTTGTTTACTTCCCATTGATAGCATAAACCCCAGGCATTGTTCCTGTGTCTCACAGCCAGGAAGGACACATGTTGATTCACAACACTCAAAGCAGCCCTGTATGGGCTCTTTGTCTCACAAGAGCACATGGCATTCCAATGTTTAAAGATTCCTTCCCAGATTCCTTTGTGTTCCATCATCCCGCCTCCATCTCTCCTGATTGGCTGTCGCCACCAGCTGGCAGAGGTCTCCCCATTGGATCCTACGGACCACTGCAGCTTCCTGATTGGTCCAGAGGCACCGGGGGCGGGAGGGCCGCCTCCCAGGTGTCCGCCCATCACCCAATCACAGCAGGGAACAAAGGGAAGCCGGGGCGGGGAGTTTGAACTCTGCAAATTTGAATTTACTATAAATATGACTGCATTGGTGTAATCTCCTCATGCTCTGCTGGTGAATGATTGCAGCTTTGCATCTGGTTTCAGCTGAATCGCATTAAACTTCGATGGCTCTTCTTCAACTGGTGAGACTTTTCATTGGGAAATCAGGGAAAAATATGGGATGCTTCTCTGTCTCGCCAGGGGAAAAAGAACTCTTTGATGAGTCTAATTGGTCTCTGCCTCCTGGAAAAGACCCCTAAATTTTAGCTCTATAACACAGTGGGGTAGGGTGCAGACACCCTGTGATAATGCGGCATATCTCATTAAGAGCCACTTCCACTGTTTTAGCGTGGTGAGATGTGTTCCACACTGGGCATGCTTACTCGGCAGCAGAGTAGCATAGCGCAAGGGCAGATGTCTTCACTGTATCTGGTTGTGTTCTTCAAAACTCAAGGGACAGTTTAACAATCACTAAATTTTGTTACAATTACACATAAACAAATTCAAATCTGTTTAAAGGTTGAAGAACATTGGGGATTGAAGGGACAGTGGCGGGGCAGCTACAGCAATTCTTAGACGAGACTGCGGGTTTGGACCCCCTTCAATCCGGCTTCCGTTCAGGTCATGGGACAGAGACTGTCTTGGTAGCTATTACTGATGAAATTCTTCGTCAGTGAGACCGAGGCGGATCAGTGCGATTGCTACTCTTGGACCTCACCGCTGCATTCGACACCATGGACCATGACTTGCTGATTCCTCGATTGGCTCTGTCTGGTGTACGAGGAGGTTTCGCCCTGAAATGGTTCAATTCATTCTTCCGGGACCGGAGACAGAGGGTGGAGTGGTGAAGCCAAAGCCCGGAGAGCTCCTGCCTTGGCTGTGGAGTGAGTTCCCCAGGGTGCCATCCTCTCGCCACTGTTCTTTAACATCTACATCCAGCCACTTGCTGGACTGGTGCGGAGCTTTGGCCGAGAGTGCTACCCGTATGCAGATGATACCCAGCTACACTTGCGTCTCGGACCTGGGACAACCGTCACGATTCCTGAGAACCTAAGGCTGTGTTTGGAAGCAGTGAGGAGTTGGCTGCGAGCGAGCAGACTCAAAGGGAATCCGGCTACAACTGAGATACTCTGGCCCGGCCAGCCGCCAGAATTAATCCAGTCTCCGCCTGATTTCGATGGGGAAGCTCTGGTTCCGCCTGCCACGTGGCACAAATACTCAATATGTTCAAATATGAACACTGGTGGAGTTTGGGGAAAATGGTAAGTTGTAGTTGCAGGGATTTATAGTTCACCTACAATCAAAGAGCACTCTGAACTTCACCAACGAGAGAATTGAGCCAAATTTGGCACAGAGAACTCCCATGACCAACAGAAAATACTGGAAGGGTTTGGTGGACGCTGACCTGGAGTTTTGGAGTTGTAGTTCACCTCCATCGAGAGACTCAAACAATGATGGATCTGGACCAAACTTGACACGAATACTCAATATGCCCAAATGTGAACACTGGTGGAGTTTGTGAAAGTTGGGAGTTGTAGATGCTAGGGTTTATAGCTCACCTGAAGATCATTCTGAACCCCACCAACGATAGAATTGGGCCAAACTTCCTACACAGAACCCCCATGACCAACAGAAAATACTGTGTTTTTTGGTGGCTTTTGGTGACCCATCTGACACCCCCCCCCCCCCCCCCGCCATGCAGTCAGTATTTCTCACTTCATCCTATCAGTAGTTGTTTGCTGACTGGATGCTACCATACATTTTGTGGCGTAATGTAAAATAAACCACGTGCAGTTCACAATTAGTCAACTCACACACTGTCTTGCCAGAGAAAGAAAATATGCCACGCAGATGAACAATAAAGAACAAGTAGTGTACTCCCTGTAGCTCAGAACAACATCCGTACAATGTGATCAGTTTCATCAACTCACATAAAAGTCCTTTTCAAGAGAGATTTAAAATTGTCTGTGTGGATAAATTCCTTCAGCGGCAACTCTGTCTCTCGCTGCGTCTCTCTTCTTCAAACTGTCTGACTGTGCACCTGCATAACTCAAGCCTGAACAAAAACGTAACAGTATCCAAAAGTCCCAGGCTCAGCCAGCTCCCTGGGCATTTCCCAACCAATCAGTTTCATGCATCTTATTTTACAGTTGACAGGCATTCCCTGATTCCTTGCATGCTCCAACGTAGACGCAGCGAGAGACAGAGTCCACACTTGGATTTCTCCACACTTGGATTTCTCCACACTTGGATTTCTCCACGGTGATGCCTTGTGGCCACCCCAGCCAAGATCTGGAAGCACGGAGAACGTGCAGCTTCCTTCCCGCCATTGTGGAACGCACTCGCCATTCTTGTCGTTGAAGTGTGCATTGTTCCACTGCTTTAATTGGACAGAACCATTCTTTGCCTCAAATACAACAGAGAGAGAAAGCAAAACATGGATTTAATTTTTTTTTTTACCCATGCCTGTTTAAAGGATGGTGGGGAAGTGTTTGTGCTGCCTTTGGCCTGCCAAGATGCCTGGAGGATGATTGATGGGAGAGCGCTCCGCCGTCCTCCCCGGGAGTGCCAGGCATCTACCTCATTATGTCAGCCAATTAGCAAGCCGGCTCTTTAAACCTGACAATCCGTTATGGCGGCTGTCAGTCAGCCGCTCAGTCATTGCTTAGCATATGCTTCTTGTGTTCTTCTTCCCGTGCTTATCTTAAGAATCAATAATTTAGAGCACTTCATCATTCCGGAATGTAAATTATTTGGGGGCAGAGAGACACCGGCTTGATATAGAGATGGGAGTGGGCAATGCTTCCTTCTCTCGATGCTCACGCTGGTTTACCTGCGCTGATTCCGGCGGAGTGCCAGGCCTTGGCTGTAGCAACCATCCCCAATTCTCTTTCTTCAAGGTGTATTCAGGGGTGGGTCCTCTTCTTGAATCAATAGGAACTTTGTCGGTCATTCACTGGACGCATCTCTTCCATTGATAGCAATATTTGGGACCCACAAGTGCTGAGCACAAGGACAGGAGGCTCCTCGGATGGACCCCTCCCAATCTGGTTTCAGATCTCTTAGCAGTTTTCGATACTATCAACCATGGTCTTCTTCTGGGCCATCTCTCTGGATGGGGCTCGGGTACACGGCGCTACATTGATTCCATTCCTTCTTGGAGGGCCAGACCTAGAGGGTAGTGCTGGGGGACTCCTACTCAACTCCCTAGCCTGTGGCCTGTGCGCAGGGGTGGCGTGTCCATTACGCGAAGTAAGCGGTCGCAGAACACTTTTTTTGCAAGGGGTGCAGAGGCACCTCTGTAAATGCCCCTCGACCGCCACTTGAGGACGAGCGCCCCCTCAGCTCACAACAGCCCTCGCAGTCCGGGGGGAGCCTTGGCTTTCTTGCCTCGCTGCTGGGTGATCCTCTTCCCAAAGGGGCCGGGCCCTTGAGCCTCGCCTAGCCCCTCTCGTTCCTGCTCCACCCGGCCAACGGGTGCGCGAGCAGAGCCGGCGCTCAATCATTCTCCGCGTTCGATCCCTTCCCCATGACCAGCTCCCTTTCCTGATCCCCCGGCACTCCACCTGTCTCCTCTCCTCTCCCCAATCCGCGGGTGGGCCAAGGGGCGGAGCCACTGTGCCTGGCCCACTTCGGGTCTGGAGGCATGTCTGAAGACCCCAGCGTGCGCACCAAAAGTCGCCTTTTCTCCTGACTTTCTCTTCAGCCATTGGGACCAAGAGAGAGAGAGAGAGAGAGAGAGAGAGCACCTCCGGCTGGAGGTATCTCCCACCTCCGCTCCCTCCTTTGTTTTTGCGCCTTCCTTCAGGAAAGGTGGCCATCTCCACCTCTCTCTCTCTCCCTCTCTCTCTCTCTCTCTCTCTCGGTCCCAATGGCTGCGGAGAAAGTCAGGAGAAGAGGTGCCTTTTGGTGCACACGTCGTGGTCTTCAGGCACGCCTCCGGACCCAAAGCGGGCCAGGCAAGGGAGCAAGTGCGGCAAGTGTAGTTACTGGGATGTATAGTTCACCTACAATCAAAGAGCATTCTGAACTCCACCAATGATGGAATTGAACCAAATATGGCACACACAACTCCCACGACAAACAGAAAATATATATCAATTATTGGTTGGGGGGGGGGGGTGTGCCAAAATACTGTTTGCTTACCGTTGAAAATTACCTAGGGCCGCCTCTGCCTGTGCGGTCCCTCAGGGTTCAATTTAGTCCCGCATGTTATTTAACATTTCATAGAATCCTGGAATCCTAGAGTGGGAAGAGACCTCCTGGGCCATCATCCAGTCCAACCCCCTTCTGCCAAGAAGCAGGAATGTTGCATTCCAATCACCCCTGACAGATGGCCATCCAGCCTTGGTTTAAAAGCTTCCAAAGAAGGAGCCTCCACCACACTCCCTCCGGGGCAGAGAGTTCCACTGCTGAACGGCTCTCACGGTCAGGAAGCTTAATGAGCTTAATGAGGGGATCAAAGTCCTTAAGCCTTGAGACACCGGACTTAGCCATAGTAGTCCACCGGGAGAAAGGCGGCATAGAAATTCCCGAAATAAATAACTAAAATAAAATTAAAAAGCACTGCTACGGAATTAAGCGTGTGCGAGGCATGAAGCCGACATGAAGGGGATCCCTCTTTCTCACTTGGTGACGACCCATCTGCTGGCAGCAACCGGGTGAAGCCGGGCCAGAGACAGGGGCCAGGAAGCGGAGATTGTGTCGCTGTTTGTTTTCCACCAACAAAACATTTCTGTTGTTCCAAACAAATGGATTACTTACGAGTGGCTGATGGTTTCCATAGGCAGCGCATCAGTCCCTTGGCAATGTGAAATGCTGTGTCTTTTTGCAAATGCGCGCTATCATTTGCACAGGGGCAATGACTGGATGAATTATTTAGGGGGTGGAATCCTTAGAAAATTCTTCCATCCAGCCGTGTGAAAAGACAAGCCTGTAGGTGCGCAGAGATTAGAACTGTGGACTCAAACAATGATGAATCGGGACCAAACTCTACACGAATACTCAATATGCCCAAATGGGAACACTGGTGGAGTTTGGGGGAAATAGGATCTTGAAATTTGGGAGTTGTAGTAGCTGGGATTTGTAGTTCACCTACGATCACAGAGCATTCTGAACCCCACCAATCCGTTTTCCCAGTTTTTTGTGGTAAAATTAAGTGGTTCAGCTTATATTCGGGTCGGCTTATACTCGAGTATATACGGTAGTTTTCTAAGATTTACAGAGACACTTGCTGGAACACCTCAGCAAGCTAGAGTCCAAAAGTGGCAGGCTTAAACCCAGAACCTCAATCAATGGCTGATACCAGATGAGAGACTCCCCCCTGGGCACACAGAAGTCTGAGCATTTTGAACCCCACCAACGATAGAATTGGGCCAAACCTCCCACACAGAACCCTCATGTGGGCCACAGCAACGTGTGGCAGGGGACAGCTAATTTTATACAAATATTCAAAATCATTTAAGCTATGGATGCCTCAATTAATGTAATGTTATTGCTGTCTATTTTCATTTTGAAATGTGCCAGTCGCTGCTGAATTTCCCACTCTTGGCTTATATTCGAGTCAATCAATTTTCCCAGTTTTTTCTGGTAAAATTAAGTGGTTCAGCTTATATTCGGGTCGGCTTATACTCGAGTATATACGGTAGTTTTCTAAGATTTACAGACCTCAGCAAGCTAGAGTCCAAAAGTGGCAGGCTTAAACCCAGAACCTCAATCAATGGCTGATACCAGAGGAGGGACTCCTCCCTGGGCACACAGAAGTCTGAGCATTCTGAACCCCACCAACGATAGAATTGGGCCAAACCTCCCACACAGAACCCTCATGTGGGCCACAGCAACGTGTGGCAGGGGACAGCTAATTTTATACAAATATTCAAAATCATTTAACCTATGGATGCCTCAATTAATGTAATGTTATTGCTATCTATTTTCATTTTGAAATGTGCCAGTCGCTGCTGAATTTCCCACTCTTGGCTTATATTCGAGTCAATCCGTTTTCCCAGTTTTTTGTGGTAAAATTAAGTGGTTCGGCTTATATTCGGGTCGGCTTATACTCGAGTATATACGGTAGTTTTCTAAGATTTACAGAGACACTTGCTGGAACACCTCAGCAAGCTAGAGTCCAAAAGTGGCAGGCTTAAACCCCGCACCTCAATCAATGGCTGATACCAGATGAGAGACTCCCCCCTGGGCACACAGAAGACAGTGGGCAGTGTCCTTTGGTTTTGGAGTTGTAGTTCACCTACATCCAGAGATCACTGTGGACTCAAAACAGTGATGGATCTGGACCAAACTTGACACGAATACTCAATATGCCCAAATGTGAACACTGGTGGAGTTTGGGGGAAATAGAATCTTGACATTTGGGAGTGGTAGTTGCTGGGATTTATAGTTCATCTACAATCAAAGAGCATTCTGAACCCCACCAACGATAGAATTGGGCCAAACCTCCCACACAGAACCCCCATGTGGGCCACAGCAATGCGTGGCAGGGAGAGTTACTAGCTGTCCCCTGCCACAGCCACTGGTGGCAGGGGACGGCTAGTAAATAATAAATAAGAAGTGATTCCATGTGTGTGATCCTGTGGCTTTGAGTTTGAACTCCAGGGAAAACCTATGAGCAACCCCAAATCGTACTGGAGACCTTCTTCTTGTTGTTGTCTGTATTGCAAAGTCCTGAGTCCTTGAAATTTGTGGCTGGGGGCGTTTGCTGGCTTTTTCTCCTTGCACCCCCAACCCCACCAGGAGCCTATTCTGCCCTCCTGATGAGACCCGGGCCTCAGCACCCCTCGGATAGGGTTGGATAAAGAAGCCACGTCTGTGGCAAGGCTCCGCAGTGGCATCCCCTGCTTTGTTCCTCCTCACAATGCCTCGCTCGGTGAAACAGTTTGACACGGCAGGTGAAGGATTCTGAAACATTTTAATTAACTAGCTAGAGTGCCATTTGATTTTATCTTCCTGGCGATGGTGGAAACCCCCAGAAGCTTGTTTCTGTGGCTGTGGCTGAGCAAACTCCCCAAAAGCGTCTCAAACAGATTTATACTTAAGGAAAGAAATACTGAGGGTGATTCTCCCCAAGGCTTCCTCTTCATCTTGGAAAGAAGTGACGAGTGGAGTACCACAAGCAGGTAGATGCGGGGAATGATGCCGTGGATGGAGCGTGTCTGGATTTCAGGAAGGCCTTCTTGGACAAGGTCCCCCATGACCTTCTGGCAAGGAAACGAGTCCAAGGTGGGCGAGGAAAAACTATGGTGAGGTGGATCTGGAATTGGTTAAATGGACAAACCCAGAGGGTGATTCTCCCCAAGGCTTCCTCCTTTTCATCCTGGAAAGAAGTGACAAGTGGAGTGCCACAAGCAGGTAGATGCGGGGAATGATGCCGTGGATGGAGCGTGTCTGGATTCCATGAAGGCCTTCTTCGACAAGGTCCCCCATGACCTTCTGGCAAGGAAACGAGTCCAAGGTGGGCGAGGAAAAACTACGGTGAGGTGGATCTGGAATTGGTTAAGCGGACAAACCCAGAGGGTGATTCTCCCCAAGGCTTCCTCTTCATCTTGGAAAGAAGTGACGAGTGGAGTGCCACAAGCAGGTAGATGCGGGGAATGATGCCGTGGATGGAGCGTGTCTGGATTTCAGGAAGGCCTTCTTCGACAAGGTCCCCACCTGTTATGCTCAGCACTTATAGCTTGTTTTTCACTGTATTGTTGTTGTTGTTGTTTTATTGTTGTATTTTGGGCTCGGCCTCGTGTAAGCTGCACCGAGTCCTTCGGGAGATGGTAGCGGGGTACAAATAAAGGTTACCTATCTACCTATCCGACCGCATCTCCGCCTATGAACCCACCAGGAGTTTGAGATCTTCCGGGGAGACCCTGCTCTCGATCCCGCCTGCTTCTCAAGCTCGGCTGGCGGGGACGAGAGAGAGGGCCTTCTCGGTGGTGGCTCCTCGGCTGTGGAACGCCCTCCCTACGGACATTAGACTAGCACCATCTCTAATGGTATTCCGCAAAAAGGTGAAGATCTGGATGTTTGTGCAGGCGTTTGAGTAATTTAGTGCAATCTGGTAATGGAACATAGGAATGGAACAATGAACGACGAACCTGGACTACGCTTGGATGATGAGAAGATTGGGTACGGTTGTGTTTTGTAATAATTGTGCATTGTAATTGCTTATTGGTAATTTATGGATAATGTGTTAAGTCAATTGTGATATGTTGTATGGAACCACTGCTGTTTCGACTGTTTTGACTGTTTGTGAACCGCTGTGAGTCGCCTTTGGGCTTGAGATACAGCCGTATAGAAGCAAAGTCAATACATAAATAAATAAATATTATTGTCAATATCTCTCTTGAATTGTGGTGCCCAGAATTGGACACAATATTCCAGGTAAAGTGGTCTGACCAGAGTGGACGCGGGCGCAACAGAGGAGTTATATTCTTGTGTTGCATATAAGACAATGGACGAGAAGGCAGCTAGGAGACCTGTGTTGCCCCATGGACGCTCAACGTTCACTGGCCTGCGTCTCTCTGGTCGGGGAAGATGTGTGCCAGGAGGTCAACAACATTAAGAAGACCACAAGTTCCCCACTTGTTTGTGGGGAACAAAGCACAAAGGACTCATATTCAGCTCACTCTAATTCAGAACGAATAGTTTGTGAATAATCTCTGGAGCTGCGTTATGCACAACGGCGGATGTGTTGCAAAAGGCCACGGCATGCCCCGCATCTATAGAGTTAAAAGCTGGGTAGATGCGGGGAATGATGCCGTAGATGGAGCGTGGCTGGATTCCAGGAAGGTCTTCTTCGACAAGGTCCCCCATGACCTTCTGGCAAGGAAACTAGTCCAATGTGGGTGAGGCAAAACTACGGTGAGGTGGATCTGGAATTGGTTAAATGGACGAACCCAGAGGGTGATTCTCCCCAAGGCTTCCTCTTCATCTTGGAAAGAAGGGACGAGTGGAGGGCCACAAGCAGGGTTCCATCCGGGCCCGGTCCTTCTCGGGATCTTCATTCATGACTTCTTAGATGAAGGGTTAGAAGGCAGGGCTGAAGGTGGATTTGTAATTGGTTAAATGGAGGGTGATTCTCCCCAAGGCTTCCTCCTCTTCATCCTGGAAAGAAGTGATGAGTGGAGTGCCATCCGCAGGGTTCCATCCGGGCCCGGTCCTACTCAGGATTTTCATTCATGACTGAGATGAAGGGCCAGAAGGCAGGATCATCAAGTCTGCAGACGGGACCAAATGGGGAGGGAGAGCCAAGACTCCAGAGGACAGGAGCAGGATTCAAAGGGATCTCCACAGATTAGAGAGATGATGGGCCAAAACTAACAAAATGAAGTTCAACAGGGACAAATGCAAGAGACTCCACTTAGGCAGGAAAAACGAAATGCAAAGAGACAAAATGGGGGACGAGGAGGCCTGGCTCGAGAGCAGGACGTGGGAAAAAGATCTTGGAGTCCTCATGGGGAAGAAGTTAAACATGAGCCAGGAATGTGATGTGGCGGCAAAATAAGCCAGTGGGATTTTGGCCTGCATCAAGAGGAGCCTAGTGTCTAGATCTAGGGAAGTCATGCTCACCATGCTCTATTCCGGATTGGTTAAACCACTTTATCTGGAATATTGTGTCCAATTCTGGGCACCGCAATTCAAGAGAGATATTGACTCTAAGCTGGAATGTGTCCAGAGGAGGGGGACTAAAATAATCAAGGGTCTGGAGAACAAGCCCTATGAGGAGCGGCTTAGGGAACTGGGCATGTTTAGCCTGAAGAAGAGAAAGCTGAGAGGAGATATGATAGCCATGGATAAATATGTGAGAGGAAGCCACAGGGAGGAGGAGGGAGAAAGCTTGTTTTCTGCTTCCTTGGAGACTAGGACGCGGAACAATGGCTTCCAACTACAAGAGAGGAGATTCCATCTGAACACAAGGAAGAACTTCCTGGCTGTGAGAGCCGTTCAGCAGGGGGTTGGACTGGATGGCCCATGAGGTCTCTTCCAACTCTTTGATTCTATGATTCTATGATTCTATGACTGTGAGAGCCGTTCAGTAGTGAACTCTCTGCCCCGGAGTGTGGTGGAGGCTCCTTCTTTGGAAGCTTTTAAACAGAGGCTGGATGGCCATCTGTCGGGGGTGATTTGAATGCAATATTCCTGCTTCTTGGCAGAATGGGGTTGGACTGGATGATGGCCCAGGAGGTCTCTTCCAACTCTAGGATTCTATTAGGAAGAACTTCCTGACTGTGAGAGCTGTTCAGCAGTGGAACTCTCTGCCTCAGAGCATGGTGGAGGCTCCTTCTTTGGAAGCTTTTAAGCAGAGGCTGGATGGCCATCTGTCAGGGGTGATTTGAATGCAATATTCCTGCTTCTTGGCAGAATGGGGTTGGACTGGATGATGGCCCAGGAGGTCTCTTCCCATTTTAGGATTCTAGGATTCTGTAGTGAACCCTTCCTCGGGCTGTGCGTCAAGGTGGGGCAAATGGCCGGTGAATGCCTCTCCTCTGCCTGGGGATTTCAATCAGCAGTATTTCTCATCCAGGAAACAAAACAGCAGCCCGGTTTGGGACTCAGCTGTGCACGCTCCTGGAAACATGATGTGCTCCGTTCCCTCCATTTCTGCTGACGACATCAATTAATTGGAGCGTATCTATTCCCCGCGTCCTAAGCCCTCGATATGGGAAGAGCTCCATTTGGATCTGGGACATTTCAGAGAAAAACACTGGAGGTGGATGAGGGGGGGTAAATTAATATTAGAGGGCTTTTATTTTAAAACAGTTCGGGTTTTTTGATCTTGCATAAGACCGTGCATTTCAACAGGCTGATATCGCAGAGACGTAATGAGGGGCCTGAGTCATCAAAGAGCATCTCCTTTGCACAATGGAATAATTGCCCAACTCTTCCTGGCCGACTCATTCATTTCGGCCCAGTGGGTCAGGCCCCCACCCTCCCCTTCTTCCTGCAAAACTACGACTTTCAGCAAACGATATGAGTTCCTAGGTTATTTATTTATTTAGGTTCTTGTAGGTTTTTTCGGGCTATAGGGCCATGTTCTAGAGGCATTCTCTCCTGACGTTTTGCCTGCATCTATGGCAAGCATCCTCAGAGGTAGTGAGGTCTGTTGGAAATAGGAAAAAGCGTTTATATATCTGTGGAATAATGACCAGGGTGGGACAAAGGACTCTTCTCTGCTGGAGCCAGGTGGGAATGTTTTAACTGATCACCTTGATTCGCATTTGATGGCCTGGCAGTGCCTGGAGCAATCTTTTGTTGAGAGGTGATTAGATATCTGGGTTGTTGTAGGTTTTTTCTAGAACATGGCTATAGGGCCATGTTTTAGAGGCATTCTCTCCTGACGTTTCGCCTGCATCTATGGCAAGCATCCTCAGAGGTAGTGAGGTCTGTTGGAAATAGGAAAAAGCGTTTATATATCTGTGGAATAATGACCAGGGTGGGACAAAGGACTCTTCTCTGCTGGAGCCAGGTGGGAATGTTTCAGCTGATCACCTTCATTAGCATTTGAAGGCCTGGCTGAGCCTGGGAAAATGTTCTGTTGAGAGGTGTTAAGATGTGCCTGGTTGTTTCCTCTCTGCTGTTTTGCTGTTGTAATTTTAGAGGTTTTTAATACTGGGAGCCAGATTTTGTTTATTTATTTATTTATTTATTTATTTATTTATTTATTTATTTAAAGCACTTCTATTCCGCCCTTCTTCTCACCCCGAAGGGGACTCAGAGCAGACAACAACATATACATGGCAAACATTCAATGCCTGGGTACAATACATAAACATTAAAAAAAACATTTATCTAAATATTAAAATACACCATTTAAAACCGTCCTCGTCATCCGCATCAAATCCAATTGGCCTGGTCATCTTTCCTATCGCTACTTTATTGCCCTGTCCCGAAAGCTTGGTCCCACAGCCAAGTTTTGACCATCCTTCTAAAGGACAGGAGGGAAGGGGCTGACCTGATCTCACCAGGAAGGGAGTTTCATAGCTGGGGAGCAATCACCGAGAAGACCCTGTCTCTCGTGCCTGTGACAATGGCAGGACGGAAAGCAGGGACTCCCCGGAGGATCTTAATCTCCGCGATGGTACGTAGAGGGAGATGCATTTAGACAGGTAATTTGGGTTGGGGCCGTTTAGGGCTTGATCGGCCAAGGCCAACACTTTGAATTGTGCCCGGTAGCAAACTGGTAGCCAGTGGAGCTGGTGTAACATGGGAGTTGTATGCTCCCTGTATGCCGCCCCAGTTATTAACCTGGCTGCCTCTCGTTGGACTATTTGAAGCTTCCGAGCAGTCTTCTGGAGAACAAGCCCTATGAGGAGCGACTTAGGGAACTGGGCATGTTTAGCCTGAAGAAGAGAAGGCTGAGAGGAGACATGATGAGAGCCATGTATAAATATGTGAGAGGAAGCCACAGGGAGGAGGAGCGAGCAAGCTTCCTTTCTGCTTCCTTGGAGACTAGGACGCAATGGAACCATGGCTTCAAACTACAAGAGAGGAGATTCCATCTGAACATGAGGAAGAACTTCCTGACTGTGAGAGCCGTTCAGCAGTGGAACTCTCTGCCCCGGAGTGTGGTGGAGGCTCCTTCTTTGGAGGCTTTTAAGCAGAGGCTGGATGGCCATCTGTCAGGGGTGATTTGAATGCAATATTCCTGCTTCTTGGCAGAATGGGGTTGGACTGGATGGCCCAGGAGGTCTCTTCCAACTCTTGGATTCTGTGATTCTATGAGGCTGGCTGGCCATCTGTCGGGGGTGATTTGAATACAATATTCCTGCTTCTTGGCAGAATGGGGTTGGACTGGATGGCCCAGGAGGTCTCTTCCAACTCTTGGATTCTAGGATTCTATGAGGCTGGCTGGCCATCTGTCGGGGGTGATTTGAATACAATATTCCTGCTTCTTGGCAGAATGGGGTTGGACTGGATGGCCCAGGAGGTCTCTTCCAACTCTTGGATTCTAGGATTCTATGAGGCTGGCTGGCCATCTGTCGGGGGTGATTTGAATACAATATTCCTGCTTCTTGGCAGAATGGGGTTGGACTGGATGGCCCAGGAGGTCTCTTCCAACTCTTGGATTCTAGGATTCTATGAGGCTGGCTGGCCATCTGTCGGGGGTGATTTGAATACAATATTCCTGCTTCTTGGCAGAATGGGGTTGGACTGGATGGCCCATGAGGTCTCTTCCAACTCTTTGATTCTGTGATTCTATGAGGCTGGCTGGCCATCTGTCAGGGGTGATTTGAATGCAATATTCCTGCTTATTGGCAGAATGGGGTTGGACTGGATGGCCCATGAGGTCTCTTCCAACTCTTTGATTCTGTGATTCTATGAGGCTGGCTGGCCATCTGTCGGGGGTGATTTGAATGCAATATTCCTGCTTCTTGGCAGAATGGGGTTGGACTGGATGGCCCAGGAGGTCTCTTCCAACTCTTTGATTCTGCGATTCTATGAGGCTGGCTGGCCATCTGTCGGGGGTGATTTGAATGCAATATTCCTGCTTCTTGGCAGAATGGGGTTGGACTGGATGGCCCATGAGGTCTCTTCCAACTCTTTGATTCTATGTTTCTATGATTCAAAAGCAACCCCACGTAGAGTACGTTGCAGTAGTCTATCCTAGGTGTAACAAGAGCGTGGACTACCGTGGCCAAGTCTGACTTCCCAAGGTACGGAGCTGGCGCACAAGTTTTAATTGTGTGAACGCTCCCCTGGCCACCGCTGCAACCTGGGATTCCAGGCTCAGTGATGGATCCAGGAGAACTCCCAAATTGTGACCCTGTGCCTTCAAAGGGAGTGTGACCCCATCCAGTACAAGTTGTGACCCTATACCTTGTTCGGCCTTGTGACTGACCAGGAGGACCTCTGTCTTGTCCTCATCCAGACCATCACAGCGGCCAGGCACCGGTTCAGGACTTGGGCAGCCTCCTTCGCATCTGGTGGAAAGGAGTGATAAATTTATTTATTTACTTTATTTACTTTACTTATATACCGCTGTTCTCAGCACAGGGGCGACTCACAGCGGTGTACAACATAGGAACAACAAAATTCAAGACCCAGTATAAAAACCATTCACAATCCAGCATTATGCAAAAACATCGTCATTACTACGAAAACCATTCAGTGTCGTCTCATCGTCCAAACCACAATCCAATATCATTTTCCGTTGTTCCGTTCCTATAGTCATTACCAATCATTGCACTTCTTATTCGAACGCCTTCTTGAACAACCAAGTCTTTAATTTCCTGCGGAATATCATCAGAGAAGATGCCAGTCTAATGTCCACGGGAAGGGCGTTCCACAGCCGAGGAGCCACCACCGAGAAGGCCCTATCTCTCGTCCCCGCCAGCCGTGCCTGTGAAGCAGGCGGGATCGAGAGCAGGGTCTCCTCAGAAGATCTCAGAGTCCTGGTGGGCTCGTAGGCAGAGATGTGGTTGGATAGGTATCTTGGGCCAGAACTATTTAAGGCTTTATAGGCCAACGCCAGCACCTTGAATTGTGCAAATTGGCAGCCAGTGGAGCTGGTACAACAAGGGTGTTGTATGCTTCCTGTGTCCCGCTCCTGTTAGTATCATGGCTGCCACACGTTGGACCAATTGAAGCTGCGTACAGATGGCATCGAACTCCAAAACTCCGGATGATCTCACCCAGTGGCTTCATGTAGATGTTAAACAACTTGTGGGACAATACTGAGCCCTGCAGAACCCCACCGGACAATGGCTGTGGAGCCGAGCAGGAGTCCCCCAGCAATACCTTCTGGGTACGACCCTCCAGGAAGGACGGGAGCCACTGCAGAACAGTCCCTCCAAGACCCATCCCTGCAAGGCGCCCCAAAAGGTTTATTTGGTGGAAGCTGTCATGTATCATGTTCTGCAGTTGATTATGGTTAGTGGTGGTAGGCCTAGTAGCTGGTGATGGAAGGGTCAATGTAAGTCTTAGTTCTAAAGGGTTGAGTAACCTGTAAGTAAGAGTTCATGGGTGAAATCAATTAAGGGTGGAGGTATGCAAGAGATAGGTTGCAGCTGGGTGTTTCTGGATATAAAGAGCTAACATTGGCACTGATGTTCGGGAGAAAAGTATTTTGTCTTATTTTGGTGGTAGATGCTGCTGGTTTTCCCCCAGGTTTGTGGATTTTTGGTATCCTGGCCTGTCTTTTGTACTATTGGAACCCTGGAACCTTGAATCTCTGGACTGGCTTCTGACTCCAGTATAGACTCTTGATCCCTGGACTTTGCTCACTGAACTCTCGACTGGACCTTTTGACTACAGTGTTATCTTGAACCTGCACCAATGTTCGCTGTCAGTTTTTGTTTTATATTCTGTGGCTGAGTGCTATCTTTATGTTTTGTGTTTTGTACTATTAAGACAAGGGAGAAGGGCCGACCAAGGGCAAGATGGATGGATGGCATCCTTGAAATGACTGGACTGACCTTGAAGGAGCTGGGGGTGGTGACGGCCGACAGGGAGCTCTGGTGTGGGCTGGTCCATGAGGTCACGAAGAGTCGGAGACGACTGAACGAATGAACAACAAACTATTAAGACAGCCAGAAAGTAAGTGCTGCTTTAATTAAATTGTCTAAAACAAACTGGGTATTTGTTTGGTTCATCTCTGCCTCTATCTCGGCCGAGCCCTGACAGAAGCCAAGACAGGTAAACGTGGCATAAAACATGAGTTTATCACGGCAGAGAAGTATGTGTATGTGTTTTCTTTAGGTTTTCTGTAAGTGCTGGTGCTGTACCGTTGAGCCGTGTTGTAGAGTCCCGTGTCTCTACTCTCTTCAGTCAGCTGCGGTCATTTTGAAAAACGTGTTACAAAACGGGCCGTCTTTTCTCTTCAAGCCGAGGAGTGCTTAAGAATGCAAGAACTCTTGCTTTCTTCCGACGCGTGTGCTTTCCTGAATGTAAACGAGCATATTTAATCAGTGAGGGAACATGCTTTTAATTTCTCTCCTTTTCAGGTTAGACGAAGCTAGACATTTGTATTGGGGAAGGTGGAAATCAGGAATTCCCTGATGGGTAATCCTGCCTTAAATAAATAACACAAACATCAAAGCCGAGTGGGGCGATGGCAAGAGTTGCCATTTGCTCAGCAGAAGTGATTACATGAATCACAAGGAGGGGTTTGGCGTGTTATTCAGGTAGAGGTCCGTGGGCAGAATTCTCAGGTGCCTTCCGTTCCATTTGCATCAGACCTTCAGCTGCGGAGGAAAATAGTTTTAATAGCACACTAGAAATATCTTTTCACTGGAAACTGGAACGCTTGTACTGTCAGAGGGGATCTTTGTTGCCATTGTTTCCAAAGGAAACGTATTTTGGCTGAGAGGCCAATTTGCACTTTGGCAAGGGTCTGAGGGATGCCTCTTAAATGGCCAGGCAGAAGCCAAAGTCAAGCCGGAAGGGCCAGGAATGGAGTGAGACCACTTCCACTGGTAATGACAAAATCACCTCCAGTCAATATGGCCTAATTTGAAATGTGAAGCTTCCAAAAACAATATTTTCCACAAATGTGGTCATCGCTAATAATCAACATGGATTTATCAAAAAGAAGTCATGCCAGGCTCATCGGATCTCTTTTTCGATAGAGTTACAAGCTGGGTAGATGCGGGGAATGATGCCGTGGATGTGGCGTGTCTGGATTTCAGGGCCTTCTTTGACAAGGCCCCCCATGACCTTCTGGCAAGGAAACTAGTCCAAGGTGGGCGAGGCAAAACTACGGTGAGGAGGATCAGAAAGATGGAGTAGCTATGGGGAGTCCTCTCAGCCCAGTCATAGCTAACTTCTACATGGAACACTTTGAAAAACAAGATCTGGAAACAGCCACCAAAAAGCCCACTCTATGGTTCAGAGATATGGATGACACCTTCACCCTTTGGAGCCATGGAGAAGAAGAACTCAACAGGTTCCTGGACCATCTCAACAGCATCCACCCAAACATATGGTTCAGAGATGTGCATGACACCTTCACCCTTTGGAGCCATGGAGAAGAAGAACTCAACAGGTTCCTGGACCATCTCAACAGCATCCACCCAAACATATGGTTCAGATATGTGGATGACACCTTCACCATTTGGAGCCATGGAGAAGAAGACCTCAACAGGTTCCTGGACCATCTCAACAGCAAGCATCCACCCAAACATATGGTTCAGAGATATGGATGACACCTTCACCATTTGCAGCCATGGAGAAGAAGAACTCAACAGGTTCCTGGACCATCTCAACAGCATCCACCCAAACATATGGTTCAGATATGTGGATGACACCTTCACCATTTGGAGCCATGGAGGAGAAGAACTCAACAGGTTCCTGGACCATCTCAACAGCAAGCATCCACCCAAACATATGGTTCAGATATGTGGATGACACCTTCACCATTTGGAGCCATGGAAAAGAAGACCTCAACAGGTTCCTGGACCATCTTAACAGTATCCACCCAAACATCCAGTTCACCATGGAAAAAGAAAAGGAAGGAAGACGGCCTTTTCTAGATGTCCTTGTCATCCGTAAACCAGATCAACAATTGGGTCACACCGTCTACAGAAAACCCACACACACAGATAGATATCTACTAGGGCTGGGTGGTTTCGTTTCGTTAATTCGTAATTCGTTAAAAATTCCTTAATTTTTTGATTACGAAGCGATAACGAACCATTCTGGAACAACTTAAAAATGAAACAAATTTTTAAATTCATTTCGTAATTGTTTCGGATTCGTTATGTATTCGTTTCGTTATCGTTTTGAAGTCGTTTCGTTATTATTTCCGCATGTCTGGGGCAAGTTTTATAACTGTTGTTTGTTTAATTAGTGAAAAAAAATTATAATATCACACCAACAGTCAACAACAGAGGGAGAGGGACGCTTCAGAAGTTCCCCCTGTCCCATTGGGAAATGGTTTTTTAGCGTATTGCGTGGTCGCATCCGCCATTAACGAATCGATTCGTTATTGTTTCAAAATTGTTTCGTTATTGTTTCGTGATTTTTTTTACATTTACGAAATTTCGTAAATATCGAACTTTTTAAAAGAAAAATTTCGGAATTCTTTTAAAAATCGAAACGCAAAAACCCCCAAAAACGAATCGATTTTAGAAACAATTTTTTCCGTGGTTGC
This sequence comes from Anolis sagrei, assembly GCF_037176765.1. NCBI lineage: Eukaryota > Metazoa > Chordata > Lepidosauria > Squamata > Anolidae > Anolis > Anolis sagrei. The sequence goes on along the minus strand of NC_090030.1, from coordinate 36,267,193 downwards.
CCAGGCCTACAGATTACCTCCTGGGCCATCATCCAGTCCAACCCCATTCTGCCAAAAAGCAGGAATATTGCATTCAAATCACCCCTGACAGATGGCCATCCAGCCTCTGTTTCAAAGCTTCCAAAGAAGGAGCCTCCACCACACTCCCTCCGGGGCAGAGAGTTCCACTGCTGAACGGCTCTCACAGTCAGGAAGTTCTTCCTCATGTTGACTTCCTCTGGCATGACTTGTTTTTGATCAATCCATGTTGACTCTTAGCGATGACTGCATTGGTTTCTAAGTGTTTGCAGACCACTTCCTTGACCATCTTTTCCAGTATCTTGCCTGGTATCGACGTGAGGCTGACCGGACATTGGTCATTGTTTGGGTCATCCTTTTCCCCCCTTTGGGACCACATTGGCCCTCCTCCAATCTGCTGAAACTTCTCCCGTCCTCCAAGATGATTGCCAATGGTTCCGAGATGACTTCCGCTCGTTCCTTCCATACTCTTGGGTGTCGTTGATCTGGCCCTGAAAGGGGACTTGGACTCATTGAGAGCGGCCAGGTATTCCTGGACGACTTGTTCCCCAAATCTCAGGTTTGCAGCCTGGGCTTGATCTCTCTTACATCTTTGTGACCTGCCTTGAGTCCCAATTTGGGAGAAAGGTAGGGCAGCAATCCAGCCATCTTGCCCTCAACCTGAGTCCAAAGTAGGAAAGTCGCCCTGTCTTCCTTTCACCCCAAAGGACAATGAATGGTCTGCTTACTTTGCCACCCAGCTAATCCCGGGATGTCTCTGTGCATACATTAATGCCACGCTCTCTCCAGAAGTCTGAAGATGTGTGACCTTTGTGTGTGAGCAGAAGTATCCAGAGAGCATCTACGAATATTCTCTGTGCTTTGAACAGATCTGTAACAGAGCGAGCGGCAGAATGTTCCCTCCATGGCAGAAAACCTTCCGGGTTGGTTGTATTTATATTTTTAAGATCTCTTTCCTCCTTGTATTGACACATCCTTCTGAGCCTCCCCCTGGAAATACGGAAGCCCAGAGTCAAGATAGAGATATGCTAAGGAGGAGGCGTGCTTTTGTCTTTATTTGCCTTGGCTGAGGGCAAAGTGTTAAGTACGTTGTGGGGCTGGGATGCAACAGAAAGAAAGGAACATTCGATGTTTATGTATAGATGGAAATCATTTTGCTCGCAGAGAGCCCAATGCGGAATAATTTGGATGGCTTAGCCTAGCTGTTCATCACGATGCTGCATACGTTGCTGGCCAAGTCTTCCTTGTGGCTGTTCCAACTGAGCAAAGGCAAGTCTACACAACCAGAAATGAGAAATGTCATTGAGAAATGGCAACCCAAGGAGGATCCCCAAAGGTGGCCACCACCCTCCAGCTGATCCCAGATGGTGAAGCTGGGAGACTCCTGCTCGAACCCCTGGCCTTTGACCTGTGGGGTCCCGCAAGGCTCTATTCTGTCTCCCATGCTTTTTAACATCTACATGAAACCGCTGGGAGAGGTCATCTGGAGTTTTGGAGTTGGGTGCCACCTCTACGCAGATGACACGCAACTCTACTACTCTTTTCCACCGAACTCCAAGGAGGCCTCTCAGGTGCTGGACGAATGCCTGGCCGCTGTGTCTCTCTGGATGAGGAGGAACAAGCTGAAGATTAATCCCGACAAGACAGAGGTCCTCCTGGTCAATCGTAAACCGGATCGAGGTATAGGGTGGCAAGCTGTGTTGGACGGGGTTGCACTCCCCCTGAGGTCACAGGTCCGCAGTCTGGGTGTCCTCCTGGACTCATCACTGTTGCTTGAAGCTCAGGCGTCAGCGGTGGCCGGGAGGGCCTTTGCATAACTGACACTCGTGCGCCAACTGCGACCATACCTCGTGAAGGCGGATCTGGCCAGGGTGATCCACGCCTTAGTCACCTCCAGATTGGACTACTGCAACGCACTCTACGTGGGGTTGCCTTTGAAGAGGTGAAGCTGGGAGACGGCTGCTCGGACCCCAGGTTTCGGCGGTGGTCAGGGGAGCTTTTGCACAGCTAAGGCTTGTGCGCCAGCTGCGCCCGTACCTTGGGAAGTCTGACTTGGCCACGGTGGTCTACGCTCTGGTTACATCCCGTTTAGACTACTGCAACGCTCTCTACGTGGGGTTGCCTCTGAAGACTGCCCGGAAGCTTCAATCAGTCCAACGTGCGGCAGCCAGATAACTAACAGGAGCGGGGTACAGGGAGCATACGACCCCTTTGTTACGCCAGCTCCACTGGCTGCCGATTAGCTTCTGTGCACAATTCAAAGTGCTGGTTCGGACCTATAAAGCCCTAAACGACTCTGGCCCAGTTTACCTGTCCGAACGAATTCTCCCCTATGAACCATCAAGGCTATTAAGATCTTCCGGGGGGGGGGGGCTGCTCTCGGTCCCACCACCCTCGCAATCACGTTTGGTGGGGACGAGGGACAGGTCCTTCTCGGTGGTGGTTCCCCGGCTTTGGAACTCCCTCCCACTAGAGATCAGATCTGCCCCCTCCCTCCTGACGTTCAGGAAACTACTAAACACCTGGCTCTGGAATGTGGCATTTGAGGACTGAACCTATAACTTCCTTCCTTGTGCTGAACTGTGATGAACTGTGACTATGAGTATGACTATGACTATGACTGGATTGACGACTTGGCTTAGGTAATTGTGATGATGATGTTTTTATTGTATTTCAGTGTACTATTTTAATATGTAATGACTTTGCACTTTGTTGTACATATATATTACTGTACTTTCTTATATGCTGTAAACCGACCTGAGTCCCTCGCTGAGGTGAGAAGGCCGGTATAGAAAACGTCTAAATAATAAATAATAATAATAGTGTTTCTCAACCTGGGGGTCAGGACCCCTGGGGGGATCATGAGGGGTGTGTCAGAGGGGTCACCAAAGACCATCAGAAAACACAGTATTTTCTATTGGTCATGGGGGTTCTGTGTGGGAAGTTTGGCCCAAAGAGTGCTCTTTTGAAATGGCAGGGAGAAGGTTTCAGGAAAAAGAGACAAAGAAAGATCCGGAGGTCTCAAAAGCACGGATTTTATTTCCAGCTGGGACCCTGGAGTGGACTATGTCCAAAAGCATCCAGAGCAATGATAGAGGTGCAGACTTTCCCTTTTATAGTCTCCAAATGCAAGCAAGCAAAGAACATGCATCTACATACATTGACCTCATTCACTACATCACCTTAGCATCGTACGAATATCAAATTCTACCTTCCAACATACAAAAGGCATGTCTCTGTGTCTTTCTAAAGAGCAAGCATACAGCTTACATTCATCAATCAAGGGGACTAACTTTGACCTGTTAGGAGGGAGGGGGGGGGGGCTCCTTACTTAGAGCCTAGTTGAACCAGTCTGTTGCTTATATCTCTCTTGGAATGTATAGATAACATGCCCCCCTCTTCAGCCCCTCTCTTGCTGTGCCTGGACAGCAGCTTGCTTGTCCTGTTAGCATTCTTTCTATACAGAGAGAACTTGATTTTTCTATACATTTCAATGTTTGTAAAGTACATACAATTTATATATAAATAAATATCTATTTTTCCAATATTTCCTCATCACTTTGATTGTAGGTGAAGTATAAATCCCAGCAACTACAACTCCCAAATGCCAAGGTTCATTTCCCCCCAAACTCCACCAGTGTTCTCATTTGAGCATATTGGGTATTTGTGCCAAGTTTGGTGCAGATCCATCATTGTTTGAGTCCACAGTGCTCTCTGGATGGAGGTGAACTACAACTCCCAAACTCAAGGTCAATGCCCACCAAACCCTTCTAGTGTTAAGTTCTTGTGGGTTTTTTCGGGCTATATGGCCATGTTCTAGAGGCATTTCTCCTGACATTTCGCCTGCATTTATGGCAAGCATCCTCAGACCTCACCTCTGAGGATGCTTGCCATAGATGCAGGCGAAACGTCAGGAGAAATGCCTCTAGAACATGGCCATATAGCCCGAAAAAACCCACAAGAACTTAGTGATTCCAGCCATGAAAGCCTTCGACAATGCCTTCTAGTGTTTTCTGTTGGTCATGGGAGTCCAGTGTGCCACGTTTGGTTCAATTCCATCATTGGTGGAGTTCAGAATGCTCTTTGATTTTAGGTCAACTATCAATCCCAGCAACTACAACTCCAAATACAGAGTTGTGAGTTTCAAAATTCCCACTCCCCCCTCCTGCCCAGCTCGAAGGGGATTGGCTGGCGTGCAAACAGCTGGGAGGAGGCTTGGCCATCCCCCATGCATCAGGGCCAATCGCAGGGCTTACGCGGGGCGCCTATCAGGAGGCTCCTGCTGCCTCGACGCTCCAGCGAATCAGAAGGGAGGGAGGCGGGATGTAGGGAGACAATGCATTCTGGAGTGGATTATGAAGTTTTAATGTCCTTAGGCTTATCGAGTCTGGGAATCGGCCTTCCAGAGAAGCCACTTTATTGTCCTGAGATAGGTCTGTGATAAGCATTGATGGCTTAATCCAGGTTTTCCTCTTACAATCAGATAGGGCACAAAGGGGAAACTTTTGTGAATGTCCTTAGTGGAAAGATTTGAAAGAAAGACGGCTTGGAGGAAAAGAGGACTTTCCGAAGGTCACATTCCCCCCATTGTTATATGATTAAAAAGTCTGCCAAACGGAAATCCTAATGGTGGCCCAACTCCGAAGTCAAAAGGATTTCTTTTGCTATTGTCCATGCAAAGAATGTCCAAAGAGAAGGGTCTTTTTCATGATGGCTGATTGCTTTTCCAGAGACAGGACAGCTTCCTTGTAGATTTCCCCCAAGGAGAGGGGAAGGGGGCAAAAGGGTCAGGGCAAGGTCAAATACACGAAGGGAAATATGGAAATACAGGAGAAAATATGAAAATATAGAAATCATAACACAGAGAGTCAACCCAACTACCTCCCCCCAGTGTCCATAGTTCATATTCTTCATAGGAAGGTCCATAAAGGGAAATATCTCCCTGAGGGGGAAAGAGAGTCCCTTGTTTGTGAGGTGGGGGACCATCAGGAGCCCAGGTGTGCCTCAGGTGGAAAAATTCAAATACTTTTGTGGCATGATTTTCAGTAGTAAATTGGTTATTTTCTGCTGTAAACATATGAAAATAGTAGGCCTGGGCGATTTCGTTCATTAATTTTGTAATTCGTTAAATATTCGTTAATTTTAGCAATTACAAAACGATTACAAAACTTATTTTTAAACCCGGAAGTGTTTTTAAATATCGAAACGGCAGGTGCCAAAAATTTTTGTATTTCCGTCCATTTCGGAAATACGTAAGATGGCCTGGCGATGCTTGCTGGGAGCTCTCCTCTCTCTCCTCTCTTAGCCAGTCAGAGGCAGAGCCTGAAAGAGGAGGAGGAGGAGGAGGAGAGGGCGGGGAAGGCGCCGGCGGGCGAGCGAGAGGGCGAGCGAGAGGGCAAGCGAGAGGGCGAGCAGCGGGCGAGCGGCGAGCGAGAGGGCGAGCAGCGAGCGAGAGGGCGAGCGAGCGAGAGGGCGAGCGGCGAGCGAGAGGGCGAGCGAGAGGGCGAGGGGCGAGCGAGAGGGCCCGCCAGAGTGAGTGCCTGCCTTCCCTCCTTAATAATAATTTCTCCTCCCTATTCTACTAAATTAATAATTAAATTAAAAAAATATTGAAAAAATATTGAAAAAAAAGGGCGCCATCTTTACAAAATGTTTTGTAAATATTAACGAAATTTCGTAAATACCGAACCTTTTTAAGGGAAAATTTTGTAATTATTTTAAATATCGAAACAAAAAAAAACCCCAAATACAAATCGATTTTAGAAACAAATTTTTGCGTTGTTACCCAGGCCTAGAAAATAGGGCACAAAGCCTTGATTAAATGATACACACCAAATTGACCAAGGCTTAACCTGTATTATTCAGTCTGGTGTCCTTGCCCTTAGCAAACTATAAGTTACTATCTCTTATGGGGGGGGGGGTGTGTCATGTTCGACTTCAATTTGTGTTGCAAGGTATACCCCTCCTTATTTTTGTAAAAAGTAAAAATTATCACGTGACCACGTAAGTGGAGTTACTGTTAGAGTGAATGCAAAGTTGTCCATGAATGGTGTGACGGAGGAAATTGATAGAACGCAAGGTGCATTGGGAGCGGGGGGGGGGGGGGGAGTTGCCTTTTGAGGTTGTCTTCCTTTTTTTGCTTTGTGATGACTGGCTTCAAGCCCACACGTTTCTTGAGTACACAATAGGGACTTGGGTAAGACTGCGGAAATAAATTTTATTAACACGGCGGTGATGGCAGCAGACAGAATAATCTCCTTTCGTCTCCTCTGGCTTGCCGAGTCGTCTTCGTACGGGGTCAAGTCAATTAGCGATATAATGTACGACAGGTTTTATTTAAAAGGGGCTTTAATTAAAGTTTGGATACAATGCTCATGCAAACCAACAATCTGTCTTGGAGGGATACGTATTATCTGGGAATTGATTTTAACTTAAGCACTAATTTATAGGCTGTCCCCTTCAATAAGCGTGATTCCTTGGGAGATATTAAAATCCCCTTGCCCCAGATAATTTAGGGGCCGTCTCCACACCGAAGAGCGCACAAAGGAAAGAGGACGCATGGTCTTCAGTCAGCAAAGGATTGGATCCAAATGGATTCCCTTTCATGTGTGTCTGAAAGACACAACCGTCTCCAGAACCCACAATACAGTTTGAAAAGGGGATCCTGTGGGCGGTCCTAGGTAATTTTCAATGGTAAGCAAACAGTATTTTGGTGCCCCCCCCCCCCTTCAACCAATCACTGATATATATTTTCTGTTCGTCGTGGGAGTTCTGTGTGCCATATTTGGTTCAATTCCATCTTTGGTGGAGTTCAGAATGCTCTTTGATTTTGGGTGAACTATACATCCCAATAACTACAACTCGCATATGTCAAGGTCTATTTGCACCCCTGGGCAAAATCAACTGTATTGCAAATGCTTACTTTGCATAATGGTTGAGCCGCCCCTGCCTGTGTTCAGTATCCAGGGATGTGTTATTGCCTTATTTTCCATCTTCATCATTATGATACTTCACCATGCTGATGGAAAGCTTCGCACCGGAATGGAAATCGGACAGATGGCAAGCTATTTAACCTCAGCGGACTGAAAGCCAAAACCAAGGCTGCAACAACATCTGTTACAAACTCCAGTATGCTGATGACAACGTCGTCTGTGCACATTCAGAAGAAGTTCTGGAATATTGTGTCCAATTCTGGGCACCACAATTCAAGAGAGATATTGACTCTAAGCTGGAATGTGTCCAGAGGAGGGCGACTGAAATGATCAAGGGTCTGGAGAACAAGCCCTATGAGGAGCGGCTTAAGGAGCTGGGCATGTTTAGCCTGAAGAAGAGAAGGCTGAGAGGAGATGTATAAATATGTGCGAGGAAGCCACAGGGAGGAGGAGGGAGCAAGCTTGTTTTCTGCTTCCTTGGAGACTAGGACGCAATGGAACAATGGCTTCAAACTACAAGAGAGGAGATTCCATCTGAACATTAGGAAGAACTTCCTGACTGTGAGAGCCATTCAGCAGTGGAACTCTCTGCCCCGGAGTGTGGTGGAGGCTCCTTCTTTGGAAGCTTTGAAACAGAGGCTGAATGGCCATCTGTCAGGGGGGATTTGAATGCAATATTCCTGCTTCTTGGTGGAATGGGGTTGGATTGGATGGCCCAGGAGGTCTCTTCCAACTCTAGGATTCTAGGATGCTATGATTCTACAAGCCACTCTAAACACCTTCGCAGAAGCATACGAGAAGCTCGGTCTGTCATTGAACATCGAGAAAACCAAAGTGCTGTCCCAAAAGTCACCAACCAACCCCTCTCCAATGCCAGAGATGCAGCTTAATGGTGTAACATTAGAAAATGTTCACAATTTCCGCTCCCTTGGCAGCCACCTCTCCACCAAAGCCAATATCGACACTGAAATACAACACTGCTTGTGCTCTGCGAGTGCAGCTTTTTTCCAAATGAAGCAGAGAGTGCTTGAGGACCGGGACATCCGTAGGGAGACCACTAAGGGGAAAGTTGACTCAAGCAAGTATTTAATTCTTATTTATTATTTATTTATTTCGAATGTTTTTACCTCGTCCTTCTCAACCCCTGGGGGGACTCAGGACGGCTTACAATTGGCAATGATTCAATGCCGCATCATAAAACACAGAATAACAAATATAACAATTAAACATGAACATTAATAAATAAAAATTAAAACCGGGAAGGAAGGAATCCCACAGGAGCATTGCAGCGCACCCAAGTACCTGGGCGGAGTCCCTCTGGACCGTGCTCTGACCTACAAGAAGCACTGCCTGAACATCAAGCCAAAAGTGGGCGCTAGAAACAACATCATAAGAAAGCTGACTGGCACAACCTGGGGATCACAACCAGACACAGTGAAGACATCTGCCCTTGCGCTTGGCTACTCTATTATTTATTTATTTATTTATTTATTTGCTTTACTTTACTTATATACCTCTGTTTTCAGCCCGAAGGCAACTCACAGCGGTTCACAACAAATAAGAACAGCAAAAATTCAATGCTACAGTGTAAAAAACAGTTAACAACCCAACACATTACACAATTATTAAACCATTACTACAATAACCATTCACTATCGTCAAATCAACAAAAACATGTTCCAAATTCGTCATCCATTGTTCCATTCCTATGTTCATTAACCAATCATTGCACTAATTATTCTAACGCCTGCTCAAACATCCAGGTCTTCACCTTTTTGCGGAATACCATTAGAGATGGTGCTAGTCTAATGTCCGTAGGAAGGGCGTTCCACAGCCGAGGAGCCACCACCGAGAAGGCCCTATCTCTCGTCCCCGCCAGCCGAGCTTGAGAAGCAGGCGGGATCGAGAGCAGGGCCTCCCCGGAAGATCTCAAAGTCCTGGTGGGTTCATAGGCAGAGATGCGGTCAGATAGGGAGCTTGGGCCGGAACCGTTTAGGGCTTTATAGGCCAACGCCAACACCTTGAATTGAGCCCGGTAGCAGATCGGTAGCCAGTGGAGCTGGTGCAACAGGGGGGTTGTATGCTCCCTGTGTTCCGCTCCTGTTAGTATCATGGCTGCCGCACGTTGGACTAATTGAAGCTTCTGGGCCGTCTTCAAGGGCAACCCCACATAGAGAGCGTTGCAGTAGTCTAAACGGGATGTAACCAGAGCGTGGACTTCCGTGGCCAAGTCAGACTTCCCAAGGTACGGGCACAGCTGGCGCAGAAGCTTTAACTGTGCAAATGCTCCCCTGGTCACCGCTGAAACCTGGAGTTCCAGGCTCAACGATGAGTCCAAGATCACTCCCAAGCTGCGAACCTGCGCCTTCAAGGGGAGTGTGACCCCATCCAGCACAGGCTGTAACCCTATACCCAGTTCGGCCTTGCGACTGACCAGGAGGACCTCTGTCTTGTCTGGATTCAATTTCAATTTGTTCGCCCTCATCCAGACCGTTACAGCGGCCAAGCACCAGTTCAGGACCTGGACAGCCTCCTTAGTAGCAGGTGGGAAGGAGTGACAGAGTTGGACATCATCCGCGTACAGATGACACCACACCCCGAAACTCCAGATGATCTCTGAGTATGCATGCCCAGTGTGGAACACATCTCACCACACTAAAACAGTGGATGTGGCTCTTAATGAGACATGCTGCATTATCACGGGGTGTCTGCACCCTACACCACTGGAGAAATTACACTGCTTAGCCGGTATTGCACCACCTGACATCCGCCGGGAAGGAGCAGCCAAGAGTGAAAGGACCAAGGCTGTTCTGTCACGCGCTGGGCCTGTAACAGCTGTACTTTTCTATAGGACGTATACTTTAAGCCCAGCAGGAAGCCAGGGCACCTCAAAGAGAGGTTCTCAGGTATTTTTCTGAAGTGATGGTCTTTAGAGTCTTTAGTGATACAACAAAGTCTTTATTATGGAACAAACAACACATCTTCAATGGTTCAATCAACACTTCAAGGCTTTCTGAGTCTAGTCCTCAATGGACTGGCACCTGTCTTTGATTAACTGAACATTCTCTGTAGGAAAAACCCTTTTTAACCTCTTCCAGGCTGTTTACTATCTATGCCTCATCGGTGTGGGTGCTACTACCGATTCCAAATGCGTCTGGGTATCGAGTAGACCTACCAGCCAAGGCTTGTAGATATTTCAGCTGGAGTTCCGTGGATCTGTAGTGCTGTCCTCCCTCAGAGAATTCTTTGAAAACTTCAGGGCTGCTTTCCCTCTGATTGCTGTGAGGCTGAGAGGCTGTGAGCTCTCAGCCAGAGCCTTGGGACCTTTTCCCTGGAATTTCTGTTTCTGTTTCCCCGGATGTTCTTGAGAAAAGAAGCTTTTCTACGGGGCAAGCTGATCTACGTCCTACAGTTTAGCTTCCTTATGTTAGACTGCCCAAAAAATGGCTCCTTTCCCTCCCAGAGCCCTGAACAAGGGGCGGAACCAAAGCTTAATTATGATGGACAGGAGGCCTGCCCTATGACTGCAAACAGATAACAGAAAGAAAATAAAGTTGGAGCTCCTGGTACAGCACAAAGGCAGTGACATCTCCAGCTAATCCCCTGTTTGGGGATCAGCCAGCATGTCAACAACTTAAATCAAGAAATAGTTTTCTAAGATCTACAGAGACACTTGCTGGAAGACCTCAGCAAGCGAGAGTCCAAAAGTGGCAGGCTCAAACCCAGAACGTCAATCAATAAGAGATTCCCCCCTGGGCACACAGAAGACTGGGCGACTTGGAAGGCGCTGAACAGACTGCGCTCTGGCACCACGAGATGCAGAGCCAACCTCAAGAAATGGGGCCACAAAGTGGAATCCATGACATGCGAGTGCGGAGAAGAGCAAACCACTGACCACCTGCTGTAATGCACCATGGAGGACCTCCTTGCAGCAACATCAGAAGCACTCCAAGGGGCCAGAGACTGGTCAAAGGACATTTAATAGAATACCAAGCTTACAAACTTTGTGTTTTGTTTTTGTTTTTTTTTGTTTAAAAATGCAATACAACTGTTTGGTTCACTCCTGACACGAGAAATCAATCAATCTATCTATCTATCTATATAAATAAATAGGGATGAACAGAACTCAAAAACCACTGGGCGAATTGACACCAAATTTGGACACAAGACACCTATCAGGCCAATGTATGTCCTTCACTCAAAAAAATTGATTTTGTCATTTGGGAGTTGTAGTTGCTGGGATTTATAGTTCGCCTACAATCAAAGAACATTCTGAACACCAATGATGGAACTGAACCAATCTTGGGACACAGAACTCCCATGATCAACAGAAAACACTACAAGAATTTGGTGGGCATTGACGTTGAGTTTGAGAGTTGTATTTCACCTCCATCCAGAGATCACTGTGAACTCAAACAATGATGGGTCTGGACCAAACTCGACACGAATACTCAATATGCCTAAAAGTGAACACTGGTGGAGTTTGGGGAAGATATAATCTTGACATTTGGGAGTTGTAGTTGATGGGATTTATAGTTCACCTACAATCATAGAGCATCCCGAACCCCACCCATGACAGAATTGGGCCAAACCTTCCACACAAAACCCACATGTGGGCCACAGCAATGCGTGGCAGGGGACGGCTAGTCAATCATAAAAACCAGCTTCCTCAGCTCAGGAATGTGGACTGACAGAAGGAAGAGCCTGCTTAACCTTTTCCTCGAGGAGTGAGTCTTCTCTCCTTCACTTGGGGTATGAAAACCTTCAGAAATGGGGCCACAAAGTGGAATCCACAACATGCGAGTGTGGAGAGGAGTAAACCCCTGACCACCTGCTGCAATGCAACCTGAGCCCTGCCACATGCACAATGGAGGACCTCCTTGCGGCAACATCAGAAGCACTCCGTAGCCAGAGACTGGTCAAAGGACATTTAATCAAGTCCCAAGCTTGCAAACTTTGTGTTTTGTTTGCTTGCTTGTTTGTTTTTAATGCAATACAACTGTTTTGGTTCGCTCCTGACATGATAAATAAAATATTTTGTGTTTTGATTGTGCTTTATATGTCTCCTACTTGAACGTTTTTGGTCCTAGACATTGAGTTCTCCGACATCTCCCCTCCATTCTTCACGCCTAAAGAGCCTGAGCTTTTCTGATGAACGGGAATGAGATTGATTGATTGATTGGAATATATATATCTATCACAACTGAAACACAAAACAAGCTCAAGAATAATGATTTAAAAGCACAATTCAAAAACACATCGTTAAAGTAAATAGAACATCTTCTGCTGTCAATCATTGAATGAAAGACAGTTCAAAAACCTGCTTTGCCAGCCAAAATACAAGAGGGAACATGATACAGAGGCTACTTGGAAGTATATATAACCCACCAAAGCTATGAGGGTTGAATGAAAAGTAATGCCTCCACCTTCGTTACTTGGGTTTGGATGGGAATATTTGAATAAATCAAACGCAGAAATAATCCTTAGAATTAGGAAGAACTTCCTGACTGTGAGAGCCGTTCAGCAGTGGAACTCTCTGCCCCGGAGTGTGGTGGAGGCTCCTTCTTTGGAAGCTTTTAAGCAGGGGCTGGATGGCCATCTGTCAGGGGTGATTTGAATGCAAGATTCCTGCTTCTTGGCAGAATGGGGTTGGACTGGAGGATGGCCCAGGAGGTCTCTTCCAACTCTTTGATTCTATGATTCTATGATTCTATGAATGTGCTCTTTAACTACCACTATTCACTTTTTCACATAATCACCAGACCATTGGATACATTTCTGCCAACGATGAACAACCACTATTCACTTTTCCACATAATGACCAGACAATTGGATACATTTATGCCAACAATGAACAAGTTTTCTGAAGCCGTCACGGAAGAAGTCAACATTCTGTTTCCACAACCAGCCTCTCACACTTCTCTCAACGTCTTCATCAGAAGCATAACGATGTCCTCGCAGATCTTCTTTCACATCAACACAATCAGCGTAAACAGCTTGCATTCTCTGATGAATCTCCTTTGGGGTTACACCTTCTGCTGCCAAGAATTCAATGACTGCATGTTGCTTAAGTCACATGGAACTGTAGAGGAGAGTCTACTGAACAAGCCAGTACCTGCTGCATACGTTGCTTAAGTTGCATTGACCAACCATCTGCGCAGGGTTCCATACTTCGCACTTTAACAACACAACCATTCAATGCTAAGGCTTCCCGCCAAAATGGAACTGTAGAGGAGAGTCTACTGAACAAGCCAGTACCTGCCACATACATTGCTTAAGTTGCATTGACCAACCATCTGCGCAGGGTTCCATACTTCGCACTTTAACAACACAACCATTCAATGCTAAGGCTTCCCGCCAAAATGGAACTGTAGAGGAGAGTCTACTGAACAAGCCAGTACCTGCTGCATACGTTGCTTAAGTTGCATTGACCAACCATCTGCGCAGGGTTCCATACTTCGCACTTTAACAACACAACCATTCAATGCTAAGGCTTCCCAACAAAATGGAACTGTAGAGGAGAGTCTACTGAACAAGCCAGTACCTGCCACATACATTGCTTAAGTTGCATTGACCAACCATCTGCGCAGGGTTCCATACTTCGCACTTTAACAACACAACCATTCAATGCTAAGGCTTCCCAACAAAATGGAACTGTAGAGGAGAGTCTACTGAACAAGCCAGTACCTGCCGCATACATTGCTTAAGTTGCATTGACCAACCATCTGCGCAGGGTTCCATACTTCGCACTTTAACAACACAACCATTCAATGCTAAGGCTTCCCAACAAAATGGAACTGTAGAGGAAAGTCTACTGAAGAAGCCAGTACCTGCTGCATACGTTGCTTAAGTCGCATTGACCAACCGTCTGCGCAGGGGCGGCTCAACCATTACACAAAGTAAACCTTTGCAGTATAGATGGTTTTGCCCAGGTGTGCTCTTGGGGGTAAATAGACCTTGACATATGCAAGTTGTAGTTACTGGGATGTATAGTTCACCTACAATCAAAGGGTATTCTGAACTCCACGAATGATGGAATTGAACCAAATAGGGCACACAGAACTCCCATGACGAACAGAAAATATATATCAGTAATTGGTTGTGGGGAAGGCGCTGAAATACTGTTTGCTTACCGTTGAAAATTACCTAGGGCTGCCTCTGGCGCAGGGTTCCATACTTTGCACTTTAACAACACAACCATTCAATGCTAATGCTTCCTGCCAAAATGGAACTGTAGAGGAGAGTCGACTGAACAAGCCAGTACCTGCTGCATACGTTGCTTAAGTCGCATTGACTGACCGTCTGCACAGAGTTCCATACTTTGCACTTTAACAACACAACCGTTCAATGCTAAGGCTTCCCGCCAAAATGGAACTGTAGAGGAGAGTCTCCTGAACAAGCCAGTACCTGCTGCATAGGTTGCTTAAGTCTCATTGACCGACTGTCTGCGCAGGGTTTCATAATTCACACTTTAACAACACAACCGTTCAATGCTAAGGCTTCCTGGCAAAACGGAATTGTAGAGGAGAGTCTACTGAACAAGCCAGTACCTTCCGCATACCAGTACTGCCATATGTTGCGGAATTACAAAGGTGGCTGTATTACTTTTCATTCAAACCTCATAGAAAACGCTTACACAACTAATTCTCAACTACTGATGCCTTCTTGAGGGAGGTCTCCGAAAAGGATGGGAAAGGTGGGTCGCAAAATCTCATAGTCTTGCTCTCCTGTTGCATGAGGTAGAAAAGAAGTGTGCCCAAACAAATGGCATAAAATGTACACTTGGGGAGACAGAAGTAACTCCTAAGAGCTTCCCACCAAAATGGAACTGTAGAGGAGAGTCTACTGAACAAGCCAGTACCTGCCGCATCCGTTGCTTAAGTCGCATTGACCGACCGTCTGCGCAGGGTTCCATACTTCACACTTTAACAACACAACCGTTCAATGCTAAGGCTTCCCGGCAAAACGGAATTGTAGAGGAGAGTGTACTGAACAAGCCAGTACCTTCCGCATACCAGTACTGCCATATGTTGCGGAATTACAAAGGTGGCTGTATTACTTTTCATTCAAACCTCATAGAAAACGCTTACACAACTAATTCTCAACTACTGATGCCTTCTTGAGGGAGGTCTCCGAAAAGGATGGGAAAGGTGGGTCGCAAAATCTCATAGTCTTGCTCTCCTGTTGCGTGGGGTAGAAAAGAAGTGTGCCCAAACAAATTGCATAAAATGTACACTTGGGGAGACAGAAGTAACTCCTAAGAGCTTCCCACCAAAATGGAACTGTAGAGGAGAGTCTACTGAACAAGCCAGTACTTGCCTCATATGTTGCTTAAGTCGCATTGACTGACTGTCTGCACAGGGTTCCATACTTCACACTTTAACAACACAACCGTTCAATGCTAAGGCTTCCCAGCAAAATGGAACTCTAGAGGAGAGTCTACTGAACAAGCCAGTACCTGCCGCTTACCACTACTGCAATCTGTTGAAGAGTTACGAAGGTGGAGGCATTACTTTTCACTCAACCCTCGTACTATGCATCCTCTAGAAACGTTGGACATTCCTTTACATTAATATTAACTTCTTTTCTACCCCCCCCCCCCCCCCAAAAAAATCCCCACCCAATTTTATATGGCGGAAGAGCTCTGGGGGAACGGCTTCCATCAAAAACAGGTCCCGGAGAGCTTTGTGCCAGATGCTTTGAAATGCTTTTTGCTCAGCCAGAGCAATCATGTGGTATTAAAAAAATACACACATTATTGCTGAAGGAAGAAGGGCGGGGGGGGGGGGGGTCGGGGGGGGGATGGAGAAACGATAATGATTGCAACGAGATTTGAAATGTTTGTAAATGAATTAAGCTCGTGCCTATCATCCTTTATTAGACGGATCTCTCATGGAAAGAAAAATAAGGTCAACACACAAGATTTCCCCAGCTTCCTGGAATTCTTGCATATTTTCGGTATGATAACATGCTGAGTGTGTGTGTGTGGAGAGGCGCATGAATCCTGGCCGGGCGCTCCTTCCCTCCCCCACGCCGTCCAGGGAGAATGCCTAAAGCATGAGCTCAGATGTGAAGGCAGCTCTCCCTGCGCATGGTGTCAGACACTTCCACAAGCAAATTCACAGTGACAGTAAGGACATCGGAACAGGAGCCTGACCCACCAGGAAGAGGGCGGCGGATGCAGATGCGGATGCTGCAACAAAAGGCATGGGAAGTGTGCAGGAACATCTCTCTTTCTCTCTTGGCTTTGCTCAAGCTCTGCAGGAGATCAACACAGACCAGAGCCCCAAGACTCTCTTCGGCCAATAGTTTCACAGCAACCAAAACTAACAAAATGAAGTTCAACAGTGGCAAATGCGAGAGACTCCACTTTGGCAGGAAAAACGAAATGCAAAGAGACAGAATGGGAGATGATGAGGCAGTACGTGTGAAAATGATCTTGGAGTCCTCGTGGGGAGGAAGTTAAACATGAGCCAACAATGTGATGTGGCGGCAAAAAAAGCCAATGGGATTTTGGCCAGCATCAATAGGAGCATAGTGTCTAGATCTAAGGAAGTCATGCTACCCCTCTATTCTGCTTTGGTTAGACCACATCTGGAATATTGTGTCCAATTCTGGGCACCACAATTCAAGAGAGATATTGACAAGCTGGAATGTGTCCAGAGGAGAGCGACTAAAATGATCAAGGGTCTGGAGAACAAGCCCTATGAGGAGCGGCTTAAGGAGCTGGGCATGTTTAGCCTGAAGAAGAGAAGGCTGAGAGGAGACATGATGATAGCCATGTATAAATATGTGAGAGGAAGCCACAGGGAGGAGGAGGAGGGAGCAAGCTTGCTTTCTGCTTCCCTGGAGACTTGGACGCAAAACAATGGCATCAAACTACAAGAGAGGAGATTCCACCTGAACATGAGGAAGAACTTCCTGACTGTGAGAGCCGTTCAGCAGTGGAACTCTCTGCCCCGGAGTGTGGTGGAGGCTCCTTCCTTGGAAGCTTTTAAACCGAGGCTGGATGGCCATCTGTCGGGGGTGATTTGAATGCAATATTCCTGCTTCTTGGCAGAATGGGGTTGGACTGGATGGCCCAGGAGGTCTCTTCCAACTCTTTGATTCTAGGATTCTATGATTCTAAGTTTCATAGAGTGATGCTTCCGCTAGATATTGTATAGCTCAGGGGTCCTCAAACTATGGCCCTCGGGCCACTTCCGGCCCACCAAGGGCACTTATCTGGCCCGCGGAGGAGGAGCGCCCCCCCCCCCCACAGTGCCCCTCCCTTGGCTGGCACACGCTATCCGTCAGGCCCGATGGGCAGCGTGAGCCAGCCAAGGGCAGCTGCTCTGCATGGCCTACTTACGCGTAAAGCACCTCGCGAGGTGCTTCACGCACGAGTAGGCCGCGTGGGGCTGCTCCTCCCCTGGCATGCTCACGCTGCCCATCGGACCCGTTAGTTAGGAAGTACCAATGGAAATAATATTATGGTTGGGGGTCACCACAACAAGAGGAACTGTATGAAGGGGTCGCGGCATTGGGAAGGTTGAGAACCACTGATCTATATAAATAAAAAGGTAATGTTTGTTTGTGGTATTCACAGAACTCGAAAACCACTGGGCGAATTGACACCAAATTTGGACACAAGACACCTCTCAGGCCAATGAGTGGCCATCACTCATAAAAATACTGAAAAACACAGCGGAAGAGACTTCAAAAGACAAAAAAAGAAAATACATTACAATGTTCATGCTTATCTTCGTACCTAATTGGATTTACCTATTCCTTTAAAGTGCTTTTTACTTAGATGCTTTTTATTTATCTATATAAATAGAAAGGTAATGTTCGTTTGTGGGATGAACAGAACTCAAAAACCACTGGAGGAATTGACACCAAATTTGGACACAAGACACCTCTCAGACCAGCGAGTGACCATCACTCATAAAAACACTGAAAAACACAGCAGAAGAGACTTCAAAAGCCAAAAGAAAAAAGAAAATACATTACAATGTTCATGCTTATCTTCTTACCTAATTGGGTTTACTTATTCCTTTAAAGTGTTTTTTTACTTAGATGCTTTTAACTTATCTATATAAATAGAAAGGTAATGTTCGTTTGTAGTATTCACAGAACTCAAAAACCACTGGGCGAATTGACACCAAATTTGGACACAAGACACCTCTCAGGCCAATGATTGGCCATCACTCATAAAAACAGGAGCCCCCGGTGGCGCAGTGGGTTAAACCCCTGTGCCGGCAGGACTGAAGACCGACAGGTCGCAGGTTCGAATCCAGGGAGAGGCGGATGAGCTCCCTCTATCAGCTCCAGCTCCTCATGCGGGGATATGAGAGAAGCCTCCCACAAGGATGATAAAAACATCTGGGCGTCCCCTGGGCAACGTCCTTGCAGACGGCCAATTCTCTCACACCCAGAAGCGACTTGCAGTTTCTCAAGTTGCTCCTGACACAATAAAAAAAATCATAACAACACTGAAAAACACAGCGGAAGAGATTTCAAAAGCCAGAAAAAGAAAATACATTACAATGTTCATGCTTATCTTCTTACCTAATTGGATTTACCTATTCCTTTAAAGTGCTTTTTTACTTAGATGCTTTTTACTTATCTATACAAATAAAAAGGTAATGTTCGTTTGTGGGATTAACAGAACTCAAAAACCACTGGGCGGATTGACACCAAATTTGGACACAAGACACCTCTCAGGCCAACGATTGACCATCACTCAGAAAAACACTAAAAAACACAGCAGAAGGGACTTTAAAAGCCCCAAGAAGCTAAATGACGAAAAGCTAAATGACAATACAGAAAAAAGGGAAGAAAGAGGGAGGGAAGGGGAGAAAAGAAAGAAAGAAAGAAAGAAAGAAAGAAAGAAAGAAAGAAAGAAAGAAAGAGGGCAGGAAAGGGGGAAAGAAGCATGAAAGCAAAGAGAAAAGGAAAGAAGGAAAGGGGTAGAGAAGAAAGAAAGGAGAGAAAAAGGGAGGGAAAGAAAAAGGGAGAAGGAAGGAAAGTTAGAGAAGGAAGGAAGGAGAGAAGGAAAGAAAAAAGGGAAAGGAGGCAGGAAAGAGGGAGCGAAGGAAGGGAGAAGATATAGAGAAAGAGGGAGGGAAGGAAAGAGAGAAGGAAGAAAAGAGGGACAGCAGAAGAGAAAGAAAAAGGGGGAAGGATGGAAAGAGATAGAGAAAGGAAGGAAGAAGAGAAGGAAAGACAGGAGGGAAGGAAGGAAAAACGGAGTGAAGGAAGGATGGAAAGAAGGAGAGAAAGAGGGAAGGTCGGCCACAGCAACGCATGGCGGGTACCGTTAGTAAAAAAATAATCATCATGATCATCATCTCTGGCACAAGCCAGTTAAGGTGGTCCCAGTGGTGATGGGCACATTGGCTGCAACGCCTAGAGACCTTGGCCTGCACTTAAACACAATCGGCGCTGACAAGATTACCACCTGCCAGCTGCAAAAGGCCACCTGACTGGGATCTGCCCGCATTATTCACCGGTACATCACACAGTCCTAGACACTTGGGAAGTGTCCGACGTGTGATCCAATACAACAGCCAGCAGAGTGTCTGCTGTGGACTCATCTTGTTGTGTTTCTAATAATAATAATAATAATAATAATAATAATAATAATAATAATAATATCACACAGTCCTAGACACTTGGGAAGTGTCCGACGTGTGATCCAATACAACAGCCAGCAGAGTGTCTGCTGTGGACTCATCTTGTTGTGTTTCTAATAATAATAATAATAATAATAATAATAATAATTACCAATACATCACACAGTCCTAGACACTTGGGAAGACTCCAACGTGTGATTTAATTCAACAGCCAGAAGAGTGTCTGCTGTGGACTCATCTTGTTGTGTTTCTAATAATAATAATAATAATAATAATAATAATAATAATAATAATAAATCACAGAGTCCTAGACACTTGGGAAGGGTCCGAAGTGTGATCCAATACAACAGGCAGCAAAGTGTCTGCTGTGGACTCATCTTGTTGTGTATCTAATAATAATACTAATAATAATAATAATAATAATAATAATAATAATACATCACACAGTCCTAGGCACTTGGGAAGTGTCCGACGTGTGATCCAATACAACAGCCAGCAGAGTGTCTGTTATGAACTCATCATGTTGTGTTTCAAATAATAATAATAATAATAATAATAATAATAATAATAAATCACCCAGTCCTAGACACTTGGGAAGGGTCTGAAGTGTGATCCAATACAACAGCCAGCAGAGAGACTGCTGTGGACTCATCTTGTTGTCTTTCAAATAATAATAATAATAATAATAATAATAATAATAATAATAAATCACAGAGTTCTAGACACTTGGGAAGGGTCCGAAGTGTGATCCAATACAACAGCCAGCAGAATGTCTGCTGTGGACTCATCTTGTTGTGTATCTAATGATAATAATAATAATAATAATAAATCACCCAGTCCTAGACACTTGGGAAGGGTCTGACGTGTGATCCAATACAACAGCCAGCAGAGAGACTGCTGTGGACTCATCTTGTTGTCTTTCAAATAATAATAATAATAATAATAATAATAATAATAATAATAATAATAATAATAATACATCACAGAGTCCTAGACACTTGGGAAGGGTCCGAAGTGTGATCCAATACAACATCCAGCAAAGTGTCTGCTGTGGACTCATCTTGTTGTGTTTCTAATAATAATAATAATAATAATAATAATAATAATAATAATAATAATAATACATCACACAGTCCTAGACACTTGGGAAGGGTCCGAAGTGTGATCCAATACATCAGCCAGCAGAGTGTCTGCTGTGGACTCATCTTGTTGTGTTTCTAATAATAATAATAATAATAATAATAATAATAATAATACTTTATTTATACTCCGCTCTATCTCCCCAAAGGGACTCAGGGCGGATTCCAAACATAAAAGGCAAGCATTCAATGCCCGAATACAACAATACATCCATACTACCAAAATTTATACAACCCAACATATAAATATGAATTATAACTTGTTGTTGTTGTTCATTCGTTCAGTCGTCTCCGACTCTTCGTGACCTCATGGACCAGCCCATGCCAGAGCTCCCTGTCAGCCGTCACCACCCCCAGCTCCTTCAAGGTCAGTCCAGTCACTTCAAGGATGCCATCCATCCATCTTACCCTTGGTCGGATTTATAACTTAACAAACGAAAATTAAATAAGTAAATGTGAATGGAGCTGCTGCCCTGAAGTGTCCTGGGATGCCATTTCTTGTGCAATGTCGTCCTGTAATCACCTGGTAAGCATATGCACTTCATGTGCGCACAAAACAATCAAGATGGGAGGAAGGAAGGGTGGCTGAGAAACGACACATTTGTGACCGGTAATTAATTCCCTTTCTGTGGATTGGCAACGAAGGCTGGGCGAAGGCTTTGCTAGAAGAGGATGCGCGCACACAAAGGCAGCCCTGCTGCGGCATGCGCTTCTCAGGAGCAGATTTAAGTGATTTGCATATGGCCACCTAAATATTTAATGCCCGTGCCATTGAGAAAGGCAGGCTTGGAATTCTGTTGCAGGAGCCCATGACAGTCTCCTTTGCTCGCTCTGCTTGTGCCGAATGGGGAAAGCATCGTTCCTGAAATCCCAGGCACGGCTGGCTGTGTCTTTGGGGGCCTTCTCTGCACCTTGCCAAATGTTCACTTACGGTTTTATTAGCAACCGCTTTACCCGTGTATTTAAGCTTCTAAGATGCTTTCTTCGATAGAGTCACAAGCTGGGTAGATGCGGTGAATGATGCCGTGGATGGAGCGTGTCTGGATTTCAGGAAGGCCTTCTTGGACAAGGTCCCCCATGACCTTCTGGCAAGGAAACTAGTCCAAGGTGGGCGAGGCAAAAGTACGGTGAGGTGGATCTGGAATTGGTTAAGAGGACGAACCCAGAGGGTGATTTTCCCCAAGGCTTCCTCCTCTTCATCCTGGAAAGAAGGGACGAGTGGAGTGCCATCCACAGGGTTCCATCCGGGCCCGGTCCTGCTCAGGATCTTCATTCATGACTTAGATGAAGGGCTAGAAGGCAGGATCATCAAGTTTACAGACGACAGCAAATTGGGAGGGAGAGCCAAGACTCCAGAGGACAGGAGCAGGACGCAAAGGGATCTTGACAGATTAGAGAGATGAAGGGCCAAAACCAACACAATGAAGTTCAACAGGGACAAATGCAAGACACTCCACTTTGGCAGGAAAAACAAAATGCAAAGAGACAGAATGGGGGACGATGAGGCCTGGCTCGAGAGCAGGACGTGTGGAAAAGATCTTGGAGTCCTCATGGACAACAAGTTAAACATGAGCCAGGAATGTGATGTGGTGGCAAAAAAAGCCAATGGGATTTTGTCCTGCATCAAGAGGAGCCTGGTGTCTAGATCTAAGGAAGTAATGCTCCCCATGCTCTATTCCGCCTTGGTTAGACCACTTTACCTGGAATATTGTGTCCAATTCTGGGCACCACAATTCAAGAGAGATATTGACAAGCTGGAATGTGTCCTGTCCAGAGGAGGGCGACTAAAAGGATCAAGGGTCTGGAGAACAAGCCCTATGAGGAGCGGCTTAAGGAGCTGGGCATGTTTAGCCTGACAAAGAGAAGGATGAGAGACATGATGTGAGAGGAAGCCACAGGGAGGAGGAGGAGGGAGCAAGCTTGTTTTCTGCTTCCTTGGAGACTAGGGCGCAATGGAACAATGGCTTCAAACGACAAGAGAGGAGATTCCACCTGAACATGAGGAAGAACTTCCTGACTGTGAGAGCCGTTCAGCAGTGGAACTCTCTGCCCCGGGGTGTGATGGAGGCTCCTTCTTTGGAAGTGTTTAAACAGAGGCTGGATGGCCATCTGTCAGGGGTGATTTGAATGCAATATTCCTGCTTCTTGGCAGAATGGGGTTGGACTGGATGAGGGCCCAGGAGGTCTCTTCCAACTCTTTGATTCTAGAATTCTGTGATTCTATACCTAGAACTTTGCATGTGCTGAAAATGTGTATCAGCCTTGAGGCTACAGCGGCATTTGGGCTTCTGCCTTGTTGTGCCTCTGTGCAAGTCTATCTGGAGCAGTGCTTCTCAACTTTCCTAATACAGCGACCCCTTCATACAGTCCCTCATGTTGGGGTGACCCCCCCCCCCCCACCATAAAATAATTTTCGTTGCTACTTCATAAGTGTAACGTTGGTACTGTTATGAACCATCATGTAAATATCGAGGAGTCAGATAAGCAGAGTCGGTGGCTGGAGATTAGCCAGAATCGACAAAGAGGCTCAATGTTTACATAGATCTGAAAGGATTCGTCAATTAAGGTCAAAGACTGGAGGAAAACGAACCAGTTCTTGGGATTTCAGGTTTGCCTGTAGAAAATCTTGTCAGATCAGGCATCATTTGGAAACCAAGCTCAAGCCTCATGGAATTCCTGTTCAAGTGATCTCGTCTTCATGTCTTTTTCTAGCCTTTCAACTTGACTACTAGCGTCTGGTCTGTTCTTGCTTCTTGGTTGATTCCTGTCTGGATAATCACTGCGTTGGATTATATTTTATGCTTTTTGAACATTGCTTTTGATGGCTACGTTTGGACACTGTGTCTTCTTCCTGCCTTTAAATGCCTTATTGTTTTTTGGAATCTTATCTATCTTTACAAGCATTTATTTCTACTGGCTTTTTTGCTAAGCTTTAATAAAAAAGATTGTTCCTTCAGTCAATGTGTGGTGTGTTTATAGTCAGAGGGGCTATTTCCTGTTCTGGAGTGCAACACATCTTTTATTTGTGGGTCCCCATTCCAGATCAGAATTGCAACGCACGGCTAGCGGTATGTGCCGAGCCCTCCCGCTCAAGTTACTGTTTGCCCCATAAGGTAACTGTTCTGGTACAGCTGTACCAGGAGCTCCAATTTTGTTTGCTTTACATTAAATGTTTATTTGCAGTCCTAAGTTTCAGGGACTATGCAGATAGGTGGCTTCTTTTGGTTGCAGTTATAGGGCAGGCCACCTGTCCATCATCATTAATTTTTGGTCCCACCAGGGGCGGCTCGTCAATTATGCGAAGTAAGCGGTCGCAGAACACTTTTTTTGCCAGGGGCACAGAGGCGCCTCTGTAAATGCTCCTCGACCACCACTTGAGGAGTGCCCCCTCAGCTCACAACAACCCGAGCAGTCCGGGGGGGGGGGGGGGGCTCAACTTTCTTGCCTCACTGCTGGGCAATCCTCTTCCTGAAGGGGCCGGGCCCTTGAGCCTCGCCTAGCCCCTCTCGTTCCTGTTCCATATCAATGATTGGTGGGGGGGGGGTGTGCAAAAATACTGTCTGCTTACCGTTGAAAATTACCTAGGGCCGCCTCTGGGTCCCGCCCCTTGCTCAGGGCAATTGAGAAGGGAAGGGAGCCATTTTTTAGTTAGTCTCAGCAAGGTTAGCCAATGTACAGGACGTGTGTAAACTTCCCCGGTACAAAAGCTTCAACCTTTAAGAATTTTCAGGGTTACATAAATTCCAACAGAAACAGAAGGGAAAGAATTTCCAGGGAAGCATCCCCACAGCTTTGAAAATTTCCAGGAAAACAGCCCTAAAGACTAAAGAACCACAGCTGGAGAACATCTAAAGCCTTGCTGGTAGGTCCACTCGGCGTTTGAGACGCAGTTCGACCCGGTAGCGGAGCCCACATCAGTAAGGGTTAGATTACAGTCAGCCTGGGAGAAGTTAAAAAGGAGGATTTTCCTTTAAAGAAGAAGTTATTGAAGACAGTTGCCTGTCCTTCGTGGGCAAGATTAGGAATTCACCAGTTGCCTAAAAGCTTGGAAGCACTTGCTTAACTTTACTGAAAACAAGAGAAGTTTCTGTTTAATTGTTCATTAATAAAAGACTTTGTTGTACTTCTCAAACCATCTGTTGCATCCCAGTTCAAGAAACGAGACCATAAGATTAAATCCACCACACTGGACTGTAGGAAAAGCAATCCTTGTTTATTGATGAAAAATTGGTTACAAAAGAAAGGTAAATGCAAAGTCAAAAAGCCACAGAAAAACACAGCAGTCAGTAGAATCTCTGAACTTGAGCAACATTTCAAAAGCCACAATATAAGAACCAGGAATCTGTTAGCCTTTTACTAACCATGAACTTGATAACTAAGCCTCTGGGATTGCCAGCCATGAAACACAGGAATTCTGCCAAGGCACAGCCACAGTCCCAAACGTTGCTTGATCTAAAGAGGCACCCGGCAGGAGGCCTCTTAAACCAAAGAAGCTATTCTTTGAAACGCCCCTTGACTTTGAAGTCTGGGCCTGTCTCTCCTGTAAACAATGTGACCTTCGTAGAAACTGGGAAACATTTCTGTCTCTAACTATCTGTTCTCTTCGGTCTTCATTAAAAACCCCAGGTGGAGAGCTATCATGGCTAGTGATATCATGGCTAACTTCCAAAACATTCTCCTCCAGCTGTTGAGTTTCATTTTCATCCCCGCTGACCTCTGCATCAACAACAGATTCCACACTGTCAGGGTCAGGGAGAGCTTGCTCAGTTGGAAAAACTATCAGAGAATCCGGTTCACACAGATCAGGATCAGGCTGAACCCCAACACCATCTAAAGACTGTTTGTGGTGGAAACCTCTGAGAACTTCTCTTTAGGCCCCCTGGCTTCCCGTTGGGCAAAGGTTGCACATCCTGTTTTAAAGACAACTATTTACAGGCCCAGCGCACGACAGAACAGTAACAGCGGCACGTATGGGAGAAGCAATGCTATTTCTGTCTGTTTCTCCCAAGTTTAGAGTTAGAGCAAAACGGGTTTGCATCAAGAAAACCCAGAAATAAATATAAACAATCACTTCTGCTGCAAGTTGATATTTTGCCAAGTCTGTTTATACTCCACTGTGCCATCCACAGCAATAATGCAAAACAGACAAATGGCATCTCCTCCCCCCCCCCCTGTTCTTGTAGCCTTACTGGACTTTCCATATGAGTCCCATCTAATGGATGGGTCGAAATGGGTTGCATTGCGTGCCGATCATGATTTCAAAATAGACAGAAGCAAAGAGTGTCTTTGAAGCATCCCAGTAATGTCCTCCTTGTCCTCCTTTATTTCAGTTTCTTCTACCCCACTGTTCTCACCCCGGAGGGGACTCAGGGCGGCTTACAAAGGCACAATTCGATGCCGACATCACATAACAGTAGTATAAAACAATCTAGCACCAATTAACAGTTAACAAACAGTTTCTGCATTACAACAATAAAAGCAATAAAGCCAATAAAACCACTAAAACCAATTACACCTCATTATCGGTCAGTGTTCGCTATCTCATAGTCCAGTTTCCAATTCCACATTGTCAGTCCTGTCCGTCTTAATTGTCTGATTGTCCTTATCTAGTTGTCAGATTGCCCAAAGGCCTGGTCCCACAACCACATCTTTACTTTCCTCCTGAAGGAGAGGAGGGAAGTTGATGACCTAATTTCTCCCGGGAGTGAGTTCCACAGATGAGGGGCCACCACTAGGAAGGCCCTGCTCCTCGTCCCCACCAACCTCACTTGTGATAGCGGTGGGGTCGAGAGCAGGGCCTCCCCAGATGATCTCAGACTCCGGGGTGGGACGTAGAAGGAGATATACGTTCAGACAGGTACCCTGGACCAGAACCGTACAGGGTTTTGTAGGTCAAAACCAGCACCTTGAATTGTGCTCGGAACTGGACCGGCAGCCAGTGGAGCTGACACAGCGGGGAGGGGGGTGTGTGCTCCCTGTATGACGCTCCGGTGAGTAGTCTGGCTGCCGCTTGCTGGACCAGTTGAAGTTTCCGAATAGTCTTCAAGGGCAACCCCATGTAGAGTGCATTGCAGTAGTCTATTCAGGATGTAACAAAAGTGTGGACCACTGTGGCCAGATCAGACTTCCCAAGGTACGGGCGCAACTGGTGCACAAGTTTTAATAAACAGACTTGGCAAAATAGCAATTGAAGAGAGATATTGACAAGCTGCAATGTGTCCGGAGGAGGGTGACTAAAATGATCAAGGGTCTGGAGAACAAGCCCTATGAGGAGTGGCTTAAAGAGCTGGGCATGTTTAGCCTGAAGAAGAGAAGGCTGAGAGGAGATGTGATAGCCATGGATCAATATGTGAGAGGAAGCCACAGGGAGGAGGAGGGAGCAAGCTTGTTTTCTGCTTCCTTGGAGACTAGGACAAGGAACAATGGCTTCAAACTACAAGAGAGGAGATTCCACCTGACCATGAGGAAGAACTTCCTGACTGTGAGAGCCGTTCAGCAGTGGAACTCTCTGCCCCGGAGCGTGGTGGAGGCTCCTTCTTTGGAAGCTTTGAAACAGAGGCTGGATGGCCATCTGTCAGGGATGCTTTGAATGCAATATTCCTGCTTCTTGGCAGAATGGGGTTGGACTGGATGATGGCCCAGGAGGTCTCTTCCAACTCTAGGATTCTATACCAACATCGTTCCTAGAGATATCTCCAGGTTCTACCCACGTTGGATCCTTTTGCTATTTTCACCAGATTGTTGCATTTTGCCTGCAGGCAGTTCTTAGATGCCGCTTGTAAATGGAGCTTTGGAACTTGAACGCCTAGTTTCTGGAGTCACTTTGTGATGTAATCGTGTCCTCTAGGGACGATGAGAACGCAAGCCCAGTTGTGACTCAGTGCACAGAAACTCTGGCACCTGAAAGCTGGTTCTACCACTGTCCTTAGCCTTTCTTCCTTGGGACGGTGGCAGGCCCTCCTCCTCTCATTGCAGGCTTCCCTTGCTGTGACTCACGGTCGTGTTGCTGATTTGGCTTCGAATCCACCCTTTCCTCCTGCATTGGGGCTCAAGGTGGCTTGCAAAATGAAAACCACACAGTAGGACAGAAGAACATCTGACCTTCCCCATAGACGAGTGGTTCCCAACCTGTGGGTCCCCCTGAAATGGCAGGGAGAAGGTTTCAGGAAAAGAGACAAAGAGAGGTCCGGAGGTCTCAAAAGCATGGATTTTATTTCCAGCTGGGGCCCTGGAGTGGACTATGTCCAAAAGCATCCAGAGCCCCGATACAGGCGCTGACTATGCCTTTTATGGTCTCCAAATGCAAGCAAACAAAGAACATGCATCTACATACATTGACCTCATCCACTGCATCATCTTAGCATCATACAAATATCTATTTTCCAACATGCGAAAGGCATGTCTCTGTGTCTGTCTAGGCCTGCTTTTGACCTGTCAGGAGCGAGAGGGGGGC
Organism: Anolis sagrei; assembly: GCF_037176765.1. Classification (NCBI taxonomy): domain Eukaryota; kingdom Metazoa; phylum Chordata; class Lepidosauria; order Squamata; family Anolidae; genus Anolis; species Anolis sagrei. The sequence goes on along the minus strand of NC_090030.1, from coordinate 36,239,034 downwards.
TCCTTTTAGAGCCTAGTTGTACCAGTCTGTTGCCACTAGGACAGGCTTATCTCTCTCCTGGAATGTATAGATAACATGCCCCCCTCTTCAGCCCCCCTCTTGCTGTGCCTGGACAGCAGCTTGGGTTTCTTATACAGAGAGAACTTGATTTTTCTATACATTTCAGTGCTTGTAAGGTACATACAATTTATACATAAATAAATATCTATTTTTCCAATATCTATTTTTCCAATATCTCCTCATCACCCAGATGTTTTTGCCCTTCAAATCCCAGAAATCCTAACAGTTGGGAAACTGGCTCTCAGCTTCATTCACTTCAAACACTCTCTGCTTCATTCGGAAAAAAGCTGCACTCGCAGAGCTCAGGCAGTGTTGTATTTCAGTGTAAAATGTTGATGTCTGTAGACAGTCCATGTTTCGCAGACATATATATCACGGTTGGGAGGACAATAGCTTTATAAACAACCACCTTGGTATCCATACGGATGTCCCCGTCCTCAAATACCCTCGGCTTCATTTGGAAGAATGCTGCACTTGCAGAGCTCAGGCAGTGTTGTATTTCAGTGTAAAATGTTGACGTCCGTATACAGTCCACGTTTCGCAGGCGTATATCAGAGTTGAGAGGACAATAGCTTTATAAACCACCACCTTGGTCTCCCTACAGATGTCCCAGTCCTCAAACACTCTTGGCTTCATTCGAAAGAATGCTGCACTCGCAGAGCTCAGGCGGTGTTGTATTTCAGTATAAAATGTTGACGTCTGTAATCAGTCCATGTCTTGCAGGCGTAGAGCAGGGTTGGGAGGACAATAGCTTTATAAACAAGCCCCTTGGTCTCCCTACGGATGTCCTGGTCCTCAGACCCCCTCTGCTTCATTCAGAAGAATGCTGCACTCGCAGAGCTCAGGCGGTGTTGTATTTCAGTGTCAATGTTGACATTCTGCAAGGGTATAGCAGGGTTGGGAGGACAATGGCTTTATAGACAAGCCCCTTGGTCTCTCTACGGATGTCCCGGTCCTCAAACAGTCTCTGCTTCATTCAGAAGAATGCTGCACTCGCAGAGCTCAGGCAGTGTAGTATTTCAGTATAAAATGTTGACTTTAGTGGAGAGGTGGCTGCCAAAGGAGCAGAAAGGGTCCACATTTGCACCATTCTGCTGTATTTCTGGCCTTGCAGAGGGATTGGCTGGTGCCTTTTGCTGAATGAGCACTCAATATTTTTTGGGGGGTGGGTAATGAAGTACTTTGGCCACATCATGAGGAGACAGGAAAGCCTAGAGAAGACAATTATGCTGGGGAAAGTAGAAGGAAAAAGGAAGAGGGGCCGACCAAGGGCAAGATGGATGGATGGATGGCATCCTTGAAGTGACTGGACTGACCTTGAAGGAGCTGGGGGTGGTGATGGCCGACAGGGAGCTCTGGCGTGGACTGGTCCATGAGGTCACGAAGAGTCGGAGACGACTGAACGAATGAACAACAACAACAACAATGGTGCTCCTTGCATTCATGGAAGAACTAACTTGCTTTCTGGTGAGACTTGGCACACGGCCTGCAAGATTTCATGTGACTTGCTCATTCGTTCCAAGATGCATCAGCGTAAGTGAGCTTTGACCCACTTTCAAAGATATTTGGATGATGCAGATCATGCACACTTTGTCTACACTTGATTTGGGGAATGGGTCTGCCTTGGTTGTGCGGGCAGAGGGAGGGTCTGCAGAGAAGCGAGGCAGGAGGAGGGAATCCCTGCTCATTTGCTGGGACCTCTCAGCCGCTTTCAGCTCTCTTGAATCCTGCTGGGCTGCTGAGAGCGATGGCGTAATTGACAGAGCGATATCTTCACTTCCCTTCTTTGCCTCGGCACTAACCCCGTGCACGGCCCTTTCCTGGCTCTGTACGGATCTGGAAACGTGATCAAACTTGTGCATACCCGTTTACACCACTGTGAAGGGCACAAGGACCATGTCCTCCTGAAACCACCCCGCTGGGTTGCAGCAATGCTCTTATGCAGTGTTTCTCAACCTGGGGGTCGGGACCCCTGAGGGGGTCGCGAGGGCGTGTCAGAGGGGTCGCCAAAGACCATAAGAAAACACAGTATTTTCTGATGGTCATGGGGATTCCATGTGGGAAGTTTGAGCCAATTCTATAGTTGGTGGAGTTCAGAATATTCTTTGATTGTAATGAACTATAAATCCCAGCAACTACAACTCCCAAAAGTCAAGATCTATTTTCCCCAGACTCTACCAGTGTTCACATTTGGGCATATTGAATATTCATGCCAAGTTTGGTCCAGATCCAGCATTGCATGAGTCCACAGTGCTCTCTGGATATAGGTGAACTATAACTCCCAAACTCAAGGTCAATGCCCATCAAACCCTTCCAATGTTTTCCATTGGTCATGGGAGCCAAGTTTGGTTCAAATCCATCACTGGTGGAGTTCGGAATGCTCTTTGATTATAAGTGAACTATAAATCCCAGCAACTACAACTCCCAAATTACAAAATCAATCCTCGCCCAACCCCACTAGCATTCACATTTGGGTGTATTGGGTATTTGTGCTCAATTTAGTCCAGTGAATGAAAATCCATCCTGCATATCAGATATTTACATTACGATTTATAACAGTAGTGAAATGACTGTTATGAAGTAGCAATGAAAACAATATTATGGTTGGGGGTCACCACAACATGGGGGACTGTATTAAGGGGTCATGCCATTAGGAAGGTTGAGAACCACTACTCTTATGGGATGTCATTTCTGGTTTTGGGTTGTTGCTGGGAAAAGACGTACTGGATATACTCGAGTATAAGCCTAGTTTTTCAGCCCTTTTTTAAGGCTGAAAAAGCTCCCCTCGGCTTATACTCAAGTCAAAGTTATTTATTATTTTTCTCTGTTATTACTATTATTTTTATTACATTTATGTTGAGATTAATTTCACAATTCAGCAGCAGATCAGTTGCACAACTTCAGCGCTTTCCAATAGCTTCTTCCTGCACAGTATTTTCAGTCAACGGCTCCCACAAACTGCAGTCACTCTGGAACTCTTCTACAGGCACTTGAGCACATGCCCAGCCATTGTCGGTTTTACTATTGTTTTCCCCCCCAGTCTAGATGACACTACAAACTTACCACAGCACACGGTTATATCTTGTCTTAGCAGACAGGTTCTTTAATTACATAGAGCCTTCGACGAACAGCATCACAGCACAAGGAGAAAGAATACACTGTACATGACTTCCTTATATACAATTCTATACAACTACACATAGGCAATCCCTGATTGGTTCCCAACTCATTGACTTAACTCAGACTCAGGATTGCATCATTCACAATCACCTGGACTAGGCCAGAACACATTCCCCAAATGATTCCCTATATATATATATACAGTTAATGCATGACTCAGCATTTCCAATAGAAGCCTATTAGCAGTGTATGACTCAGCTATATTACATTGCAATACATTGTAAAACCTGACAATTTATTATTTTTATTATTGGTATTATTACCTTTGCATTATTCTACTCTATTATTATTTTATTACATTTATTGTACTCTATATATTATTATTGTTATTACATTTATTATTTTACTTTATTATTGTTGTTATTACATTTATTATTTTACTCCATCATTGGCATTATTACATTTGCATTATTAATGTATTGTTGAAGGCTTTCATGGCTGGAATCACTCAGTTCTTGTGGGTTTTTTCGGGCTATAGAGCCATGTTCCAGAGGCATTTCTCCTGACGTTTCGCCTGCATCTATGGCAAGCATCCTCAGAGGTAGTGAGGTCTGTTGGAAGTAGGAAAAAGGGTTTATATATCTGTGGAATGGCTGGGGTGGGGCAAGGAGCTCTTCCTTGCTGGAGCTAGGTGTGAATGTTTCAACTGACCACCTTCATTAGCATTTGAAGGCCTGGCTGAGCCTGGGAAAATCCCCTGTTGAGAGGTGTTAAGATGTGCCTGGTTGTTTCCTCTCTGCTGTTTTGCTGTTGTAATTTTAGAGTTTTTTAATACTGGTAGCCAGATTTTGTTCATTTTCATGGTCTCCTCCTTTCTGTTGAGATTCCCCACCTGCTTCTTGTGGATTTCAATGGCTTCTCTGTGTAGCCTGACATGGTGGTTGTTTGTGTGGTCCAGCATTGCTGTGTTCTCCAATAATCTGCTGTGTCCAGGCTGGTTCATCAGGGGCTCTGCTATGGCTGACTTCTCTGGCTGAAGGAGTCTGCCGTGCCTTTCGTGTTCCTTGATGCGTGTTGGGCAATGCTGTTGTGTTTGGTGGTCCCTCTGTAGCCTTCTTGTCCACAGCTGCATGGTACACAATGGTAGACTCCTGCAGAGGTGAGAGGATCCCTCTTGTCCTTTGCTGAACGGAGCATTGGTTGGATTTTCTTGGTGGGTTTGTACTCTATTTATTATCATTGTTATTACATTTATTATTTTACTTTATTATTGTTGTTATTACATTTATTATTTTACTCTATCATTGGCATTATTACATTTCTATTATTTTACTCTGTTATTATTTTATTACATTCATTGTACTCTATTATTATTATTATTATTATTATTACATGTATTATTTTACTCTATCATTGGCATTATTATATTTCCATTATTTTGCTGCATTATTAAGTTATTACATTTTATTATTATTACATTTATTATTTAACTATATTATTATTTTATTGCATTTATTATTTTACTCTATCATTGGCATTATTACATTTCCATTATTTTACTCTATTATTATGTTATTACATTTATTTTACTCTATTTATTATTATTACATTTATTATTTTACTTTCTTTAGTATTATTGGAAGGATACGTAAGCACATTGACACTGAAAAAGGTTAGATTGATGGTTTAATCAAAGTTGGTCAGTCTTATTTTAAATTACAGTTTTATGTAAACATTGAAAAACATTGAACCGACTGTTTCCTCAATTCATGTAATTTCATTGGTATCTATTAGGGCTGGGCAACCACGGAAAAATTTGTTTCTAAACTCAATTTGTTTTTAGGGGTTTTTTGCGTTTCGATATTTAAAAGAATTCCGAAATTTTTCTTTTAAAAAGTTCGATATTTACGAAATTTCGTAAAATTACGAAACAATACGAAACAGATACGAAACAAATACGAATCGATTCATTAATGGCGGACGCGACCGCGCAATACGCTAAAAAACCTCCAAATGGGACCGGGGGAACTTCTGAAGCTTCCCTCTCCCTCTGTGGTTGACTGTTGGTGTGATAATTATTATTTTTTTTCACTGATTAAACAAACAACAGCTATAAAACTTGCCCCAGACATGCGGAAATAATAACGAAACGATTTCGAAACGAATACGAAACGAATACGAAACGAATATGAAGCAATTACGAAACGAATTTAGAAATTCGTTTCGTTTTTTAGATGCTCCCGAATGGTTTGTTATCGCTTCGTAACCAAAAAAAAATAACGAATTTTTAACGAATTATGAAATTACGAAACGAAACCGCCCACCCTAGTATCTCTATTTCTTTTGTATTACCAGTAGTGGCTGCATTTCCCGCCCTCGACTTATACTCGAGTCAATAAGTTTTCCCATTTTTTGGTGGTAAAATTAGGTGCCTCGGTTTATATTCGGGTCGGCTTATACTCGAGTATATACGGTATACCTTTTGCTGTGTGCCTTTTAAATCATTTTCAAAGACATCTGAAAGAAATTATCAGTACAGGTGAAAGAAAATTCCTATAAGTTAAGATGGAAATGGGACTTACTTACTTCCTGTATATACTCGAGTATAAGCCTAATTTTTCAGCCCCCTTTTTAGGCTGAGAAAGCTCCCCTCGGCTTATACTCGAGTCAAAGTTATTTATTATTTTGCTCAGTTATTACTATTATTAGTAGTAGTATATTAGTTTGATTTCCTTCTAGTTTTTCTCCTCCTTTTCTCCTCCTTGTCCTCCTCTTTCTCTTCCTCCTCCTCCTCCTTTTCCTTCTTCTTCTCTTTCTCCTCATTCTCATCCTTTTCCTCCTCCTCCTCCCTCTTCTCCTTCTTGTTCTTCTTTTTCTCCTCCTCCTCCTTCCCCTTCTTCTTGTTCTCCTTCACCTCCTTCTTCACCTTCTCTTCCTCCTCCTTCTCCACCTCCTTCTTCTTTCTCCTCCTTCTCCTTGTTCTTCTCATTCTCCTCCTCATTATCTTCCTTCTCCTCCTCCTCTTTCTCCTCTTTCTCCTCCTCTTCCTTTTTCCCCTCTTTCTCCTCATTCTCCTCCTTTTCCTCCTCCTCCTTCTCTTCCTTCCCCTTCTTGTTGTTCTTGTTCACCTCCTTCTTCACCTCCTTCTCCTCCTCCTCCTTTTTCTTCTCTTCCTCCTCCTCCTCCTCCTCCTCCTCCTTGTTCTTCTTCTCCTCCTCCTTATTCTTCTTCTTCTCCTTCTTGTTCTCCTCCTCCTCCTCCTTCTTCTCATCCTTCCCCATCTTCTTGTTCTCCTTCACCTCCTTCTTCTCCTTTCTCCTCCTCATTCTTCCTTCTTCTCCTCCTCCTCTTACTCCTCATTCTCCTCCTTCTTCACCTCCTCCTTTTTCTTCTCTTCTTCCTCCTCCTCCTCCTTATTCTTCTTCTCCTCCTTCTTGTTCTCCTCCTCCTCCTTCTTCTCCTTCTTCTCATCCTTCCCCTTCTTCTTGTTCTCCTTCACCTCTTCTCCTTCTCCTCTTTCTCCTCCTCATTCTTCCTTCTCCTCCTTCTTGTTCTCCTTCTTGTTCTCCTCCTCCTTCTTCTTCTTGTTCGTCTTCTTGTTCTCCTTCACCTCCTTCTCGTCCTCCTCCTCCTCCTTCCTTCCTTCCTTCCTCCCTCCCTTCCTCCCTTCCTTCCCCTTTAAGGCCCGTGCCTGCTCTCCTCCCTTTCCTCCTCCTCCTCCCCCTCCCCCTCCCTGCGGAGCCCCTCCCCCTTCCCTCCCCCTCCCTTTCCTCTTCCTGGTGGCGAGGAGGAGGAGGAGGAAGCCGTGGGCGCGAGGATGCCTCCGCCTGCCCGCCACTGCCTCCATCAGTCTCTCTCTCTCCGCGGCTCCGAGAGGAGGGCGACGACGAGGAGGAGGATGGGCATGGGCATGGGCACGGGCATGAGCATGAGGAGGAGCGCGCTGGGGACCTAATCCCAGCCAAGAAGAGAAGGAGAAAGAGAGAGAGGGCACCCGGGAGACGGCGGGAGACGACGGGAGCCTTTGCCTTGTCTCCTTGCCCGTGGATGTTAGGAGTCGGCGGGGGCGTCGCGGGGCCAAGATGCTCCTGGTTTCCCCGCGGGTAGAAGCACCACGCATGGAGAACCCACACCTGCCCGTGAGTCTTCCGGGGGAGAAGAAGGGGACCCCGGAGGGAGAGAGGGAGGGAAGGAGAGAAGAAGAAGGGAAGGAAGGAAAGAAGGACGGAAAGGCAGCCGAGAGAGAGAAAGAGAGAGAGAAAGGGAAGAAGGGAAGGAAGGAAGGAAGGAAAGGGCAGCCTTGAGAGAGAGAGACAGAGACAGAGAAAGGGAAGAAGGGAAGGAAGGAAGGAGGCAGAGAAGAGGAAGGGAAGGGAAAGAAGGAAGGAAGGAAGGAAGGAAAGGGCAGCCTTGAGAGAGAGAGAGAGAGGGAGGCAGGGAAGAAGGGAAGGAATGGAAGGAAGGAAGGAAGGAAGGAAGGAAGGAAGGAAAGGCAGCCTTGAGAGAAAGAGAGAGAAAGAGAGAGAGGAAGAGCCTTGGGAAGGCAGCCAGGGCGGGTGGGCTTCCACGCAGGAACCCCCCCTCCCCTGGACACCCCCCCCCCATGGACACCCCCCCCCCCCCAAGAGGTCACCTCTCTCTCCCTCTCTCTCTCTCTCTATGTATAATTACCTGGAGTCACTGGGTTGTTGTAGTTTTTCCGGGCTGTCTGGCCATCTATCTCTCTATTCCATGGTCGAAATGACTGAGTTGTTGTAGGTTTTTTTGAGCTGTCTCAGGAAGCATTCTCCCCTGACGTTTCACCCCCATCTATGCCAGCCCTCCTCAGAGGTTGTTGTGAGGTCTGTTGGAAAGTAGAAAAATTGGTTGTATCTATAGAATGTATCTATAGATGTATCTATAGAATGGCTGAGTTGTGGTAGGTTTTTTCAGGCTGTCTCAGGAAGCGTTCTCTCCTGACGTTTCGCCTCCATCTATGCCAGGCCTTCTCAGAGGTTGTGAGGTCTGTTGGAAACTAAGAAAATTGGATATATATATATATATATATATAGAATGACTGAGCTGTAAGTTTTTTCAGGCTGTCTCAGGAAGCATTCTCTCCTGACGTTTCGCCCCCATCTATGCCAAGCCTCCTCAGAGGTTGTGAGGTCTTTTGGAAAGTAGGAAAATTGGTTTGATATATCTATAGAATGACTGTGTTGTTGGTGGAAGGTTTTTGGGCTATCTCAGGAAGCATTCTCCCCTGACGTTTCGCCCCCATCTATGCCAGGCCTCCTCAGAGGTTATGAGGTCTCTTGGAAAGTAGGAAAAATGGTTGTTGTTGTTGTTGTTGTTACCCCACTTACTCTCTCCTGAAGGAGACTCCAAACAGCCATATATCTATTATTATTATTATTATTATTATTATTATTATTATTATTATTGATAGCCTACTTTCTCTCTCCTGGAGATTCCAACAGCCATGTATTATTATTATTATATTTATTATAGTTATTAATACCTCGCTTTATCTCTCCTGAAGGAGATTCCAAGTGGCTATGTGTTGTTATTGTTGTTGTTGTTGTTGTTACCCCACTTTCTCTCTACCGAAGGAGACTCCAAGCAGTCATATATCTATTATTATTATTATTATTATTACTATTATTATTGATACCCTGTTTTCTCTCTCCCAAAGGAGACTCCAAGCAGCCATGTATTATTATTATTATTATTATTATTATTATTATTATTATTATTGATGTCCCACTTTCTCCCAAAGAAGACTCCAACCGGCCATTTATTATTATTATTATTATTATTATTATTATTATTATTATTATTATTATTGATACTCTGCTTTCTCTCTCCCAAAGGAAACTCCAAGCAGCCATATATCTATTATTATTATTATTACTATTATAATTATATTTATTATAGTTATTGATACCTTGCTTTATCTCTCCTGAAGGAGACTCCAAGCAGCCATATATCTATTATTATTATTATTATTATTATTATTATTATTATTATTATTATATTGATACCCTACTTTCTCTCTCCTGGAGATTCCAAGCAGCCATGTATTATTATTATTATATTTATTATAGTTATTGATACCTCACTTTATCTCTCATGAAGAAGATTCCAAGTGGCTATGTGTTGTTGTTGTTGTTGTTGTTGTTATTATTATTATTATTATTATTATTGATACCCTGCTTTCTCTCTCCCAAAGGAGACTCCAAGCAGCCATGTATTATTATTATTATTATTATTATTATTATTATTATTATATTTATTATTATAGTTATTGATACCCCGCTTTATCTCTCCTCCCGAAGGGGATTCCAAGTGGCTCTGTCTCTATTATTATGATTATGATTATTATATGCATTGATACCATGTTTTCTCCCCTCAAAGGGGACTCCAAGTATCTTGGCATAGAAGCATTGGTATCCCATTGGAAACATACAAATATACAAACATTACACCCTCCCAGAAGAGGAAGGAAGGAAGGAAGGAAGGAAGGGGGAAGGAAGGGGGGGAAGGAAGGGGGAAGGAAGGAAGGAAGGGGGAAGGAAGGGGGGGAAGGAAGGGGGAAGGAAGGAAGGAAGGAGGAGGAAGGAAGGAAGGAAGGAAGGGGGAAGGAAGGGGGAAGGAAGGAAGGAAGGAAGGAAGGAAGGAAGGAAGGGGGAAGGAAGGAAGGAAGGAGGAAGGAAGGAAGGAAGGAAGGGGGAAGGAAGGAAGGAAGGAGGAGGAAGGAAGGAAGGAAGGAAGGAAGGAAGGAAGGAAGGAAGGGGGAAGGAAGGAAGGGGGAAGGAAGGAAGGAAGGAAGGGGGAAGGAAGGAAGGAGGAGGAAGGAAGGAAGGAAGGGGGAAGGAAGGGGGGGAAGGAAGGGGGAAGGAAGGAAGGAAGGAGGAGGAAGGAAGGAAGGAAGGAAGGGGGAAGGAAGGGGGAAGGAAGGAAGGAAGGAAGGAAGGGGGAAGGAAGGAAGGAAGGAAGGAAGGGGGAAGGAAGGAAGGAAGGAGGAAGGAAGGAAGGAAGGAAGGAAGGGGGAAGGAAGGAAGGAAGGAGGAGGAAGGAAGGAAGGAAGGAAGGAAGGGGGAAGGAAGGAAGGAAGGGGGAAGGAAGGAAGGAAGGGGGAAGGAAGGAAGGGGGAAGGAAGGAAGGAGGAGGAAGGAAGGAAGGAAGGGGGAAGGAAGGGGGGGAAGGAAGGGGGAAGGAAGGAAGGAAGGAGGAGGAAGGAAGGAAGGAAGGAAGGGGGAAGGAAGGAAGGAAGGAAGGAAGGAAGGGGGGGAAGGAAGAAAGGAAGGAAGGAAGGGGGGAAGGAAGAAAGGAAGGGGGAAGGAAGGAAGGAGGAGGAAGGAAGGAAGGAAGGAAGGGGGAAGGAAGGAAGGAAGGGGGAAGGAAGGAAGGAAGGAGGAAGGAAGGGGGGGGAAGGAAGGAAGGAAAGAAGGAGGAGGAAGGAAGGAAGGAAGGAAGGAGGAAGGAAGGGGGGGAAGGAAGGAAGGAAAGAAGGAGGAAGGAAGGGGGAAGGAAGGAAGGAAGGAAGGAAAGAAGGAGGAGGAGGAAGGAAGGAAGGAAGGAAGGAAGGAAGGAAGGAAGGAAGGAAGGGGAAGGCAAACATACACCCCAACACACAGGCCGGCCATGGCTTGGTATGGAAGCATTGGCATCCCATTGGAAACATACAAATATACAAACATTACACCCTCCCAGAAGAGGAAGGAAGGAAGGAAGGAAGGAAGGAAGGAAGGAAGGAAGGAAGGAAGGAAGAAAGAAAGGAAGGAAGGGGAAGGCAAACATACACCCCAACACACAGGCAGGCCCCAAAGGCAGGCACCCCCCTTGGACGCCAAGCCAGGCGGGGATGGTTGTGGAAGAAGGAAGGAAGGCCTTTTGTGGCAATCGGCCTGGGAATCCCAGCTGGGAAGGAAGAGGCTGCCGCCTGAATGGCATGACTGTTGTGATTGTTCGCCTGGATTCAGTGCCGGAGACGTAATGGGATTAAGGGGCGCTCCGTCCCTCCTCCGAGGAGACGCGGTGGCATCCCTGTGTCAACACGAACCGCCGGCAAAGAGGCTTCCTCCAGCCTTGGAATTTATTTATTTATTTGTCGTCTCAGGCAACCTGTCCATTGTATTACATTTCTAACAGAACAAAACAAACAAACAAAACACAGAATTTGCAAGTTTGGTAGTTCATTAAATGTCCTTTGACTAGTATCTGGCCCCTTGGAGTGCCTCTGGTGTTGCCGCAAGGAGGTCCTCCCGTGTGCATCATGTGGCAGGGCTCAGGGTGCATTGCAGCAGGTGGTCAGCGGTTGGCTCTTCTCCACACTCGCATGTCGAGGATTCCACTTTGTGGCCCCATTTCTTGAGGTTGGCTCTGCATCTCGTGGTGCCAGAGCGCAGTCTGTTCAGCGCCTTCCAAATCGCCCTGTCTTCCATGTGTCTCTCATTTGGAATCAGATTCTGGGTTTGAGCCTGCCACTTTTGGACTCTCGCTTGCTGGGGTGTTCCAGCAAGTGTCTGTAGATCTTAGAAAACTATTTCTTGATTGAAGTCGTTGATGTGCTGGCTGATACCCAAACAAGGGATGAGCTGGAGATGTCTCTGCCTTGGTCCTTTCACTATTGGCTGCTACTTCCCCGCGGATGTCAGGTGGGGCGATACCGACTAAACAGTGGTGTAGGGTGCAGACACCCCGTGATAATGCGGCATGTCTCATTAAGAGCCACATCCACTGTTTTAGCGTGGTGAGATGTGTTCCACACTGGGCATGCGCACTCAGCAGCAGAGTAGCACAGTGCAAGGGCAGATGTCTTCACTGTGTCTGGTTGTGATCCCCAGGTTGTGCCAGTCAGCTTTCGTATGATATTGTTTCTAGCACACACTTTTTGCTTGATGTTCAGGCAGTGCTTCTTGTGGGTCAGAGCACGGTCCAGAGTGACTCCTCCCAGGTATTTGGGTGCGCTGTAATCCTCCAGTGGGATTCCTTCTTGGGTAATAATCCTGAGAGCTCGGGATGCTTCTCTGTTCTTAAGGTGAAAGGCATATGTCTGTGTTTTAGATGGGTTACGGATCAGCTGGTTTTCCCTGTAATAGTCAGGAAGAGCACCTAGAGCTTTGGTGATCTTCTGTTCAACCATCTCAAAGCTCCCTGCTTGAGCGGTGATGGCACGATCATCAGCATAGATGAATCTCTCTGTCCCTTCTGGCAGTGGCTGGTCATTTGTGTAGATGTTGAACATGGATGGAGCAAGCACGCTCCCCTGAGGCAGGCTGTTCTTCTGTTTCCGCCATCTGCTTCTCTGGCCCTGGGACTCAACAAAGAAGCTCCTGTTCTGTAACTGATTTCCTTGAGCGGTGATGGCACGATCATCAGCATAGATGGAGCTCCCTGTCCCTTCTGGCAGTGGCTGGTCATTTGTGTAGATGTTGAACATGGATGGAGCAAGCACGCTCCCCTGAGGCAGGCCGTTCTTCTGTTTCCGCCATCTGCTTCTCTGGCCCTGGGACTCAACAAAGAAGCTCCTGTTCTGTAACTGATTTCCTTGAGCGGTGATGGCACGATCATCAGCATAGATGGAGCTCTCTGTCCCTTCTGGCAGTGGCTGCTCATTTGTGTAGATGTTGAACATGGATAGAGCAAGCACGCTCCCCTGAGGCAGGCCGTTCTTCTGTTTCCGCCATCTGCTTCTCTGGTCCTGGAACTCAACAAAAAAGCTCCTGTTTTGTAGCAGGTTTCCTATGAGGCGGGTGAGACGGTAGTCATGGAATGATAGTGTTGGAAAAGTCCCCAAAGGCCATCTAATCCAACCTCATATCGTGTCAGCTTCTCCAGTTGTTTCTCGTTAATCCTGCTGTCACCTGGGATGGCAACATCGACAATCCATACTTTGTTTTTTAACCCGATGGTGAGGTCAGGAGTGTTGTGCTCCAAAACTCTGTCTGAATTCAGAAGCCCCAGAGTAATTTGACATGTTTATTTTGTGTAACTTTTTCCGGCTTGTGATCCCACCATTTCTTTGTGGCAGGCAGATGGTGTTTGTGGCACAAGTTCCAATGAATCATCTGAGCAAGGGTGTTGTGCCTCTGCTTGGAGTCTGTCTTGCGATCTTCTTGCAGCAGCTGAGAATGGGATCCATTGTTTCATCTGCTTCCTTGCGGAGTATGCATTTGGGATCTGTTGTTGACTTTTCAATTCTGGCTTGGATGGCATTGGTGGTTATTATTATTATTATTATTATTATTATTATTATTATTATTATTATAGGTCTATTATCAGTGGTTCTCAACGTTCCTAATACCGTGACCCCTTAAGACAGTTCCTCATGTTGTGGTGACCACCAACCATAAAATTATTTTCGTTGCTACTTCATAATTGTAATTTTGCTCCTGTTATGAATCGTTATGTAAATATCTGATATGCAGGATGTATTCTCATTCACTGGACCAAATTTGGCACAAATACCCAATATGCCCAAATTTGAATACTGGTGGGGTTGGGATGGGAGGATTGATTTTGTCATTTGGGAGTTGTAGTTGCTGGGATTTATAGTTCACCTACATTCAAAGAGCATTCTGAACCCCACCAACAATGGACTTGAACCAAACTTGGCCCACAGAATTCCCATGACCAACAGAAAATACTGGAAGGGTTTGGTGGGCAGTGTCCTTTGGTTTTGGAGTTATAGTTCGCCTACATCCAGAGAGCACTGTGAGCTCAAACAATGATGGATCTGGATCAAACTTGGCATGAATACTCAATATGCCCAAATGTGAACACTGGTGAAGTTCAGGGAAAATAGCCCTTGACATTTTGAAGTTGTAGTTGCTGGGATTTATAGTTCACCTACTACCAAAGAGCATTCTGAACCCCACCAATGATGGAATTGAACCAAACTTGGCACACAGTTCTCCCATGACCAACAGAAAATACTGGAAGGGTTTGGTGGGCAGTGTCCTTTGGTTTTGGAGTTGTAGTTTGCCTACATCCAGAGAGCACTGTGGACTCAAACAATGATGGATCTGGATCAAACTTGGCACGAATACTCAATATGCCCAAATGTGAACACTGGTGAAAATAGATCTTGACATTTGGGAGTTGTAGTTGCTGGGATTTATAGTTCACTTACTACCAAAAGCATTCTGAATCCCTCCAACGATAGAATTGGGCCAAACTTCCCACACAGAACTCCATGACCAACAGAAAATACTGTCTGTGATGGTCTTTGGTGACCCCTTTGACACCCCCTCGCAACCCCTTCAGGGGTCGCGACCCCCAGGTTGAGAACCACTGGTCTATATTAAACATAAATGAATGCCATGCTGAGATTTGGATCTCACGTCTGAGATATCGCTAGACGAGTGCTTGGCCGCTGTGTCGGTCTGGATGAGGAGGAACAAGCTGAAGATCAATCCCGACAAGACAGAGATCCTCCTGGTCGATCGCAAACCGGATTGGGGTATAGGGTGGCAACTTTTGCTGGACGGGGTTACACTCCCCCTGAAGCCACAGGTCCGCAGTTTGGGGGTCCTCCTGGATTCATCTCTTACGTTTGAGGCTCAGGCGTTGGCGGTGTCTGGGAGGGCCTTTGCACAATTGAGACTCGTGCGCCAACTGCAACCGTACCTCGCGAAGGCTGATCTGGCCGGGGTGGTCCATGCCTTGGTCACCTCTAGATTGGACTACTGTAATGCACTCTACGTGGGGGTGCCCTTGAAAACAGCCCGGAAATTTCAGTTGGTTCAACAGGCAGCAGCCAGGTTGTTAACTGGGACTCCTTCCAGGGAGCAGTCAACCCTCCTGTTCAAGGAGCTCCACTGGTTGCCGTTCATTTTCCGGGCCCAATTCAAGGTGCAGGTTCTTACCTACAAAGCCCTGAACGGTTTGGGACCCGCTTACTTGCGTGACCACATCTCTGTATATGAACCCACACGATCCCTTCGATCATCTGGAGAGGCCCTGCTCTCAACCCCACCTGCATCGCAAGCGCGATTGGTGGGGACGAGAGAGAGAGGGCCTTTTCGGTGGTGGCCCCTCAACTCCGGAACTCACTCCCTAGGGACATCAGGCAGGCCTCTACTCTGGCAGTCTTCAGGAGGAGCTTGAAGACGAGGTTGTTACAGTGTGTCTTTCCAGAATAATGATCCCATAGCACTTTGTCCTCCAAGCACTTTACATTTTAGGTCTGCTTGTATGTTTCCACAAACGCCACTGCCACCTTTTCGCCCATGCTCCAGCATTACTTTCAATTTTAATTTTACTTTTGGCCTTCCCACAGTTTTAGTTGTGTGTTGTCTTATCGTTAATGTTGCATATCTTATTGTCCATGTTTTTTTTTAATTTTAATTGCTTGTATTGTTGTGATTATTGAGTGTATTGTTGTATTTGGGTTCGGCCTCATGTAAGTCGCACCGAGTCCCTTGGGGAGATGGTAGCGGGTTACAAATAAAGTGTTGTTGTTGTTGTTGTTGTTATTATTATTCCGGCAGCAAGTATTTTGGAGAAGAAGTATGGATTTGGAGAAGAAGTAGGGAGTAGGGCTGGGCAACCACGGAAAAATTTGTTTCTAAACTCGATTCGTTTTTTGGGGCTTTTTGCGTTTCGATATTTAAAAGAATTCCGAAATTTTTCTTTAAAAAAGTTCGATATCTACGAAATTTCGTAAAATTACGAAACGAATACGAATCGATTCGTTAATGGCGGACGCGACCGCGCAATACGCTAAAAATCCTCCAAATGGGAGAGGGGGAACTTTTGAAGCTTCCCTCTCCCTCTGTTGTTGACTGTTGGTGTGATATTTATAATTTTTTTTCACTGATTAAACAAACAACAGCTATAAAACTTGCCCTAGACATGCGGAAATAATAACGAAACGATTTCAAAACGAATACAAAACGAATACGGGGCAATTACGAAACGAATTGAAAAATTCGTTTCGTTTTTTAGATGCTCCTGAATGGTTTGTTATCGCTTTGTAACAAAAAAAAAAACCACGAATTTTTAACGAATTACGAAATTACGAAACGAAACCGCCCAGCCCTAGTAGGGAGGGAGGGACGGAATGACCGGCAGGGTGTCGTTCCTCTTGCCCTTCCGAGTTCTGCAGGGACAGGCTTCTCTTCTCGGGGGGTCTCCTCCTCTTCTTCTCAGCCGGGCAAACAAGCTTCCTTCCAAGTCTTCCAGCCCTGACTTGGCTGGGCCTCTTCCTTGCCTTGCCGTCTAGTTCTTCCTTGTTGGGGATTATTATTTTTTTTCTCTCCAAAATTCCACCCGTGCTGACTCACTCCTTTTTTGAAGGAACCCGTATTTTGCTTTCTCACCCTGTGATTAAGAGGTGAGGTGGAAGGAGCCACTTTGCGGGGTAAACAAGCCGCCTGTTGTTGACGGAGGAGGAGGAAGCCGAGGAGGAGGAGCAGGCGGTGACGGCTATCTTTAGCCAGCCGTTGTGAATGAGGGAGGCTCTTCCTCCTGCACACAGCCAGACAATCCACAATACCTGCTTTGAACTGGGTCGCCTGAGTCCACACTGCCATAGAATCCGGTTCCATGTGGGTTTTCTACAGCTGTGTGGAAGGGGCCTCGGAGACAAGCTCTGAAATAGAGAGAGCAGCAGGATGGAGGAGTTGGCCATTGGTTAGCACTCAGCCCAAGGTTGGTTTATCGTGTCACCAGCATCCAGACGTTTGTATTACATTTTTTGACAGAACAAACAAACATACAAAAGACACAGAATTTGCAAGCTTGGTAGTTGGTTAAATGTCCTTTGACCAGTCTTTGTCCCCTTGGAGTGCCTCTGGTGTTGCCGCAAGGAGGTCCTCCGTGGTGCATCATGTGGCAGGGCTCAGGGTGCATTGCAGCAGGTGGTCAGTGGTTGGCTCTTCTCCACACTCGCATGTCGTGGATTCCACTTTGTGGCTCCATTTCTTGAGGTTGGCTCTGCATCTCGTGGTGCCAGAGCACAGTCTGTTCAGCGCCCTCCAAGTCGCCCCGTCTTCTGTGTGCCCAGGGGGGAGTCTCTCATTTTGTATCAGGTTCTGGGTTTGAGCCTGCCACTTTTGGACTCTTGCTTGCTGGGGTGTTCCAGCGAGTGTCTCTATAGATCTTAGAAAACTATTTTGGTTCTGGCCCTACTTACCTCTCGGAACGCATTTATTTTATTTATTTATTTGGGGTTCTTCTACCCCGCCCTTCTCACCCCGAAGGGGACTCAGGGCAGCTTACAAAAGCAAAGGCACAATTTGATGCCTGCATCATAAAACAATCATTCACAAAATTACATAAATTCACAGTTGACAACAATTCATGCATTATAACCATAAAATCAATAAAACCAAATACAAACCCAATTTCTCCTCTTACACGGTCAGCGTTCGTTGACTCATAGATCTAGTTTTACGTTCTACTTCATCAATCCTCTTGGTCTTACTCGCCTGATTGTCTGATTTAATTGCCAGATTGCCCAAAGGCCTGGTCCCACATCCACGTCTTTACTTTCCTCCTGAAGGAGAGGAGGGATGATGATGCCCTGATTTCCACAGGTGAGGGGCCACCACTGAGAAGGCCCTGCTCCTCGTCCCCACCAGCCTCACTTGTGATAGCGGTGGGGTCGAGAGCAGGGCCTCCCCAGATGATCTCAGACTCCGGGGTGGGACGTAGAGGGAGATACGTTCGGACAGATACACTGGACCGGAACCGTACAGGGTTTTGTAGGTCAAAACCAGCACCTTGAATTGTGCTCGGAACTGAATCGGCAGCCAGTGGAGCTGGCACAACAGGGGGGTGGTGTGCTCCCTGTATGACGCTCCGGTGAGCAATCTGGCTGCCGCTCGCTGGACCAGTTGAAGTTTCCGAACAGTCTTCAAGGGCAACCCCACGTAGAGAGTGTTGCAGTAGTCTATTCGGGATGTAACAAGAGTGTGGACCACCATGGCCAGATCAGACTTCTCAAGGTACGGGTGCAACTGGTGCACAAGTTTTAATTGTGCAAAAGCTCTCCCGGCCACTGCTGAGACCTGGGGCTCCAGGCTCAGCGATGAGTCCAGGATCACTCCCAAGCTGCGAACCTGTGTCTTCAGGGGGAGTGTGACCCTGTCCCAACACAGGCTGTAACCCTATGCCCTGTTCGGCCTTACAACTGACCAGGAGGACCTCTGTCTTGTCTGGATTCAATTTCAATGTGTTAGCTCTCATCCAGTCTGACACAGCAGCTAGACACCGGTTCAAGATCTGGACAGCCTCCTTGGTGACAAGTGGGAAGGAGTGACAGATCTGGACATCATCTGCGTAGAGGTAACCTCTCAGTCCGAAACTCCGAATGATCTCCCTCAGCGGCTTCATGCTTCTCCTCCTGTGAACCGACCAGGACACTAAGATCAGCTTGGGAGTGATCCTGGACTCACCGCTGAGCTTGGAACCCCAGGTCTCAGCGGTGGCCGGGAGAGCTTTCGCACAATTAAAACTTGTGCGCCAGCTGCGCCCGTACCTTGGGAAGTCGGATCTGGCCACGGTGGTCCACGCTCTTGTCACATCCCGGCTGGATTACTGCAACGCACTCTACGTGGGGTTGCCTTTAAAGACTGCTCGGAAACTGCAACTAGTCCAGCGAGAAGCAGCCAGGTTGCTCACCAGAGCGACGTACAGGGAGCACACCACCCCCCTGTTGCGTCAGCTCCACTGGCTGCCAATCCAATTCCGAGCAGAATTTAAAGTGCTGGTCTTGACCTATAAAACCCTATACGGCTCCGGCCCAGTGTATTTGTCCGAACGGATCTCCCTCTACGTCCCACCTCGAAGTTTAAGATCTTCTGGGGAGGCCCTGCTCTCGACCCCGCCAGTCTCTCAAGCGAGGCTGGCGGGGACGAGAAGCAGGGCCTTCTCAGTGGCGGCCCCCCGCCTGTGGAACTCACTCCCCGGGGAAATTAGATCGGCGACCTCCCTCCTAGCATTTAGGAAAAGACTAAAGACCTGGATGTGGGACCAAGCTTTTGGTCACCCTGACAATTAACTCAAGGACCTGGAAATGGACAAAGACAAATGGAGCAGAACTGACTTACGGACTCTGATATATGGACCCTGACATGAGATTGTTTTTAGGTTTTTAGGATTTTACTATGTATTGATGTTTTAATTTAAGTGTTGAATTATTATTTTTTGTATTACTTGTTGTGTGTTCGGGCATCTAATTGTGCCCTCCCCTGTAAGCCGCCCTGAGTCCCCCCCGGGGTGAGAAGGGCGGGGTATAAGTGAATGAAATAAATAAATCATCTGGGGAGGCCCTTCTCTTGGTCCCGCCTGCATCGCAGGCGCGCTTGGCGGGGACGAGAGACAGGGCCTTCTCAGTGGTGGCCCCTCGGCTGTGGAATGCCCTACCTGCAGACATCCGATCGGCCCCCTCACTGTTGGCGTTTCGGAGGAAGGGGAAGACCTGGCTATTCGAACAAGCGTTTGACTAAACAGTGAAATAGAAGATAGGAATACGGAACAATGGATAATGAGAGTGGATTCTGATTTTATTGTTGAGGCGTTATGATTGTTATACTGTTGTTAATTGTTGATGTTATAATCTGTTTTAATTGCATTATACTTTTTTGTGATATCCTGCATTGTTGTGTAAACTGCTTTGAGTCGCCTGAGGGCTGAGAAAAGCGGTATAGAAATAAAGTAAATAAGTAAATAAATAAATTTCTAGATTTAAGTCGTTGACGTGCTGGCTGAGACCCAAACAGGGGATGGGCTGGAGGTGTCTCTGCCTTGGTCCTCTCACTATTGGCTGCTCCTTCTCGGTGGATGTCAGGTGGTGCAATACCGGCTAAGCAGTGTCATTTCTCCAGTGGTGTCGGGCGCAGACACCCCGTGATAATGCAGCATGTCTCATTAAGAGCCACATCCAACATTTTAGCATGGTGAGGTGTGTTCCACACTGGGCATGCATACTCAGCAGCAGAGTAGCACAGCACAAGGGCAGATGTCTTCACTGTGTCTGGTTGTGATCCTCAGGTTGTGCCAGTCAGCTTTTGTATGATATTGTTTCTAGCGCCCACTTTTTGCTTGATGTTCAGGGAGTGCTTCTTGTAGGTCAGAGCACGGTCCAGAGTGACTCCTCCCAGGTATTTGGGTGTGCTGCAATGCTCCCGTGGGATTCCTTCCTTCCCAGGTCATAATCCTCAGAGCTTGGGATGCTTGTCTCTTCTTAAGGTGAAAAGCACATGTCTGTGTTTTAGATGGGTTGGGGATCAGCTGGTTTTCCCTGTCATAGGCAGTAAGGGCACCTAGAGCTTCAGAGAGCTTCTGTTCATCCATCTCAAAGCTCCCTGCTTGAGCGGTGATGGCACGATCATCAGCATAGATGAAACTCTCCATCCCTTCTGGCAGTGGCTGGTCATTTGTGTCGATGTTGAACATGGATGGGGCAAGCACGCTCCCCCGCTCCCCCACAGGCCGTTCTGTTTCCGCCATCTGCTTCTCTGGCCCTGGAACTCAACAAAAAAGCTCCTGTTTCGTAGCAGGTTTCCTATGAGGCGGGTGAGGTGGTCGTCCTTTGTGATATTATACATTTTTCTCAGGAGGAGGCAGTGCCCCCATGACCCACTCTACATCCTGCTGCAGTTTGGAGGACGGCGGAGCATGGATGATGGGACTTGCAGTACCTTCACTTACTTACTGAAACCACTGTGACCCTTAACCATTGACCAATAAAGACCAAACTTGGCACACAGAGCCCCATGACCTACTCTACATCCTGCTGCAGTTTGAAGGAGGACAGACCATAGATTATGGGACTTGCAGTACTCTAACTCAGTTACTGAAACCACTGCGACCCTCATCCAATGACTGATCAAGACCAAACTTGGTGCACAGAACCCCCATGACCCACTCACTTACCGAAACCACTGTGACCCTAATCCATTGACCAATAAAGACCAAACTTGGCACACAGAGCCCCCATGCCCCACTCTACATCTTGCTGCAGTTTGGAGGAGGGTGGACCATGGATGATGGAACTTGCAGTACCTTCACTCAACTCCTGAAAACAATGTGACCCTCATCCATTGACCAGTAAAGACCAAACTTGGCATACAGAACCCCCATTACCCACTTTCTCTAATAACCCGGGCAGTATAATATAAGTGAGCAGGTGAGCTTTTTGGTTTTATGCAGCTGTGTGGAAGGGGCCTCGGCCTCCCTGAATTAACTGGTTCAAGGGGACCCCCCCCCCCCATCAGAAGGGAGAGAGGGAGGAAGGGGAGGGTTTGGTTGGGTGGCCTTCAAGGGGGCTCCGTCCCTTCCTCTGCTCTTTCTTATGGATGATTTGGGGAGGGGGCAGTTCTGTAACCAGGGTGATGATTAGAGGTGCTTTTTTTGGGGGGGGGGGGAGGATAGAGAAAGGAGGAGGTAGGAGCGAGGTCTTCCTTGGAAGGAACCCTGCTTGCTTGCGCTTTCTTTCCAGAGTCCTCCTCCTCCTCCTCCTCCTTCCTGGAATAATACATGTACAAGCAGCTTTCTCTCTGCTTCTGCTCCCGGCATTGGGAATGGAGGAGAGGAGGGGAGAGGAGAGGAGGGAGGGCACCCTGTTTGCAAAAGATCTTGGCGTTTGCAACTGGAGATTAATGGGTTGCAGGGGAGCCTCTCTCTTGCTTGCCATCTAGCGCCATCAGCGCCCTTCTTCCCTTCTCTGCAATGTGCAGCGTGCTGGTACAGCTGTACCAGGAGCTCCAAACTCCCTTTCGTTCTTTGAGCGTTTGCATGTGCTTGTTCTGGCCATGCATTTTGCAGTGGGATGGTTCCTGCTAGGCTGCAGTCATGGGGCCAACCACCTGTCTATCATCGTTAAGTTTTAGTTCCGCCCTTTTTTCCAGGTTCAGGAGGGAAAGGGAACCATTTTAGTTCAGTCTTACAGTTGGAAGCTCAGCTACAGGACGTGAAAGTTTTCCACCTGTAGAGAAGCTTCGTTTCCTAAAAAGTCCGGAGGGAAACAGTCCCAAATTTACAGCCTCACAGTTTTAAGAACAGTCTCTAAAGCAAGGCTTTTAAGACAAACAGCTTTACAGCACAACCCTTGTTGGGGTTGGAGAAACGGACCTACAACTTTCGTGGGAAAATCCTAAGGACTCCAGCTGGAAATTCTTCTGAGCCTTGGCTGGTAGGTCTACTCACAGAGGCGGCCCTAGGTAATTTTCAACGGTAAGCAAACAGTATTTTGGTGCCCTCCCCCCAGCCAATCATTGCTATATATATTTTCTGTTTGTCGTGGGAGTTCTGTGTGCCCTATTTGGTTCAATTCCATCATTGGTGGAGTTCAGAATGCTCTTTGATTGTAGGTGAACTATACATCCCAGTAACTACAACTCGCATATGTCAAGGTCTATTTTCCCTCAAGAGCACCCCTGGGCAAAATCAACGATACTGCGAATGCTTACTTTGCGTAATGGTTGAGCCGCCCCTGTCTACTCGGGTACCCAAGAAGCAATTTGGAGCCGGGAGTAGGACCCACACCAGCAAAGCCTAGAAAGCAGATTGCCCAGGGAGGGGTCAAAAAGGGTTTTCCTCGTAAAGGAAAGAAATAGTTCTCCAAGCAAGTGGCCTGTCCATTGTAGACAAGTTAAGAAGCATTTGTTTGATTTGTTGAAGATCTACGATTGTTTGTTGAAGACCTCAGCAATAAGAAAGCACTTTGTTAAACTTTTAAGCTTCTAAAGACTTTGTATAGGAAAACCCATAGGGCCTCTCATCCGAGGCACCCCGGCTTCCCGCTGGGCACAAAGAGCACGTCCTGTTCAAAAGCCAATTGCTATAGGCCCAGCGCGCGATAGCACTTGCAGAGATGCTTGGGGATGACTTCTCTCTCTCTCTCTCTCTCTCTCTCTCTCTCTCTCTTTCTTCTCCTCCTTCTCCCATCTTGAGAAGGATGCCATCCCTCAAGGGTCCTTCTCCCCTTTTCCCAAAAGAACTCTGGTGCTGAAACCCCATCTGCTTGGGTCTTTCTTGCTCTAGGACAGCCTTCCGAATGCCGCGACCCCTTAATACCGCTCCTCATGTTGTGGTGACCCCCAACCAGAACATTATTTTCGTTGATGTTTCATAACTGTAGTTTTGCCCCTGTTATGAATTGTAATGTAAATATCTTATAGTCAGGATGTATTTCCATTCACTGGACCAAATTTGGCACAAATACCCGATACTGGTGGGGTAGATGGAGGGGATTGTTTTGCCATTTGGGAGTTGTAGTTACTGGGATTCATAGTTCACCTACAATCAAAGAGCATTCTGAGCTCCACCAATGATGGAATTGAACCAAACATGGCATACAGGACTTCCATGACCAACAGAACACACTGGAAGGGTTTGGTGGGCATTGGCCTTGAGTTTGGGAGTTGTAGTTCACCTACATCCAGAGAGCACTGTGGACTCAAACTGGACCAAACTGGTGGAGTTTGGGGAAAATAGACCTTGACATTTGGGATTTGTGGTTGCTGGGATTCATAGTTCATCTGCAATCAAAGAGCATTCTGAGCTCCACCAATGATGGAATTGAACCAAACATGGCATACAGGACTTCCATGACCAACAGAACACACTGGAAGGGTTTGGTGGGCATTGGCCTTGAGCTTTGGAGTTGTAGTTCACCTACATCCAGACAGCACTGTGGACTCAAACTGGACCAAATTTGGCACGGATACTCAATATGCCCAAATGTGGACTTTGGTGGAGTTTGGGGGAAATAGACCTTGAAATTTAGGATTTGTAGTTGCTGGGATTCATAGTTCATCTGCAATCAAAGAGCATTCTGAGCTCCACCAATGTTGGAATTGAACCAAACTTGGTACACAGAATTCCCATGACCAACAGAAAAGACTGGAAGGGTTTGGTGGACATTGGCCTTGAGTTTGGGAGTTGTAGTTCACCTACATCCAGAGAGCACTGTGGACTCAAACAATGATAGGTCTGGACCAAACTTGGCACAAATACTCAATATGCCCAATTGTGAACACTGGTGGAGTTTGGGGGAAATAGGACTTGACTTTTGGGAGTTGTAGTTGCTGGGATTTATAGTTCACCTACAATCAAAGAGCATTCTGAACTCTACCAACATTAGAATTGGGCCAAAGAGAGCCACACAGAACCCCCTGCTTTGAAGGGACTCACTGGTGTGAGCCTCCCTCCAGCCTCTCACACTCTCCCTCATTCGCGCATGGGTTTGGTGGGCATTGGCCTTGAGTTTGGGAGTTGTAGTTCACCTACATCCAGAGAGCACTGTGGACTCAAACAATGATGGATCTGGACCAAACTTGGCACAAGCACTCAATATGCCCAAATATGAACATAGATGGAGTTTGGGGAAAATAGGCCTTGACATTTGGGAGTTGTAGTCACTGGGATCACAGTTCACCTACAACCAAAGATGGGGGAAAGTGCCCTCCTCCTCCTCCTCTTCCTCTGTCTTCCTCCTCCTCCTCCTCCTCCTCGAGAAGTTTCCTTGTTTGTGGGAACCTGGGAGTAGAAAGGATGGAACCCGCTGCTGCCTGGAAGCCTGGCCTTCTCACACAGTTGAGAGTTAAGTGGAGCAACTTGCAGGGAAATGTGCTATTCCCCTATTATATAATTCTCCAGTGTTTCTATGTTTAGCTCTTTAATCCCTGGTTAATTCCTAAAGAATGTCAATTTTGGAGGTCCCTTGCTTTGTTCGGGGAGGGGGCCGGACTGGCGGGTCTAGACGAAGGAGAAAGGAAGGCTGGCCGGACGAATGGTCCACCCGTGTTCTGTAGGATTTCAGGAGGGCTTCAAAATTCATTCACTCTCAAAGTTCTGTTAACTGGAAGATGGTGGCAGGTTTTTTCCTGGATCTTGTATTGCCCACTTCAGTGTTTCTCAACTTTCCTAATGCCACGACCCCTTAGTCCAGTTCCTCACGTTGTGGTGACCCTCAACCATCACATTTTCATTGCTACTTCATAACTGTAATTTTGCTAATGTTATGAATCATGATGTAAATATCTTAAAGGCAGGATGTATTTTCAAATCCCAAATACCCAACATGCCCAAATTTGAATACTGGTGGGGTTGGGAGGGGGTTAATTTTGTCATTTGGGAGCTGTAGTTGCTGGGATTTATAGTTCACCTACAATCAAAGAGCAATGTATTGTCGAAGGCTTTCATGGCTGGAATCACTCAGTTCTAGTGGGTTTTTTCGGGCTATAGAGCCATGTTCTAGAGGCATTTCTCCTGACGTTTCGCCTGCATCTATGGCAAGCATCCACAAAATCTGGCTACCAGTATTCAAAAACTCTAAAATTATAACAGCTAAACAACAGAGAGGAAAAAACCAGGCACAGATTAACACCTCCCAGCAACAGATTTTCCCAGGCTCAGGCAGGCCTTCAAATGCTAATGAAGGTGATCAGCTGAAATATTCACACCTAGCTCCAGCAGACACCCTGGTCATTCCACAGATATATAAACCCCATTTTTCCTACTTCCAACAGACCTCACTACCTCTGAGGATGCTTGCCATAGATGCAGGCGAAACGTCAGGAGAAATGCCTCTGGAACATGGCTCTATAGCCCGAAAAAACCCACTAGAACCTAATCAAAGAGCATTCTGAACTCCACCAATGATGAAATTGAACCAAACTTGGCACACAGGCCTCCCATTACCAAGATAAAATATTGGGAGGGTTTGGTGGGCATTGACCTTGAATTTTTGGAATTGTAGTTCACCTACATCCAGAGAGCACTGTGGACTCAAACAATGATGGATCTGGACCATGAGCATGACTACTCAATATGTTCAAATGTGAATAGTGGTGGAATTTGGGGAAAATAGGTCTTGACATTTGGAAGTTGTTGTTGCTGGGATTTATAGTTTAACTACAATCAGAGCATTCTGAACCCAGCCCACAATGGATCTGCACCTACATGGCCAACGTTGAATATGGGTGTGGTTGGAGGGGAGCCTGTTTTAGAATTCTGGGAGTTGTAGTTCACCAACACCAAAAAGGAAGAGAAGGACAGGCAGAGAAATCTTCAGCCTTCTCTACCAAAAAAGTCCCTAAGACTATCAGAAATATGTGTTTTCTTATTGTCTTTGGCGACCCCTCTGAAACTCCCTTCGCGACCCCTCCAGTGGTCCCGACCCCCAGGTTGAGAAACACTGGCCTACTTACTTACTTAATTAGGCGGTCCCTCGTTGTCCGAGTAGGATTGTCTTCCAAGATCTGTGTCCTGTCGGTGGGTCCGTAGTAGACTGTGGAGCCCTTTTCTTAATCCTCATGTTCTCCCGCAGTGAGGACATCGGTTTCCATACAGAAGGTGGTCCCGGTCAGAGTTATTTATTATTATTTATTTACTTACAGCTTTTATATTCTGCCCTTCTCACCCCGCAGGGCGGATTACAGTGTACACTTATATGCCAATTTTTGACATACAAACATATACAGACATACACAGAGGCTGTTTAACTCTTTTCTGGCCGCCAGGGGAGCTGTCGCTTTCCTCGTCCATCTGTGACGCTGATGAAGCACTTCCGCATTCCCCGCATGCTTCCCCACTGGAATGCTTTGCTGGAGTCTTCTTTATGGCCTCATAAATCAGTTAATTTAGCCTCCCCACACTTTAAGGTGGTACCTTATTTTCCTACTTGACAGATGCAACTGTCTTTTGGGTTGCAAAGGTCGACAACAGGCTACACACAATTGGTTGGAAACCCACTCCAACCCGGGCTGAGGAAGCACTTCCGCAATCCCCGCATGCTTCCCTGCTGGAATGCTTTGCTGGAGTCTTCTTTATGGCCTCATAAATCAGTTAATTTAGCCTCCCCACACTTTAAGGTGGTACCTTATTTTCCTACTTGACAGATGCAACTGTCTTTCGGGTTGCAAAGGTCGACAACAGGCTACACACAATTGGTTGGAAACCCACTCCAACCCGGGCTGAGGAAGCACTTCCGCAATCCCCGCATGCTTCCCTGCTGGAATGCTTTGTTGGAGTCTTCTTTATGGCCTCATAAATCAGTTAATTTAGCCTCCCCACACTTTTAAGGTGGTACCTTATTTTCCTACTTGACAGATGCAACTGTCTTTCGGGTTGCAAAGGTTGACAACAGGCTACACACAATTGGTTGGAAACCCACTCCAACCCGGGCTGGCTTTGAACTCATGACCTTTGGTCAGAGTGATCTTTAATGCAGCTGACACTCAGCCAGCTGCGCCACAATCCCTCTTGGCACGTTTCTCTCTTTCTCCCTCCATTCGTGCCTCTCTGAATGCCGCAGCACTGCTGGTCACAGCTGACCTCCAGTTGAAGCGCTCAAGGGCCAGGGCTTCCCAGTTCTCCCTTAGTGTCTATGTCACAGTTTTTAAGGCTGGCTTTGAGCCCATCTTTAAATCTCTTTTCCTGTCCTCCAACATTCCGTTTCCCATTCTTGAGTTGGAAGTATAGTAGCTGCTTTGGGAGACGGTGGTCGGGCATTCGGACAATGTGGCCCAGTCCAGAGGAGTTGATGGCGGAGGAGCATCGCTTCATTGCTGGTGGTCTTTGCTTCTTCCATCACACTGACATTTGCCGTTTTTTTTTTTCAGAGGCAATGCTGATGGAATCATTCCAGTTGAGTGTGATGCCTGTAGACAGTCCATGTTTCACAGGGCTGGGAGGACAATAGCTTTGTAAACAACCACCTTGGACTCCCTATGGATGTCCCAGTCTTCAAACACTCTCTGTTTCATTCGGAAAAATGCTGCACTTGCACAGCTCAGGCGGTGTTGTATTTCAGTCTTACTGTTGATGTCTGTAGACAGTCCACGTTTCGCAGGCATATAACAGGGTTGGGAGGACAATAGCTTTGTAAACAAGCCCCTTGGTATCCCTACAGATGTCCCAGTCCTCAAACACTCTCTACTTCAATTGGAAAAATGCTGCACACGCAGAGCTCAGGCGGTGTTGTATTTCAGTCTTACTGTTGATGTCCGTAGATAGTCCATGTTTTGCAGACGTAGAGCAGGGTTGGGAGGATAATAGCTTTGTAAACAAGCCCCTTGGTCTCCCTATGGATGTCCCGGTCCTCAAACACTCTCTATTTCAATTGGAAAAATGCTGCACTTGCATAGCTCAGGCGGTGTTGTGTTTCAGTCTTACTGTTGATGTCTGTAGACAGTCCATGTTTCACAGGGTTGGGAGGATAATAGCTTTGTAAACAAGCCCCTTGGTATCCCTACGGATGTCCCGGTCCTCAAACACTCTCTATTTCAATTGGAAAAATGCTGCACTTGCATAGCTCAGGCGGTGTTGTGTTTCAGTCTTACTGTTGATGTCTGTAGACAGTCCATGTTTCACAGGGTTGGGAGGATAATAGCTTTATAAACAAGCACTTTGGTATCCCTATGGATGTCCCGGTCCTCAAACACTCTCTACTTCAATTGGAAAAATGCTGCACTTGCAGAGCTCAGGCGGTATTGTATTTCAGTCTTACTGTTGATGTCCGTAGACAGTCCGCGTTTCGCAGGCATATAGCAGGGAGGACAATAGCTTTGTAAACAAGCCCCTTGGTCTTCCTACGGATGTCCTGGTCTTTAAACACTTTGTGCTTCATTTGGAAAAATGCGGCACTCGCAGAGCTCAGCCAGTGCTGTATTTCAGTGTCAATGTTGACTTTGGTGGAGAGGTGGCTGCCAAGGGAGCGGACATGGCCAACATTTTCTAATCTTACACCATTAACATGAGTATTGCCTGAACCTGAAAGAAACAGCTGTGTTTGTGTGTGTATGTGTGTTCAAGCCTGCATTTGCCTCGATGCTCTTCTGCCACTAAACGTAACAGGAGGAGCAAATGCGAATCAAGCGCAAAAGGCAGGCCACCTTCCTCCTCCTCCTCCTCCTCCTCCCTCTCTTTTGTGCTTCCCTTCTGGAGCCAGATTATTGGAAACCAAAGCTGCTGATGTGAGAGATGGAACATATGGTGCCTCCATCAGAGAGCAGAGCTGGAATGGCCTTGAACCCACTGGACTGACCAGCTGTTTATTGCCAGCCAGAGCAGTTAATGCGCCGCTCTGCCCTTAAAGGGACACGCCACTTCCCCATCCCCTCTCAGCACACGCGTGTTTGGGTGCTGCAGCTGTTGCGCCTGCTTACGGGTACATCACAGGGGCAGGGTTGCCAAGAACGAAAAGTCTTGTGTGTTGTGATCAGGGGCGGCTCGTCCATTACGCGAAGTAAGCGGTCGCAGAACACTTTTTTTTTTGCCAGGGGTGCAGAGGCGCCTCTGTCAATGCCCCTCGACCACCACTTGAGGAGCGCCCCCTCCGCTCACCACATCCCTAGCTTAGATATCCAGAAGGTAAAGAGATCAGCTCTGCGTCAGAGAGGGGAAGACACTTATGTAAACCCCACCAGGCCTTTCCCTTGGGGTGCAGGCGTCTTCATCTTGCCTCCAACACGAGTTTTCCATAAGGACATGCAGCTGTCTTCGTGGTGTTGTTCTCACACACCCCCTGCCAACACACACAGAATTGCACACCTACACAAACAAGGAAGTGTGTTATCACCTGCCATTTCTCTCCCTTTCTTCCTACCTTTCTTTCTCTCTCTCCCTCTCTCCCTCTCTCTCTTTCTTCCTTTCTAGCATCTTTATTTCTCTTTCTTTCTTTCTTTCTTTCTTTCTTTCTTTCTTTCTTCTTTCTCTTTTTTTCTCTTGCCATATCTCTCCCTCCCCCCCCCTCTTTTTTTCCTTCCTGGCATCTTTCTTTTTTCTTTCTTTTTTCCTCCTGCCATCTCCCTTCCTTCCTTCCTTCCTTCCTTCCTTCCTTCCTTCCTTCCTTCCTCTCTCTCTTTTTCCTTCCCTTCTTCCGTTCTTTCCTTCTTTCTTTCCTTCCTTTCTTCCTTCCTTCCTTCTCCTTTCTTTTTCCTCCTGCCACCTCTTTAGCTTTCTTCCTCTCTCTCTCGTTCTCTCTCTTTCTTCCTTCCTTCCTTCCTACCATCCCTTTCTTCTTTCTTTTTTCCTCCTGTCATCTCCCTCCCTTCCTCTCTTTCTCTTCCTTCCTTCTTTCTTTTTTCCTCCTGCCATCTCCCTCCCTTTCTTTCTTTCTTTCTTTCTTCCTTCCTTTCTTCTTTTCTTCCTTTCTTCCTTTCTTCCTTCCCTTCTGGCAACTCTCTTTCTTTCTTTCTTTCTTTCTTTCATTCATTCATTTATTCTTTCTTTTTTCTTTCTTTTTTTCCTCCTACCATCTCCCTCCCCTCGTCCCTCCCTTCCTCCCGCCCTTCCTCTTTCTCTTTACTTCCCTTCCTTCCTTCTCCTTTCTTTTTTCCTCCTTCCACCTCTCTCACTTTCTTCCTTTCTCCCTCTTCCTATTTCTATCTCTCTTTCTTCTTCCCTTCCATCTCTTTCTTCTTTCTTTTTTCCTACTGCCATCTTCTCCCTTTTTTCCTTCCTTTCTTACTCTCTCTCTTTCTCTCTCTTTCTTCCCTCCTGCCATCTTTTTCTTTCCTCCTTCCTTCCTTTCTCTCTTTCTTTTTCCTCCTGCCATTCCTCTCTTTTTCTTCCTTCTTTTCTCTCTCTCTTTCCTCCTGCCATCTTTCTCTCTCTCTTTTGCTTTTCTTTTCCTCCTACCATCTCTTCCTTCCCTTCCTTCCTTCCTTCCTTCCTTCCTTCCTTCCTTCCTTCCTCTCTCTCTTTTGCTTTTCTTCCTCCTGCCATCTTTCTTTCTTTCTTTCTTTTCCTCCTACCATCTCTTGCCTTTTTTCCTTCCTTTGTTCCTTCCTTCCTTTCTCTTTCTCTTCTTCCTTCCTCCCTTCCTCCCTTTCTCTCTTTCTTTCTTTCTTTTCCTCCTACCATCTCTTGCCTTTTTCCTTCCTTCCTTCGTTCCTTCCTTTCTCTTTCTCTTCTTCCTTCCTTCCTTCCTTCCTCCCTTTCTCTCTCTCTTTCTTTCTTTTCCTCCTACCATCTCTTGCCTTTTTCCTTCCTTCCTTCCTTTCTGTTTCTCTCCTTCCTTCCTTCCTCTCTCTCTCTTTCTTTCTTTTCCTCCTACCATCTCTTGCCTTTTTCCTTCCTCCCCCCCTCTCTCTCTCTCTCTTTCTTTCTTTCTTTCTTTCTTTTCCTCCAATCATCCCTTGCCTCCTTCCTTCCTTTTTCTCTCTCTTCTTCCTTCCTTCCTCTCTCTCTCTCTCCTTCCTTCCTTCCTTCCTCTTTCTTTCTTTCTTGCTTTCTTGCTGTTTGTCCCCTTTTCTGGGATCTAATGCAGGGGCCAGGCTGTGTGTTGTGGCGCAACCCAGGTCATGCTTCTTGCACAAGCGTCGAGAAGGCACTTGCTCCTTGAGATGCTCCAAAGCATGTTCAGAGGGTGAGGGGCCGGGGAGCCCAGAGAGGAAGCCCCCCATTCTGCCCATGTGGGGTGGGGGACGTCTTTGGGGAGAGACGCTTCTGGCTGGGAGGGAGGGGAGGCAGCGGAGAAGCAGTGAGAAGGAAATTCCATGTTAGGAAAGCATTAGCAAAGGGCGATCTCAATGTTTTCCTGCTGCTGACGTCGGTGGTGACACAGTGGTGTGTGGGCCGAAGAGGGAACGTCACAAAGCTTTTCCAACTCAACCAGGAAGTAGCCTGTTGCTCGGGGATGGAAAACAAATACCAAGCAGGGTGGCTTTGCCGTGGTGGAGTCCACAGCTTCACCCCAGGAAGGAGGAGGAGGAGGAGGCTTGGTCATGCACAACACAAGGCAGAGACTTGTTTACTTTGGCCTTTCCTCTGCAATTTTCATTAAAATCCAACCAAGTGATGCATTGCAACTTGGAAAGGGAAAGCAATGCTAGAAACAAGCCCAACAAGGAGTTTTCCTTTGAGCCGGTGATCTGAACGAGGGGGGAATAGACGTATCTGCCACACCTTCTCATTGAACTGGATCAGTGTGACGTCTCTTGCTGGCAAAATACTCAGTAGAGCAGTGTTTCTCAAGATGGGGGGGGGGGGTCGCAAAGGGGGTTGCAGAGGGGTTGCCAAAGTCCGTCCGAAAACTCAGTATTTTCTGTTTGTCATGGAGTACTCTGTCCACAGTGCTCTCTGGATGTAGGTGAACTACAACTCCCAAACTCATGGTCAATGCTCAGCAAACCCTTCCAATATTTTCTGTTGGTCATGGGGGTTCTGTGTGCCAAGTTTGGTTCCACTCCATCGTTGGTGGAGTTCAGAGTGCGCTTTGATTGGAGGTAAATCCCAGCAACTACAACTCCCAAATGTCAAGGTCTATTTTCTCCAAACTCCACCAGTGTTCACATTTGGGCATATTGGGTATTTGTGCCAAGTTTGGTCTAGACCCATCACTGAGTCCACAGAGCTCTCTGGATGTAGGTGAACTACAACTCCCAAACTCATGGTCAATGCTCAGCAAACCCTTCCAGTATTTTCTGTTGGTCATGGGGGTTCTGTGTGCCAAGTTTGGTTCCACTCCATCGTTGGTGGAGTTCAGAGTGCTCTTTGATTGGAGGTAAATCCCAGCAACTACAACTCCCAAATGTCAAGGTCTATTTTATCCAAACTCCACCAGTGTTCACATTTGGGCATATTGGGTATTTGTGCCAAGTTTGGTCTAGACCCATCACTGAGTCCAAAGAGCTCTCTGGATGTAGGTGAACTACAACTCCCAAACTCATGGTCAATGCTCAGCAAACCCTTCCAGTATTTTCTGTTGGTCATGGGGGTTCTGTGCGCCAAGTTTGGTTCCACTCCATCGTTGGTGGAGTTCAGAGTGCGCTTTGATTGGTGAACTCTTGCTTGCTGAGGTGTTCCAGCGAGTGTCTCTGTAGATCTTAGGAAACTATTTCTAGATTTAAGTTGTTGACGTGCTGGCAGATACCCAAACAAGAGATGAGCTGGAGATGTCTCTGCCTTGGTCCTTTCACTCTTGGCTGCTACTTCCCGGCGGATGTCAGGTGGTGCGATGCCGGCTAAGCAGTGTTATTTCTCCCGTGGTGTAGGGCACAGACACCCCGTGATAATGCGGCATGTCTCATGAAGAGCCACATCCACTGTTTTAGCGTGGTGAGATGTGTTCCACACTGGGCATGCATACTCAGCAGCAGAGTAGCACAGTGCAAGGGCAGATGCCTTCACTGTGTCTGGTTGTGATCCCCAGGTTGTGCCAGTCAGCTTTCGTATGATATTGTTTCTAGCACCCACTTTGTGCTTGATGTTCAGGCAGTGCTTCTTGTAGGTCAGAGCACGGTCCAGAGTGACTCCCAGGTATTTGGGTGCGCTGCAATGCTCCAGTGGGATTCCTTCTCAGGTAGTAATCCTCAGAGCTCAGGATGCTTGTCTGTTCTTGAGATGAAAGGCACATTGTGTTTTAGATGGATCAGGGATCAGCTGGTTTTCCCTGTAATAGGCAGTTAGAGCACCTAGGGAGAGCTTCTGTTCCACCATCTCAAAGCTCCCTGCTTGAGCGGTGATGGCACGATCATCAGCATAGATGAAGCTCTCTGTCCCTTCTGGCAGTGGCTGGTCATTTGTGTAGATGTTGAACATGGATGGAGCAAGCACGCTCCCCTGAGGCAGGCCGTTCTTCTGTTTCCGCCATCTGCTTCTCTGGCCCTGGAACTCAACAAAAAAGCTCCTGTTTTGTAGCAGGTTTCCTATGAGGCGGGTGAGGTGGTCGTCCTTTGGGATATTATACATTTTTCTCAGGAGGAGGCAGCGGTGGTTCACAGTCTCATAGGCTGCTGATAGGTCTATGAAGACAGCTCCTGTGATCTGCTGCCTTTCAAAGCCATCTTCTATGTGCTGAGTCAGGTTCAGCACTTGCAATGTGCAGCTTCTGCCTTTCCTGAAGCCAGCTTGCTGTAGAATCAGACATGGGTCTATTTTTTCCATAATTTTTTCCAAGGGCTGAGAAGAGCAGTATACAAATATAGTAAACTAGCTGTCCCCTGCCAGGCGTTGCTGTGGCCCAGTCTGTTGATCTGCAAAATAAAGTAATGAGAAAATGTTGGTTTCTAATATATGTCATGTCTTTCTTCTTGTGGGTAAACAGTACTTCTTGCTGTTCCTTTGTCAGTGTTGATGTGGAGAGTGTCTGGTTTGCCTACTCTGGAACATGCGACATATCATTTTCCTTCTTTAGGGGTGCCTTTCAAATCTACGATACTATATCTGTGTGTCTGTGATTCATATCTATCTATCTATCTATCTATCTCTATCTTTTGTCAGGAGGACTTTGATGACGTTTTCTTGCCGTGATGAAGGGAGTTGGATTGGATGGCCTTAAGTATTTTCTGTTGGTCATGGGGAGTTCTGTGTGGGAAGTTTGGCCCCATTCTGTCGTTGGTGGGGTTCAGAATGCTCTTTGATAGTAGGTGAACTGTGGGTGAACTATAAATCCCAGCAGCTACAACTTCCAAATGTCAAAATCCTAATGTTTTGAGTGATGGTCATTCCTTGTGTTGTGAGACGTTTTGTTGCCAAATTTGGTGTGATTTGGTGCATTGGTTCTTTTGTTTTTAAGGTACTCCTTATGCACAGAGCATTTATATATAGATCCATATGTATGGGTGGATGGCTCTTTGTCAGGAGGAGTGTGATTGCGTTATCTTGCCCTGGCGAAGGGAGTTGTAGTGGATGGGCTAAAGTTTTTTCTGTTGGTCATGAGGCTTCTGTGTGGGAAGTTTGCCCCCATTCTGTCGTTTGTGGGGTTCAGAGTGCTCTTTGATTGTAGGTGAACAGCGAATTGCAGGGACTCCAACTCCCAAATGTGAAGGTGTATTTCCCCCAAAGTCCATCTGTTTGCATATTCGTGCCAAGCGTGGTCCAGATTCATCATTGCTCGAGTCCACTGTACTCTCTGGATGTAGGTGTACTACAATTCCGAAACGAAAGGTCAATGCCCACCAAACCCTTCCAGTATTATCTGTTGGTCATGGGAGCTCAGTGTGCCAAGTGTGGTGCAAATCCGTACATCCCAGAAATGAGGAGTACATTGTTAGAAAAGTGAAAAAGCAGCGGGCAGGAGAAGCAGTTGGGAGAGACCCACCTCCCACCGGGCAGGTTTGGAGGCCGCCGAAGGCAAGACGGGTGTCGGGCCGCGGTAGAAATCAAGGTCCCAGCTTAGGAGCAGACGGCGGGCCTCCCGTCTCGTGTTGTTTTTGTTGCCCTCGGCGGCCCCCCGCATCTTCCATGCCCTCCCCGGCCATTAGTGCTTACATCGGCCTGGTGGGCTTTCTCAGGCTGGGCTCGCAATCTCTCCTGGTCTTTTCAGCGGCGGGAGCGATGGGGTAGAGGGAGGCAGGCAGGCGGTAATGCACATGCAGAGGGCGAGTCGGGCGTGAGGGAAGCTGGGAAATGGAGTCCTTCCTCCTCATCGTATTCCTCCCAAGGCCTCTGTGCATGCTCTGTGTTTTTAGGGTATTGTGCGTTTGTGTTGTTGCGTATTGGTGTTTCGAGGGTTGTTGGTCATACCTTGGGGGAAGAGGTATTAGCAGGCCAAATTTGGTGAGATTTCGTCCGGTGGTTTCTCCGTTTTTGACCGCCTAAGGACGCCCTTAAGGTTCTTATATATATAGATTGTTGTTCATTCGTTCAGTCGTCTCCGACTCTTCGTGACTTCATGGACCAGCCCACACCAGAGCTCCCTGTCGGCCATCACCACCCCCAGCTCCTTCATCCATCTTGCCCTTGGTCGGCCCCTCTTCCTTTTACCTTCCACTTTCCCCAGCATGATTGTCTTCTCTAGGCTTAAATATTGGAGAGGGAAGAACCCTTGGAAGTCCAAGAGGCTGGTGGCAGGGGTTTGGCACTGGAAAGGCCTTGCCGGATGCAGAACCCTTGGGTTGTTTTCTCTCCTGTCACCTTGAGAGTTGCCAGCCGTGCCGAAGGATGCAGGTGTTTGTAAGATAGGATTCGTTCACCCGGCAGAGAGTTCAGGTCTGCTCCAGTGTGAGGGTGGCATCTTTCCAAAGGTTCCCCGACTCTCTTTTCTACCGGACAGATTTCTCATTGGCTTCTTTAAGGAATGATTAACAATGCGTGTTGCTAATGTCTCCTCTTCCTCTTCCGAAGGGAGACCGGTTTGCAGTCATTACTCATTAACCGAGCCTTCCAGGATGGCCTGCTCCTTCTCGAAAGTGTGTTTCACACATCGGTGTGTGTGTGTGTGTGTGTGCGTCAAACTATTTTATATCAATATTGATTTTTGCCAGGAGGGGGAGGGTCCGAGTTCCCAAGCGGGAGCGTTTCTCCCCCCCCCCCCCCGAGCTCTTGGGCAATTATCTCGGTGCCATAAATGTTGATACGCACATAATGGATGTAACTCAGAAATCTCCTTATCCAAGCAGAAAATGCCGGGTGTTTGTCGGAGCAGAGAGAATGCTGAGGGTGTGAATAGACAAACCCATATGTTGTCGCTGAAAGAGATAAATGACGGGCGAACAGGAGTCGGTTACTATGGATCAGCACAATGCACCCAATTCCCGGCATACCCCGCTCCTCATCATATACCCGCTTCGGCACCATTGACGGGTAACCTAGGTAGCACCAGTCAACTGTAAGGGGTTGGGGGGGGGGGGTGTCAAATCCTTCTGAAAGAGGCCCAGGCTGTCGGGAAGCCCTCCGCACAAGGCCCACTCCTCCTCGCAGCCAAAGCCTTTCATCTCCGGAGGTCTTGCAGAGGGCAGGCGCCTCTTTGGATCCTGACGCCGTATTTCAGAAGGCGAGACCCAAAGGCAGAAGCACCCATGGAGCACTTGGGTGGAGCTTGGGGAAAGTGTCTCAGTTGAATGTGTGAATGTGCGGCTGACCCTGGTCCACGGAAAAAGACTTCTTACAAGAAAACGGAAGCCAAACGTGTGTGTGTGTGTGTGTGCCTTATCCGCTTTTATTGAGAACTAGCTGTATCCACCACACGTTGTTGTGACCAAAGTTCCCTCTCTCTTTCCCTTTCTTTCTTTCTTCCTCTCCTTGGTTCCCTCCCTCTGTCCGTCCTTCCTTCCTTCTCTTTTCTTCCCTTCCTTCCCTCCTTTTCTTTCCCTTCCTCTTCCTCTCCTTCTTTCCTTCCCCCCTCTCTCCCTCCCTCCCTCCTTCCTTCCTTCCTTCCTTCCTTCCTTCTCCCCTTCTCCCCTTCCTTCCCCCCTTTTTCTTTCCCTTCCTCTTCCTCTCCTTCTTTCCCACCCTCTTTCCTTCCTTCCTTCCTTTCCTTCCTTCCTTCCTTCCTTCCTTCCTTCCTTCCTTCCTTCCTTCTCCTCCTTCCCCCCTTTTTCTTTCCTTTCCTCTTCCTCTCCTTCTTTCCCACCCTCTTTCATTCCTTCCTTCCTTCTCTTCCCTTCCCTTCCCTTCCTTCCCCCCTTTTTCTTTCCCTCCCTCTTCCTCTCCTTCTTTCCCTCCCTCTTTCCTCCCTCCCTCCCTTCCTTCATTTTGTCCACATTTCGCAGGTGTAGAGCAGGGTTGGGAGGACAATAGCGTTGTAAACAAGCCCCTTGGTCTCCCTACGGATGTCCCAGTCCTCAAACAATCTCTGCTTCATTTGGATAAAAGCTGCCCTCGCAGAGCTCAGGCGGTGTTGTATTTCAATCTTACTGTTGATATCTGTAGACAGTCCACGTTTCACAGGGTTGGGAGGGGAATAGTTTAAAAACAAGCACTCTGGTATCCCTACGGGTGTCCTGGTCCTCAAACACGCTCTGCTTCGTTTGGAAAAAAAAGCTGCACTCACAGAGCTCAGGCAGTGTTGTATTTCAGTCTTACTGTTGATATCTGTAGACAGTCCACGTTTCACAGGGTTGGGAGGATAATAGCTTTATAAACAAGCACTTTGGTCTCCCTACGGATGTCCTGGTCCTCAAACACTCTCTGCTTCATTTGGAAGAATGCTGCACTTGCAGAGCTCAGGCGGTGTTGTATTTCAGTCTTACTGTTGATATCTGTAGACAGTCCACGTTTCACAGGGTTGGGAGGACAATAGCTTTATAAACAAGCACCTTGGTCTCCCTACGGATGTCCCGGTCTTCATTTGGATAAAAGCTGCCATCGCAGAGCTCAGGCGGTGTTGTATTTCAGTTTACTGTTGATATCTGTAGACAGTCCACGTTTCACAGGGTTGGGAGGGGAATAGTTTAAAAACAAGCACTCTGGTATCCCTACGGGTGTCCTGGTCCTCAAACACTCTCTGCTTCGTTCGGAAAAAAAGCTGCCATCGCAGAGCTCAGGCGGTGTTGTATTTCAGTCTTACTGTTGATATCTGTAGACAGTCCACGTTTCACAGGGTTGGGAGGATAATAGCTTTGTAAACAAGCACCTTGGTCTCCCTACGGATGTTCTGGTCCTCAAACACTCTCTGCTTCATTGGGAAAAATGCTGCGCTCGCAGAGCTCAGGCGGTGTTGTATTTCGGTGTCAATGTTGACTTTGGTGGAGAGGTGGCTGCCAAGGGAGCGGAAATGGACGATATTTTCCAATGTTACACCATTAGGCTGTATTTCTGGCTGTATTTTTGTATAGGCCCTCGTGCAGAAGTCCTCCCTCTCACTTCTGAGTTGTGGGTGCTACTTGCTGCCCCTTGTTGTAACAGGTGAGCTGGGGGCCATGTTGCCTGTTGTGTAAATTGATTGTAACTGTGAGCTTATATCTACGTGACACTGAAAGTCTGGTTGGAGAGCTTGATCTCTTCGTACGGGAGTGTCTCTGTTCCATGGAGCCATCTATCAAATTGTCTTCCTTGGAGTGTACGTTTCTCTTTGAAGTTGTGCATCTCTGAAACGTGGCTTTCTTTTCTGTTGCGCATTTGAGTGTGAGCTCATTGCAGTCATCCTCTAGCCAGCAAGACAACCGGCGTCACCAATGAAAACAAGATCTGTAGTGACATCGACAGCAGCGCAATGTATTGTTTAAGGTTAAGACAATCAAAGCAAGTTTGCAGCGGCTGAACCGCTGCCCTGACGAGCAGGAGAGAGCTCTTCAGGGATGGCCGCCGAAGGTATTTCCCCTTGCTTGGCAGAGCAGGGATCAGCCTTGAAATGTGCCATGCGCTCCTTTGCGCCCGGTCCAGGTGGAAGGGCCATCCCCAAAGCTCCCAAATTGTGCTTGTCCAAGGAATATTGCTCTCCTCTTGCGCGTGCCAACTCCGTGTGCTACGTATATGGCCGGAATCACTCGGTTGTTGTAGTTTTTTTCGGGCTATATGGCCATGTTCTAGAGGCATTCTCTCCTGACGTTTCGCCTGCATCTATGGCAAGCATCCTCAGAGGTAGTGAGGTCTGTTGGAACTAGGAAAATTGGGTTTGTATATCTGTGGAATGATGACCAGGGTGGGACAAAGGACTCTTGTCTGCTGGAGCTAGGTGTGAATGTTTCAACTGACCACCTTGATTAGCATTTGATGGCCTAGCAGTGCCTGGAGCAATCTTTTGTTGAGAGGTGATTAGATGTCCTTGTTTGTTTCCTCTCTGGGTTGTTGTAGGTTTTTCCGGGCTATATGGCCATGTTCTAGAGGCATTCTCTCCTGACGTTTCGCCTGCATCTATGGCAAGCATCCTCAGAGGTAGTGAGGTCTGTTGGAACTAGGAAAAAGGGTTTATGTATCTGTGGAATGACCAGGGTGGGACAAAGGACTCTTGTCTGCTGGAGCTAGGTGGGAATGTTTCAACTGGCCACCTTGATTAGCATTTGATTGCCTGGCAGTGCCTGGAGCAATCTTTCATTGAGAGGTGATTAGATGCCCTTGTTTGTTTCCTCTCTGGGTTGTTGTAGGTTTTTCCGGGCTATATGGCCATGGTCTAAGAGGCATTCTCTCCTGACATTTTGCCTGCATCTATGGCAAGCATCCTCAGAGGTAGTGACATCTATTGGAAGTAGGAAAAAGGGCTTATGTATCTGTGGAAAGATGACCAGGGTGGGACAAAGGACTCTTGTCTGCTGGAGCTAGGTGGGAATGTTTCAATTGACCACCTTGATTAGCATATAATGGCCTGGCAGTGTCTGGAGCAATCTTTTGTTGAGAGGTGATTAGATGTCTTTGTTTGTTTCCTCTCTGTTGTTGTGCTGTTGTAATTGTTGAGTTTTTTAATACTAGTAGCCAGATTTTGATCATTTTCATGGTTTCCTCCTTTTGTTGACATTGTCCACATGCTTCTGGTGGATTTCAATGACTTCTCTGTGTAGCCTGACCTGGTGGTTGTGAGAGTGGTCCAGCATTTCTGTGTTCTCAAATTAAATGCTGTGTCCAGGCTACCAGTATTGTTGGAAGGAAGGAAGAAGTTTTTTTAATACTGGTAGCCTGGACACATCACTTTATTTGAGATCACAGAAATGATGGACCACTCTCACAACCACCATGTCAGGCTACATAGAGAAGCCATTGAAATACACAAGAAGCAGGTGGACAACTTCAACAGAAAGGAGGAAACCATGAAAACGAACAAAATCTGGCTACCAAAATTAAAAAAACTCTAAAATTACAACAGCACAACAACAGAGAGGAAACAAACAAGGACATCTAATCACCTCTCA
Organism: Anolis sagrei; assembly: GCF_037176765.1. Lineage (NCBI taxonomy): Eukaryota > Metazoa > Chordata > Lepidosauria > Squamata > Anolidae > Anolis > Anolis sagrei. Next base: position 36,198,406 of record NC_090030.1, on the reverse strand, counting down.
ACAAAAGATTCCACCAGGCACTGCCAGGCCATCAAATGCTAATCAAGGTGGTCAGTTGAAACATTCACACCCAGCTCCTTTGTCTCACCCTGGTCATTCCACAGATATATAAACCCTTTTTCCTAGTTCCAACAGACCTCACTCCCTCTAAGGATGGAGGCGAAACGTCAGGAGAGAATGCCTCTAGACCATGGCCATATCGCCCGAAACAACCTACAACAACTTTGTGTGCTACTTTGTGGTGATCCTGGTAGCTGGACTGGATTATCCTGCCCCACAAAGTCGGCTTGCCTGGGAGACACTGGGATGCCGAAAGCCAACGAGCAGGTTTCATTGGAGGCAGGCCGGCGTGTGCACGCAGCCTCCCGTGCTCCAAATCCAGCTCTGGAGCTGCCAGACAGTCAGACGGAGGAGGCCTTAAGCCACTGATGAGATTGCGCCACGGAGGAGAGCCGGGCGCTGGTGTCGTCCTCTGTCGCCAGAGCGGCGCAATCCCTGTGATTATCTCCCAGTGCCTCGCAGAGGGAATACAAAATGCCCATGGCCCCGTGCCATGAGTAGTCGTTTGGTGAGAACGCCATTCTCTCACGCGTCGTCCTCCCTCCCCTTTAAATGGTAGTTTGGCTGTGGAAAAAAGTGCAGCAGGTTAATTTTATTTATTTACTAGCCATCCCCTGCCAGGTGTTGCTGTGGCCCAGCCTGGTGATCTGGAAAATAAAGTAAAGTAATGAGAAAGTGTTGGTTTCTAATAAATGTAATATCTTTATGCATTATTATTTATTGTCATCTTTCCTATCGCTGCTTTATTGCCCTGTCCCGAAAGCTTGGTCCCACAGCCAAGTTTTGACCATCCTTCTAAAAGACAGGAAGGAGGGGGCCCAGCTGATCTCACAAGGAAGGGAGTTCCATAGCCGGGGAGCAATCACCGAGAAGGCCCTGTCTCTCGTGCCTGTGACAATGGCGGGACGGAAAGCAGGGCCTCCACAGAGGATCTTAATCTCCACGATGGTATATAGAGGGAGATGCGTTTGGGCAGCTAATTTGGGCCGTTCAGGGCTTTATAGGACAAAGCCAGCACTTTGAATTGTGCCTGGAAGCAAACTGGTAGCCAGTGGAGCTGGCGTAACATGGGAGTTGTATGCTCCCTGTATGCCGCCCCAGTTATTAACCTGGCTGCCTCTCGTTGGACTATTTGAAGCTTCTGAGCAGTCTTCAAAGGCAACCCCACGTAAAGTGCGTTGCAGTAGTCTATTCTAGGTGTAACGAGAGCATGGACCACTGTGGCCAAGTCTGACTTCCCAAGGTATGGGCGCAGCTGGTGCACAAGTTTTAATTGTGCGAACGCTCCCCTGGCCACTGCTGCAACCTGGGATTCCAGGCTCAGTGATGAGCCTTTGGGACTCCAATGCCAGGCCCGAGATCACTCCGGCTAGCTCAGGTAGGGAGGTTGTAGTGTTGCGAGGTGGTCGGTACACTACAAGTATCCCTATTCTGTCCCGGTCTCCTACTCTCAGGTGGACGCATTCAAATGAGGGTGTCTATGGGATGGGGCATCTGGTCAAGGAGATGGAATGCCTATAGACCACTGCTACCCCGCCTCCCCGCCCTCCACCAATGATGGAATTGAACCAAAGGTTCATAGTCCTTGATGGTTCCTAGGGAGAGACACGTATGGAGAGGTAGAAGCTGCCCTGGCTCTTGCGTTTGAGCCACAAAGACTCTGTTGGCAATAGATCCCTGTCACCCACTTGCACTCAACTTGGAATCTCCAAAGGTTCATTTCCAGTGCGTCATGTTCCCATTGCCAGTGCGTACCATGGAAAAGCCTTGGCACCAGTGGTATTTATTTATCCACATGCTTTTTAAGGTGTGAATGATTTGGCGATGCGCTCCCTCAGCACCAGGCAGAATCCGAAATGCCTGCTGCAATGTCAGGAGCGGCGCGCTCTTGCTTGCTTGCTTTCTCCTTGGCTCTCCAAAGCGACTTGCTGACCTCAGCTCTTCCATCCCTGGCGCTCTCCAGTTTGAGGAGAGACAGCTGGAGGTTCAGTCTGCCGCTTCCTGGCCGGCCGGCCGTGGGGATTACCTCTGCAGAGGGAGGAGGGGCTTCCTGACATGGCCGGGCAGCTGCAATGGGATGCGCAAGACAAGGGAAAGGACAGGGCTCGGGGCCGTTTTGTTCTTCCCGTTGGCTTTCGGGCTTCAGTGTCACCTGATGTGGTTTGTTTTTCCTCGTTGTCACTGTGTGGCCTACGTTTTCCAGGCCGTTCCTTTTCACCCTGAGTATCCCTGGCTTGCAAACAGAGCCAGCCCTAGGTAATTTTCAACAGTATTTTGGTGCCCCCCCCCAACCAATCACTGATACATATTTTCTGTTCGTCGTGGGAGTTGTGTGTGCCATATTTGGTTCATTTCCATCATTGGTGGAGTTCAGAATGCTCTTTGATTGTAGGTGAACTATACATCCCAGGAACTACAACTTGCCTATGTCAAGGTCTATTTTCCCTAGGTAATTTTCAAGTGTAAGCAAACAGTATTTTGGTGCCCCCCCCCAACCAATCACTGATACATATTTTCTGTTTGTTGTGGGAGTTCTGTGTGCCATATTTGGTTCATTTCCATCATTGGTGGAGTTCAGAATGCTCTTTGATTGTAGGTGAACTATACATCCCAGGAACTACAACTTGCCTATGTCAAGGTCTATTTTCCCTAGGTAATTTTCAAGTGTAAGCAAACAGTATTTTGGTGCCCCCCCCCCCCCAACCAATCACTGATACATATTTTCTGTTTGTTGTGGGAGTTCTGTGTGCCATATTTGGTTCATTTCCATCATTGGTGGAGTTCAGAATGCTCTTTGATTGTAGGTGAACTATACATCCCAGGAACTACAACTTGCCTATGTCAAGGTCTATTTTCCCTAGGTAATTTTCAAGTGTAAGCAAACAGTATTTTGGTGCCCCCCCCCCCCCCCAACCAATCACTGATACATATTTTCTGTTTGTTGTGGGAGTTCTGTGTGCCATATTTGGTTCATTTCCATCATTGGTGGAGTTCAGAATGCTCTTTGATTGTAGGTGAACTATACATCCCAGGAACTACAACTTGCCTATGTCAAGGTCTATTTTCCCTAGGTAATTTTCAAGTGTAAGCAAACAGTATTTTGGTGCCCCCCCCCCAACCAATCACTGATACATATTTTCTGTTTGTCGTGGGAGTTGTGTGTGCCATATTTGGTTCAATTCCATCATTGGTGGAGTTCAGAATGCTCTTTGATTGTAGGTGAACTATACATCCCAGTAACTACAACTTGCATATGTCAAAGTCTATTTGTTGTAGTTGCCAGGATTTATAGTTCACCTACATCCAAAGAGCACTGTGGACTCAAACAATGATGGATCTGGACCAAACTCTTCATGAATATTCAATATGCCCAAATGTGAACACTGGTGAGATTTGGCCAAAATAGATCTTGACATTTGGGGGTTGTAGTTGCTGGGATCTATAGTTCACCTACATCCAAAGCACACTGTGGACTCAAACAATGATGGATCTGGACCAAACTTGGCATGAATACTCAATATGCCCAAATGTGAACACTGGTAAATAGATCTTGACATTTGTTGTCGTTGCTGGGATTTATAGTTCATCTACATCCAAAGAACACTGTGGACTCAAACAATGATGGATCTGGACCAAACTCTTCATGAATATTCAATATGCCCAAATGTGAACACTGGTGAGATTTGGCCAAAATAGATCTTGACATTTGGGGGTTGTAGTTGCTGGGATCTATAGTTCACCTACATCCAAAGAACACTGTGGACTCAAACAATGATGGATCTGGACCAAACTTGGCTTGAATACTCAATATGCCCAAATGTGAACACTGGTAAATAGATCTTGACATTTGGGAATTGTTGCTGCGATTTATAGTTCAGCTACAATCAAATGATGGATCTGGACCAAACTTGGCACGAATACTCAATATGCCCAGATGTGAACACTGGTGAAGTTTGGGCAAAATAGACCTTGACATTTGGGAGTTGTACTTGCTGGAATGTATAGTTTGGATCTGGATATTTTCTGTTGATCATGGGGGTTCCGTGTGGAAAGTTTGCCCCAAATCTATCATTGGTGCGGTTCAGAATGCTCTTTGATTGTAGGTGAACTAGAAATCCCAGCAACTGCAACTCCCAAATGTCAAGGTCTATTTTGCCCAAACTTCACCAGTGTTCACATTTGGGCATATTGAGTATTCGTGCCAAGTTTGGGCCACATCCATCATTGTTTGAGTCCACAGTGCTCTCTGGATGTAGATGAACTACAACTCCCAAACTCAAGGTCCATGCTCACCAAACCCTTCCAGTATTTTCTGTTGGTCATGAGAGTCCTGTGTGCCAAGTTTGGTTCAATTCCATCGTTGATGGAGTTCAGAATGCTCTTTGATTGTAGGTGAACTATAAATCCCAGAAACTTCAACTCCCAAATGACAAAATCATAATTTTTTGAGTGATGGTCACTCCTTGTGTTGTGAGACATTTTGTTGCCAAATTTGGTGTGATTTCGTTCATTGGTTCTTTGGTTTTTAAGGCACTCATTACGACATGAGCATTTTTATATATATAGATCGTTATTGTTTTTAACCTTTTATGTATTTATTCATACCAAGTTTGGTCCAAACCCATCATTTGATTGTAACTGAACTATAAATCCCAGCAACTACAACACAATATTCCAGGTGTGGTCTGACCAAGGCGGAATAGCGCATGGGAAGCATGACTTCCTTAGATCTAGACACTATGCTCCTATTGATGCAGGCCAACATCCCATTGGCTTCTTTTGCCGCCACATCACATTCCTGGCTCACGTTTAACTTGTTGTCCACGAGGACTCCAAGATCTTTTCCACACGGACTGCTCTCGACCTCTTCATCTACTCACATTTGCATGTTTTCGAACTGCTAGGTTGGCAGAAGCTGGGGTAACGGTGGGAATTCACGCAAACACCTGACTACTGTTGAAGGCCATCACAATTGCAAATCCTCCAGACTCATATTTTAGCACCAAGTCGGTGAAATGTGGTGTTCTGCCCTCCAAATTAATTTTCCGCGGCACGGCGAGGCGGGCCCTCCTCCCTCCCTCCCTCTTTCCCTCCTTGTGCCTTTGTTAGAACATTCTCATGTGTAGCAAACTGTGAAGAAAATGTAGTAATTAGAGGTTAAATTAATCCCTGACAGACAAGCGGCTTAGGAAATCCAGGGATTCGGCACAAAGCATGGCGTGAAGCTCCCCGGCCTGGCAGAATCCGGCACAAAGGCAACGGCCCTTGTAATGCACTTTGTCAATCTTCGCACAATGGGGCCGAGGGGCCGGCGTCCAAGAAAGGCTTCAAAGGCCCAAAATCCCCAACAATACAAGTCGACGGGCACAGCAATGGTTGGAACCGGCAGTGTCACCTGGCCCGGGTTGACGGTTTGGATTGCCATCCGTCTTGGACGCAGCACGACGTAGAATTGATGAGATGTGATTGTTGTTGTTGTTGTTGTTGTGTGCTTTCAAGTCGTTTCAGACTTAGGTTGACCCTGAGCGAGGGCCGGGTAAATTACCTTGGAGGGCCGTATCCGGCCCCTGGGCCTTAGTTTGAGGACCCCTGCTCTAGGTCAATGTCAATGTTTCTCAACTTAGGGGTCGCGGCCACTCCGGGGGTCGAGACGGGGAATCAAGGTCTTCTTCTACTCACATATGCCCAAATATGAACACAGATGGAGTTTAAGGGAAATAGACCTTGACATTTGGGAGTTGTGGTTGTTGGGATGTATAGCTCACCTACAATCAAAGAGCATTCTGAACTCCATCAACGATGGAATTGAACCAAACTTGGCACACAGAACTCCCACGACCAAACTTGACACAAATATTCAATATGCCCAAATATGAACACAGATGGAGTTTAAGGGAAATAGACCTTGACATTTGGGAGTTGTAGTTGTTGGGATGTATAGCTCACCTACAATCAAAGAGCATTCTGAACTCCATCAACGATGGAATTGAACCAAACTTGGCACACAGAACTCCCACGACCAAACTTGACACAAATATTCAATATGCCCAAATATGAACACAGATGGAGTTTAAGGGAAATAGACCTTGACATTTGGGAGTTGTAGTTGTTGGGATGTATAGCTCACCTACAATCAAAGAGCATTCTGAACTCCATCAACGATGGAATTGAACCAAACTTGGCACACAGAACTCCCACGACCAAACTTGACACAAATATTCAATATGCCCAAATATGAACACAGATGGAGTTTAAGGGAAATAGACCTTGACATTTGGGAGTTGTGGTTGTTGGGATGTATAGCTCACCTACAATCAAAGAGCATTCTGAACTCCATCAACGATGGAATTGAACCAAACTTGACACACAGAACTCCCACGACCAAACTTGACACAAATATTCCATATGCCCAAATATGAACACAGATGGAGTTTAAGGGAAATAGACCTTGACATTTGGGAGTTGTGGTTGTTGGGATGTATAGCTCACCTACAATCAAAGAGCATTCTGAACTCCATCAACGATGGAATTGAACCAAACTTGGCACACAGAACTCCCACGACCAAACTTGACACAAATATTCAATATGCCCAAATATGAACACAGATGGAGTTTAAGGGAAATAGACCTTGACATTTGTGAGTAGAAGAAGAGTTGTTGGGATGTATAGCTCACCTACAATCAAAGAGCATTCTGAACTCCATCAACGATGGAATTGAACCAAACTTGGCACACAGAACTCCCACGACCAAACTTGACACAAATATTCCATATGCCCAAATATGAACACAGATGGAGTTTAAGGGAAATAGACCTTGACATTTGGGAGTTGTGGTTGTTGGGATGTATAGCTCACCTACAATCAAAGAGCATTCTGAACTCCATCAACGATGGAATTGAACCAAACTTGGCACACAGAACTCCCACGACCAAACTTGACACAAATATTCAATATGCCCAAATATGAACACAGATGGAGTTTAAGGGAAATAGACCTTGACATTTGTGAGTAGAAGAAGAGTTGTTGGGATGTATAGCTCACCTACAATCAAAGAGCATTCTGAACTCCATCAACGATGGAATTGAACCAAACTTGGCACACAGAACTCCCACGACCAAACTTGACACAAATATTCAATATGCCCAAATATGAACACAGATGGAGTTTAAGGGAAATAGACCTTGACATTTGGGAGTTGTAGTTGTTGGGATGTATAGCTCACCTACAATCAAAGAGCATTCTGAACTCCATCAACGATGGAATTGAACCAAACTTGGCACACAGAACTCCCACGACCAAACTTGACACAAATATTCAATATGCCCAAATATGAACACAGATGGAGTTTAAGGGAAATAGACCTTGACATTTGGGAGTAGAAGAAGAGTTGTTGGGATGTATAGCTCACCTACAATCAAAGAGCATTCTGAACTCCATCAACGATGGAATTGAACCAAACTTGGCACACAGAACTCCCACGACCAAACTTGACACAAATATTCAATATGCCCAAATATGAACACAGATGGAGTTTAAGGGAAATAGACCTTGACATTTGGGAGTTGTAGTTGTTGGGATGTATAGCTCACCTACAATCAAAGAGCATTCTGAACTCCATCAACGATGGAATTGAACCAAACTTGGCACACAGAACTCCCACGACCAAACTTGACACAAATATTCAATATGCCCAAATATGAACACAGATGGAGTTTAAGGGAAATAGACCTTGACATTTGGGAGTAGAAGAAGAGTTGTTGGGATGTATAGCTCACCTACAATCAAAGAGCATTCTGAACTCCATCAACGATGGAATTGAACCAAACTTGGCACACAGAACTCCCACGACCAAACTTGACACAAATATTCAATATGCCCAAATATGAACACAGATGGAGTTTAAGGGAAATAGACCTTGACATTTGGGAGTAGAAGAAGAGTTGTTGGGATGTATAGCTCACCTACAATCAAAGAGCATTCTGAACTCCATCAACGATGGAATTGAACCAAACTTGGCACACAGAACTCCCACGACCAAACTTGACACAAATATTCAATATGCCCAAATATGAACACAGATGGAGTTTAAGGGAAATAGACCTTGACATTTGGGAGTTGTAGTTGTTGGGATGTATAGCTCACCTACAATCAAAGAGCATTCTGAACTCCATCAACGATGGAATTGAACCAAACTTGGCACACAGAACTCCCACGACCAAACTTGACACAAATATTCAATATGCCCAAATATGAACACAGATGGAGTTTAAGGGAAATAGACCTTGACATTTGGGAGTAGAAGAAGAGTTGTTGGGATGTATAGCTCACCTACAATCAAAGAGCATTCTGAACTCCATCAACGATGGAATTGAACCAAACTTGGCACACAGAACTCCCACGACCAAACTTGACATAAATATTCAATATGCCCAAATATGAACACAGATGGAGTTTAAGGGAAATAGACCTTGACATTTGGGAGTAGAAGAAGAGTTGTTGGGATGTATAGCTCACCTACAATCAAAGAGCATTCTGAACTCCATCAACGATGGAATTGAACCAAACTTGGCACACAGAACTCCCACGACCAAACTTGACACAAATATTCAATATGCCCAAATATGAACACAGATGGAGTTTAAGGGAAATAGACCTTGACATTTGGGAGTTGTAGTTGTTGGGATGTATAGCTCACCTACAATCAAAGAGCATTCTGAACTCCATCAACGATGGAATTGAACCAAACTTGGCACACAGAACTCCCACGACCAAACTTGACACAAATATTCAATATGCCCAAATATGAACACAGATGGAGTTTAAGGGAAATAGACCTTGACATTTGGGAGTTGTAGTTGTTGGGATGTATAGCTCACCTACAATCAAAGAGCATTCTGAACTCCATCAACGATGGAATTGAACCAAACTTGGCACACAGAACTCCCACGACCAAACTTGACACAAATATTCAATATGCCCAAATATGAACACAGATGGAGTTTAAGGGAAATAGACCTTGACATTTGGGAGTAGAAGAAGAGTTGTTGGGATGTATAGCTCACCTACAATCAAAGAGCATTCTGAACTCCATCAACGATGGAATTGAACCAAACTTGGCACACAGAACTCCCACGACCAAACTTGACACAAATATTCAATATGCCCAAATATGAACACAGATGGAGTTTAAGGGAAATAGACCTTGACATTTGGGAGTTGTAGTTGTTGGGATGTATAGCTCACCTACAATCAAAGAGCATTCTGAACTCCATCAACGATGGAATTGAACCAAACTTGGCACACAGAACTCCCACGACCAAACTTGACACAAATATTCAATATGCCCAAATATGAACACAGATGGAGTTTAAGGGAAATAGACCTTGACATTTGGGAGTAGAAGAAGAGTTGTTGGGATGTATAGCTCACCTACAATCAAAGAGCATTCTGAACTCCATCAACGATGGAATTGAACCAAACTTGGCACACAGAACTCCCACGACCAAACTTGACACAAATATTCAATATGCCCAAATATGAACACAGATGGAGTTTAAGGGAAATAGACCTTGACATTTGGGAGTAGAAGAAGAGTTGTTGGGATGTATAGCTCACCTACAATCAAAGAGCATTCTGAACTCCATCAACGATGGAATTGAACCAAACTTGGCACACAGAACTCCCACGACCAAACTTGACACAAATATTCAATATGCCCAAATATGAACACAGATGGAGTTTAAGGGAAATAGACCTTGACATTTGGGAGTTGTAGTTGTTGGGATGTATAGCTCACCTACAATCAAAGAGCATTCTGAACTCCATCAACGATGGAATTGAACCAAACTTGGCACACAGAACTCCCACGACCAAACTTGACACAAATATTCAATATGCCCCCGGGCCTTAGTTTGAGGACCCCTGCTCTAGGTCAGTGTCAATGTTTCTCAACTTAGGGGTCGCGGCCACTACGGGGGTCGAGACGGGGAATCAGAGGGTTGCCAAAGTCCCATCAAATTTATTTATTTTATTTATTTACTAGCTGCCCCCTGCCAGGCGTTGCTGTGGCCCAGTCTGTTGATCTGGAAAATAAAGTAATGAGAAAGCGTTGGTTTCTAATATATGTCCTGTCTTTGTGCTTGTGGGTCAACAGTATTTATTCTTGTTTCATTGTCAGTGTGGATGTGGACACAGATTGTCTTAAACAGCAATTGAGATGCAAATAATAGTCTTTTTAATGGACTGCTGAAAACTGCTGAAAACTGCTTAAGGTCTCCTCTGCTTCTGCATCACTCCTTCTCCTCCTCCTACTACTACTAGTAGGTATGGTGCCAGAATGCTGAGTCTCAACAGTCTGGTTTGCCCACCCTGGAACATGCAACATATCATTGTCCTTCTTTAGGGGTCCCTTTCCAATCTAGGATACTATATCTCTACTATATGGTTCCGGTCCAGCGGATCTGTCCGAACGCATCTCCTTCTATGTCCCACCCCAGAGTTTGAGATCATCTGGGGAAGCCCTGCTCTCGACCCCACCGCTATCACAAGTGAGGTTGGTGGGGACGAGGAGCAGGGCCTTCTCGGTGGTGGCCCCTCACCTGTGGAACTCACTCCCGGGGGAAATTACGTCATCAACATCCCTCCTCTCCTTCAGGAGGAAATTAAAAATGTGGTTATGGGACCAGGCCTTCGGGCAATCTGACAACTAGACAAGGACAATCAAACGACTAGGACTGACAGGACTGACAAAGTGGAATTGAAATCTGGACTATGAGCGTTAATTAGGTGTAATCGGTTTTATTGGTTTTATTGTTGCAGTGCAGAAACTGATTGTTAATTGTTTAATTGCTGCTATATTGTTTTTATTCTATTGTTATGTTGATGCCGGCATCGAATTGTGCCTTTGTAAGCCGCCCTGAGTCCCCTCCGGGGTGAGAAGGGCCGGGTAGAAGTAACTGAAATAATAATAATCTCTCTGTGTGAATCATATCTATCTATATCTATGGCTGGATGGCTCTTTGTCAGGAGGACTTTGATTACGTTTTCTTGCCCTGATGAAGGGAATTGGACTAGATGGCCTTAAGTATATTCCGTTGGTCAATGGGGTTCTGTGTGGGAAGTTTGCGCCAATTCTGTCGTTTGTGGGGGTTCAGGATGATCTTTGATTGTAGGTGAATGTGAATCCCAGTGACTACAACTCCCAAACGTCAAGGTCTATTTCCCCCAAACTCCATCTGTGTTCATATTTGGTCGTATTGAGTGCTTGTGCCAAATTTGGTCCAGATCCATCATTGAGTCCACAGTGCTCTCTGGATGTAGGCGAACTACTTTGGGTATATTGAGTGCTTGTGCCAAGTTTGGTCCAGGTCCGTCATTGTTTGAGTCCACAGTCCTGTCTGGATGTAGGCGAACGACAACTCTCAAACTCAAGGTCAATGCTCACCAAACCCTGTTGGTCATGGGAGTTCGGTGTGCCAAGTTTGGTTCAGTTCCATCATTGATGGAGTTCGGAATGCTCTTTGATTGTAGGTGAACTGTGAATCCCAGTGACTACAACTCCCAAACGTCAAGGTCTATTTCCCCCAAACTCCATGTGTGTTCATATTTGGGCGTATTGAGTGCTTGTGCCAAGTTTGGTCCAGATCCATCATTGAGTCCACAGTGCTCTCTGGATGTAGGCGAACTACAACTTCCAAACTCAAGGTCAATGCTCACCAAACCCTGTTGGTCATGGGAGTTCGGTGTGCCAAGTTTGGTTCAGTTCCATCATTGGTGGAGTTCAGAATGCTCTTTGATTGTAGGTGAACTATAAATCCCAGCAAGTACAACTCCCAAATGACAATGTCTGTTTTCTCCAAACTCCACCAGTGTTCACAATTGGGCATATTGAGTATTTGTGCCAAGTTTGGTCCAGATCCGTCATTGTTTGAATCCGCAGTGCTCTCTGGATGTGGGTGAACTACAACTCCCAAACTCAAGGTCAATGCCCACCAAACCCTTCCAGTATTTTCTGTTGGTCAGGGGAGTTCTGTGTGCCAAGTTGGTTCAATTCCATCATTGGTGGAGTTCAGAATGCTCTTTGATTGTAGGTGAACTATAAATCCCAGCAACTACAACTCCCAAATGACAATGTCACTCCTTGTGTTGTGGGACGTTTTGTTGCCAAATTTGGTGTGATTTCATTCGTTGGCTCTTTTGTTTTTAAGGCACTCATGATGCACAGAGCATTCATATATATATATATATATATATATATATATATATATATATATATATATTGTTTTTTAACCTTTTATGTGGGTTGTTGTAGGTTTTTTTCGGGCTATATGGCCGTGGTCTAGAGGCATTCTCTCCTGACGTTTCGCCTGCATCTATGGCAAGCATCTTCAGAGGTAGTGAGGTCTGTTGTAACTAGGAAAAATGGGTTTATATATCTATGTCATGACCAGGGTGGGACAATGGACTCTTGTCTGCTGGAGCTAGGTGTGAATGTTTCAACTGACCACCTTGATTAGCATATATGGCCTTGGTCTAGAGGCATTCTCTCCTGACGTTTCGCCTGCATCTATAGCAAGCATCCTCAGAGGTAGTGTATTTGTGCTTTTATATTGATGTTATTGTGATTGTGGCATCGAATTGCTGCCTATGTTAGCCGCTCTGAGTCCCCAAAGGGGACTCAGAGCGGCTAACATAGGCAGCAATTCGATGCCACAATCACAATAACATCAATATAAAAGCACAAATTGAGAAGGGTGGGGTAAAAATGCTATCAATAAAGAAAATAAATAAATTTAGCAACCCTCTGATACCCCTCTCTCGATCCCCGTAGGGGTTGCGACCCCCAAGTTGAGAACCACTGCTTTACCTAAATAGTTTGTTAGTTGTATAGATACAGGCTGGTTTTGCAGTTGGTGGGAAAACATCTCACCGAAGTAAGTAACCTTTGGCTTCCATCCGGGCGACTATTTAAGGCTCCCTCCGTTGCTGCAGTTCCTTTTTCTTTTCTTCCACGGCTGTTGTTTCTTTCTGATCAGAAGATGATATCTCATCCTGCAAGCGCAATGAGATGGAGTTGATAAAGATTGCCGGCGTGCTGATAAGGTCACGCGGTTCACCTTGGGAGGCTGAGCGGGGACTCTTTTTTTAGAAAAAGGAAGGAAGCCTCGGTTTGCTATGAATCACCCGGAGAGTTTCATTTGCCGTTGCTTTAATCATAGAATCCTAGAATCAAAGAGTTGGAAGAGACCTCCTGGGCCATCCTCCAGTCCAACCCCATTCTGCCAAGAAGCAAGAATGTTGCATTCAAAGCACCCCTGACAGATGGCCATCCAACCTCTGTTTAAAAACCTCCAAAGAAGGAGCCTCCACCACACTCTGGGGCAGAGAGTTCCACTGCTGAACGGCTCTCACAGTCAGGAAGTTCTTCCTCATGTTCAGATGGAATCTCCTCTCTTGTAGTTTAAAGCCATTGTTCCATTGTGTCCTAGTCTCCAAGGAAGCAGAAAACAAGCTTGCTCCCTCCTCCTCCCTGTGGCTTCCTCTCACATATTTATACATGGCTATCATATCTCCATAGTTCGCTTGCTGAGGTGTTCCAGCGAGTGTCTCTGTAGATCTTAGAAAACTATGTCTAGATTTAAGTCGTTGACGTGCTGGCTGATATCCAAACAGGGGATGAGCTGGAGATGTCTCTGCCTTGGTCCTTTCACTATTGGCTGCTACTTCCCGGCGGATGTCAGGTGGTGCAATACCGGCTAAGCAGTGTAATTTTCCCAGTGTTGTAGGGCGCAGGGACCCCGTGATAATACGGCATGTCTCATTCAGAGCCACATCTACTGTTTTAGTGTGGTGAGATGTGTTCCACACTGGGCATGCGTACTCAGCAGCAGAGTAGCACAGCGCAAGGGCAGATGTCTTCACTGTGTCTGGTTGTGATCTCCAGGTTGTGCCAGTCAGCTTTCATATGATATTATTTCTAGCGCCCACTTTTTGCTTGATGTTCAGGCAGTGCTTCTTGTAGGTCAGAGCACGGTCCAGAGTGACTCCCAGGGATTTGGGTGCGCTGCAATGCTCCAGTGGGATTCCTTCCTTCCCGGGTAATAATCCTCAGAGCTCGGGATGCTTGTCTGTTCTTAAGGTGAAAGGCGCATGTCTGTGTTTTAGATGGATTAGGGATCAGCTGGTTTTCCCTGTAATAGGCAGTGAGAGCACCTAGAGCTTCGGAGAGCTTCTGTTCTATCATCTCAAAGCTCCCTGCTTGAGTGGTGATGGATGGAGCAAGCACGCTCCCCTGAGGAAGGCTGTTCTTCTGTTTCCGCCACCCGCTTCTCTGGCCCTGGAACTGAACAAAAAAGCTCCTGTTCAGTAGCTAATTTCCTTGTGTTGTAATGGCACGATCATCAGCATAGATGAAGCTCTCTGTCCCTTCTGGCAGTGGCTGGTCATTTGTGTAAATGTTGAACATGGATGGAGCGAGCACGCTCCCCTGAGGCAGGCCGTTCTTCTGTTTCCGCCATCTGCTTCTCTGGCCCTGGAACTCAACAAAAAAGCTCCTGTTCTGTAGCTGATTTCCTTGAGCGGTGATGGCACGATCATCAGCATAGATGGAGCTCTCTGTCCCTTCTGGCAGTGGCTGGTCATTTGTGTAGATGTTGAACATGGATGGAGCAAGCACGCTCCCCTGAGGCAGGCCGTTCTTCTGTTTCCGCCATCTGCTTCTCTGGCCCTGGAACTGAACAAAAAAGCTCCTGTTCAGTAGCTAATTTCCTTGTGTTGTGATGGCACGATCATCAGCATAGATGAAGCTCTCTGTCCCTTCTGGCAGTGGCTGGTCATTTGTGTAGATGTTGAACATGGATGGAGCGAGCACGCTCCCCTGAGGCAGGCCGTTCTTCTGTTTCCGCCATCTGCTTCTCTGGCCCTGGAACTCAACAAAGAAGTTCCTGTTCTGTAGCTGATTTCCTTGAGCGGTGATGGCACGATCATCAGCATAGATGGAGCTCTCTGTCCCTTCTGGCAGTGGCTGGTCATTTGTGTAGATGTTGAACATGGATGGAGCGAGCACGCTCCCCTGAGGCAGGCCGTTCTTCTGTTTCCGCCATCTGCTTCTCTGGCCCTGGAACTCAACAAAGAAGTTCCTGTTCTGTAGCTGATTTCCTTGAGCGGTGATGGCACGATCATCAGCATAGATGGAGCTCTCTGTCCCTTCTGGCAGTGGCTGGTCATTTGTGTCGATGTTGAACATGGATGGAGCAAGCACGCTCCCCTGAGGCAGGCCGTTCTTCTGTTTCCGCCATCTGCTTCTCTGGCCCTGGAACTGAACAAAAAAGCTCCTGTTCAGTAGCTAATTTCCTTGTGTTGTGATGGCACGATCATCAGCATAGATGAAGCTCTCTGTCCCTTCTGGCAGTGGCTGGTCATTTGTGTAGATGTTGAACATGGATGGAGCGAGCACGCTCCCCTGAGGCAGGCCGTTCTTCTGTTTCCGCCATCTGCTTCTCTGGCCCTGGAACTCAACAAAAAAGCTCCTGTTCTGTAGCTGATTTCCTTGAGCGGTGATGGCACGATCATCAGCATAGATGAAGCTCTCTGTCCCTTCTGGCAGTGGCTGGTCCTTTGTGTAGATGTTGAACATGGATGGAGCAAGCACGCTCCCCTGAGGCAGGCCATTCTTCTGTTTCCGCCATCTGCTTCTCTGGCCCTGGAACTCAACAAAAAAGCTCCTGTTCTGTAGCAGGTTTCCTATGAGGCGGGTGAGGCCTACCTTTTAATGACTGACCTTCGGGGTTCCATTTGCCGCAGGTGACCAAGCTAAGTGGGCCTCCTCCTCCGCCTCATTCCGCTCAGCCCCAAATACGCTTGGGTAATTGTTTCCAAATCGCTTTCAGGTCCTCATCTGGCCCAGTCCGGAGAAGGCTACGGAACAGATAGCACGTTTAATTCAATTTGGCTCTTTCCAGCTGCTTCTGCTTTTGCTGCCGTGCTCCAAACCATTTTCTCGTGCAAAAACAGTTGCCGCGTTCTTTTCGTTTCCCTTCGTAGATTAATCTGTCCTGGTTTTATTTCACTTTGGGGCTGCTGATGTGTTTCCTTCACCCTGGTGTGTGCATTGAAATCCCCCCATACGCTGGGAAGAGGGGGGGGGGGGAAGCAATGCAGGCCAAAGGGTTGGATCCCCTGACTCACCCGAAAGGAATGCCCGCTCCTCCCTTCCCAAAGAGCGCCACTTTCTCCAGAAGCACAGTAGTCGCTCTCTTGGAAAAAGCTTTGCATTGTTGATGCCTTTCAAGATACACACAGGCTGCTGGGCTGTCAAGTTGGGTCCTAAAAGGCAACAACTGTCGACCATTTCGGGTTTGGCATGTAGACGTGTTTCTGTATTGTGGCCAGAATCACTGGGTTGTTGTAGGTTTTTTTCGGGCTATATGGCCATGTTCTAGAAACATTTTCTCCTGACGTTTCGCCTGCATCTATGGCAAGCATCCTCAGAGGTCGTGAGGTCTGTTGGAAGTAGGAAAAAGGGTTTATATATCTGTGGAATGATCAGGGTGGGGCAAAGGACTCTTGTCTATTGGAGCTAGGTGTGATGTTTCAACTGACCACCAGGTGCGGCTGGCGGGGACGAGAGACAGGGCCTTTTCTGTGGTGGCCCCTCGGCTTTGGAACACCCTCCCCATAGAGATAAGATCAGCCCCCTCGCTGATGGTGTTTCGAAAAAGATTGAAGACATGGATGTTTGAACAAGCATTCGGTTAACCTGGTGCAATGAATCTGATGTTTAAAGGATTGGATTCATGGACGTTGAAATTGGATTGCGATTCTAGTTAAGAGATGCATTTGGATTGTTATTGGTGGCCCAATAATTTGTATTGTATATGTGTTTTTATGCTTTTAAACTGAATATTGTTGATTTTTTAGTGTTGTAAACCGCGTTGAGTCGCCGATTTAGGCTGAGAAATAGCAGTATACAAGCGCAGTAATAAATAAATAAATAAATTAGCATATAATGGCCTGACAGTGCCTGGGGCAAACTTCTGTTGAGAGGTGATTATATGTCCTTGTTTAATGTATTGTCGAAGACTTTCATGGTCGGAATCACTGGATTGTTGTAGTTTTTTTCGGAGTATATGACCATAGTCTAGAGGCATTCTCTCCTGACGTTTCGCCTGCATCTATGGCAAACATCCTCAGGCGGAGTGAGGTCTGTTGGAAGTAGGAAAATGGGTTTATATATCTGTGGAATGACCAGCGTGGGACAAAGGACTCTTGTCTGCTGGAGCTAGGTGTGAATGTTTAAACTGACCACCTTGATTAGCATATAATGGCCTGACAGTGCCTGGGGCAAACTTCTGTTGAGAGGTGATTATATGTCCTTGTTTAATGTATTGTCGAAGGCTTTCATGGCCGGAATCACTGGATTGTTGTAGGTTTTTTCGGAGTATATGACCATAGTCTAGAGGCATTCTCTCCTGACGTTTCGCCTGCATCTATGGCAAGCATCCTCAGAGGGAGTGAGGTCTATTGGAACTAGGAAAATAGGTTTATATATCTGTGGAATGACCAGGGTGGGACAAAGGACTCTTGTCTGCTGGAGCCAGGCGTGAATGTTTCAACTGACCACCTTGATTAGCATTTGATGGCCTGACAGTGTCTGGGGCAAACTTCTGTTGAGAGGTGATTATATGTCCTTGTTTCATGTATTGTCGAAGACTTTCATGGTCGGAATCACTGGGTTGTTGTAGGTTTTTTCGAGCTATATGGCCATGTTCTAGAGGCATTCTCTCCTGACGTTTCTCCTGCATCTATGGCAAGCATCCTCAGAGGGAGTGAGGTCTGTTGGAAGTAGAAAAAAAGGTTTATATATCTGTGGAATGACCAGGGTGGGGCAAAGGACTCTTGTCTGTTGGAGCTAGGTGTGACATATAATCACCTCCCAACAGAAGTTTGTCCCAGGCATTGTCAGGCCATTATATGCTAATCAAGGTGGTCAGTTGAAGTTTGCCCCCGGCATTGTCAGGCCATTATATGCTAATCAAGGTGGTCAGTTTAGACAAAGGACTCTTTTCTGTTGGAGCTAGGTGTGAATGTTTCAACTGACCACTTGGATTAGCATATAATGGCCTGACAGTGCCTGGGGCAAACTTCTGTTGAGAGGTGATTATATGTCCTTGTTTAATGTATTGTCGAAGACTTTCATGGTCGGAATCACTGGATTGTTGTAGGTTTTTTCGGAGTATATGACCATAGTCTAGAGGCATTCTCTCCTGACGTTTCGCCTGCATCTATGGCAAGCATCTTCAGAGGTAGTGAGGTCTGTTGGAAGTAGGAAAATGGGTTTATATATCTGTGGAATGACCAGGGTGGGACAAAGGACTCTTGTCTGCTGGAGGTAGGTGGGAATGTTTCAACTGACCACCTGGATTAGCATTGCTTGGGGCAATCTTTTATTGAGAGGTGATTAGATGTCCTTGTTTGTTTCCTCTCTGTTGTTTTGCTGTTGCAATTTTTGAGCTTTTTAATACTGGTAGCCAGATTGTGTTCATTTTCATGGTTTCCTCCTTTCTGTTGAAATTGTCCACATGCTTGTGTGTTTCAATGGGATAAGGGGTGTGAATCCCTGCTCATCCATGGGAAACCCTCTGAGTGGCCTCTGGCGAGTCACACTCTCTCAGCCTCAGAGGAAGGCCAAGGCAAATCTCTTCCAAACAAGTCACCAGAAGTAAGAAAGGACTTGGCGACATACAGAAACTATAACAATAGGGACCCCTGGGGGGTCACGAGGGGTGTGTGTGAGAGGGGTCACCAAAGCCCATCAGAAAACTTCTCTTTGGAAGTTGAGTATAACTTCATGCTGGAGGGCGCACCAATTCCTAGGGAGATACCCTCTCACATAAAAATGTGTTTCCCACACACACACACAAACACACATGCAGACCCACATTCATGGGCAGCCCTTGGCCCTAACCTTAGCGAAGATGGAGGACCTGGTGTGCCTCCATCTCGACATATGGGCCGATTCTGTGAATCCGCTCCTTGTTAGCGAGCCTCCGTGTGGCACCTCCAGATCTCCTTCCTTCCCTCTTGAGATGCCTCCAGAACTCACCTGACAAGAAGGGACTTGTCACTTGGCGGCTCCGAATGCCAGGCATTGTTTCTTGAGAGTGAAATGCCACCCAAAGGAAGGGTTTGCAAGGCACATGCTTCCCGCGGCATCTCGTGACGAGAATAGCATACCTGTCATCCTCGCACGGGTCTGTCATCCATTCCTAGCCTTGGTCTGTCACACATTCACAGCCTGTACGCATTCATTAAGTCAATGAGATTAATTTAGTGCACATTTGTCACAGTATGATCCAGAAGCCTGTCACTCTCTGAGTTGGATCATTGGGAACAATATTATTTCATCCCTAACTATAAATTCCAGCAACTACAACTCCCAAATGACAAAATCACAATTTTTTGAGTGATGGTCACTCCTTAGAATCATAGAATCAAAGAGTTGGAAGAGACCTCCTGGGCCATCCAGTCCAACCCCATTCTGCCAAGAAGCAGGAATATTGCATTCAAATCACCCCTGACAGATGGCCATCCAGCCTCTGCTTAAAAGCTTCCAAAGAAGGAGCCTCCACCACACTCCCTCCGGGGCAGAGAGTTCCACTGCTGAACGGCTCTCACAGTCAGGAAGTTCTTCCAAATGTTCAGATGGAATCTCCTCTCTTGTAGTTTGAAGCCATTGAGAGCCGTTCAGCAATGGAACTCCACACAAAAGAGACATGCACAAGAAGTGGAAAAAGGGAGAAATCACCAAAGAAGAATTCAAACAAATAGCCAACAACTGCCCTAGTCTCCAGGGAAGTAGAATCATAGAATCATAGAATCAAAGAGTTGGAAGAGACCTCCTGGGCCATCATCCAGTCCAACCCCATTCTGCCAAGAAGCAGGAATATTGCATTCAAATCACCCCTGACAGATGGCCATCCAGCCTCTGCTTAAAAGCTTCCAAAGAAGGAGCCTCCACCACACTCCCTCTGGGGCAGAGAGTTCCACTGCTGAACGGCTCTCACAGTCAGGAAGTTCTTCCTTATGTTCAGGTGGAATCTCCTCTCTTGTGTTGTGAGACGTTTTGTTGCCAAATTTGGTGTGATTTCGTTCATTGGTTCTTTGGTTTTTAGGGTATTCATTACGCACAGAGCACTTTTATAATAGTAACTAGCTTTACCCGCCACGCGTTGCTCTCCTTCTTTCTCTGCTTCTTTACCTCCTTCCTTCATTCCGTTTCCTTCTTTCCTTTCTTCCTTCACTACCTGTTTACTTCCTTCCTTAGATGTTTGCTCCCATCCTTCCTTCTCTTTATTTCTTTCCTTCCCTCCCTCTTTCTCTCCTTCTTTCTCTTCTTCCTTTGCTCCGTCTTTCCTCCCTTCCCTTTTGTCTTTCTTTCGCTCCTCCTTCCTTTTCTTCCTCTTTCCTTCCTCCTCCCTTTTTATTTTCCTTCCTCTTTCTCTCCTTTCTTCCCTCTCTATCTCTTTCCTTCCTTCCTTCGCTCTTGACTTCCACACTTCCTTTCCCTTCTTTCTTTTCTTCCCTCCCTTTCTCTTCTTCCTTTGCTTTTTTCCCTCTCTTCCCCTTCCCAAATTCCCCTTCCTTCCTTCCTTCCTTCATTTTGACACCTTCCCTTCCCCTTCCCTTTCTTCTTCTTTTCTATCTTTCTTTACTTTCCTCCTTCCTTCCTT